>NC_046307.1:29452889-29754139 GCF_004115265.2 Rhinolophus ferrumequinum
AAGCAAATGGAGAGCAGCCTTGAGGATTCCCTGAGCAAACAAAACCATTCAGTCATTAATTTAGTTTATTGCCAATCACTGGGAGGAATACAGTCACTGCTCCCTCCCTATATAAGCTGCTTTGTAACTCCGTCTTCCTAAGCCTCATTCTGTGTTTTGGTTTGAGTGCTTCCGGGGTTGCAAACTGTCTTTTTGGTGTGTGCACAATAAATTTTTCCTAATTCTTGTTTCAGTGATTCACGGGTTTTACTTTGGCTGTTTGTGAACCTTTGACATTTCATAGGACCTGAACAGGGACCCAAAGAAGAGAAAACCCTGCAACTCCAAGGCCGGTGAGCAAACCAGATGCTGGTACCCACAGAGCCCTTTGCACTCACTTATTTTCTAGCCAATGTGGGGTTCCTAGGTGAGTCTCTCTTGGATCCAAGCTCTGCTCTCTTTTCCTTCTGAGCGCCCCAACTTTGTTGTGCAGGCTTGTCTATTTCTGTTTTGTTTTCTAGTATCTGTTTCTGTTTGTTGAAGCTTCTAGTTAAGTCACCCATTCTGTTTAAAAGAGGGGAAAACACACAATTCCCGGTGTTTTGGAATACCTGTTGGAAAACAGGGCCCCTCATAGGTAAGATGTTTTAGGGAACCCAAAGGCAAGATAGGTTCCACTGTGGGGACAGAGCCAGGAGTGCAGTTTCCAGGCTCTTGGCCTCACGTGGAAAGGTGCTGGCTCGGGTAGTAGTAGATGGCAGTCGGCTGTGGCTAGTTGGCCGTCAGCTGTATCCGGTTAGCCAATTGGCCACTGATATAACTGCCACGGCTGTGGTGGAAAGGGGGAGTCGATCGGTTGGCAGAAAAGCAGACAGCAGGTCGCACATCGTGTGAACCCACCCTCCAGTGAGACTATAGTGGTATGACTCCCCTACCTATGGCTCCGTGGGTGTTCCTTTTTGGCCTAGCCATATCCTGTGTTCTTGTGTGGGGAGCGGGAGCTGAGACTCTGCATGACACCCCGCATGACAAATGGCGCAGCGAGCAGGGTATGGTGCTGGCCAAAATTCACTGAAGGATGGTGGAGCAGTTTATGCGTATAAAAGTTAAGCTTCGGGAGGCCCGCGAGGAGCGACACTGGGAGCGGGAGGCACGGTCTGCCTGGGAGACTCGAGCCTCCAGATGGCACACCTCCCTCTTGGCCATGGAAGGCGTTGTCCTCCTTTTGTTGATGTGCTTCTGCTATAGGCTCCAAGGATTGTGGACATTATACACCGAGGCCACCACCCACTCAGACACCTGGCATGGCGAGCAGGATTCCAACCAGGTAGGAATAGAGTCTGACTCTGGGCAGGAGGATGTGTGGCCCCCACACAGTGTGTGGTGTCCAGTGGTGACTGTTCTCAGGAGTTGGACCCCCAAGGAGGTGTGAGAGAACATGGACGGCTCTCCGGCCAGCGTGGAGAGGGCCCTGCAGGCTCTGGCTGAGCGGTTGCCGGAGGAGGAGAAGGCTACAGCCAGCCGCGTGGGCTGGATGTTCCTCACGGCCTTGAGTCTCAACACGGAAAATGCGCTTAATGAAATGGCCCAGGTGCCAGACCAGGTGTCCCGGTTGGAAGCGTTGGAAGCTCGGTGCGCCTGTTAGAAGAGGGGCCCCACAGTGGAGACCCTGAGGCAGAGGCAGAGGAAGTGAGTGGAGACAATAAAGCTCCCAACCCCCACGGCCAATCTTGAAGCAAAGGGTAAAACGCGAGCAACCTTTGGGCCCCGGGGGCGTTGCTGCAGGCAACCCAGCTGTGACTGAGTTCACAACCTACGCCCCTTACACTTCCACTGAATTGCAGGAGCTAGGGAGGCGGTACAGACAGAGTCCTGGAGAGCCAGTCTCGGCTTGGCTGTTACATTTATGGGATGAGGGAGCAGACAACATTCTCTGTTCCCCAGGCGAGATGGAAAAGCTAGCCTTTGTAACAGTGCATCCGTCCCTGCGACAAAGGTTACAGAGCTGCCATGGGTTGGCCCACGACCAGGGCAACCACACTCTAATGGAGTGGCTCACTGCTGTGGTACACACAGTATGGAGACAGGCTGGTGAGCTGCCAGACACTGTGAGTCAATGGCAGTCATATACGGAACTTAACTCAAATCATCCGTGAAATGGGTATGAGACATGCTATTTTCAACCTTAATATGCAGGGGCGGATGATGAACTTTTTACAGCCAGCATGAGAGATCTGGTTTTGGATACTGCACCTGAGCATGCTTTTGGATCCTTGGTTGCCATTCTTACACCCTATGTGAGGCGACAGATCCATGAAGTTACAACTGCCATGGGCACCCTAGGGGATGTTGAAAGCTGGAGGCGAAGGAAGTTAAGACAGGAGGTCCGCACAGTTGAGACCTGGAAGCCCAAATCAAAAGTAAAGGGGCAAGGTCGCAGGCCTCAGAGAGTAACACGCACACAGATGTGGCGTGATCTCGTGGCAGCAGGGGTCGATCGGGAGAAAATAGACCGACAACCCAATGCACTCCTGCTGGAACTTTGGAAACAGTTGCGTCCGGAACAGTAATTCCGGAGAAGCCTAAAGGAGAAGTCTGGGAAAGCGCGACCCGTGTCCCTCCAGGACTTCATGCGGCGCTTGAGGCCAACTCCTTTCAGCTTGATTAGGGGTGCGGCCAAGGTACCCGATCAGAGGGGACGAGCAGGGACTGGAGGCCCCACGTGGAACTGTCCATACATTGGTCCCCTAAGCCCAGGAAGTCTGGCTGTGCCCAGAAGAACTGGTGGTGCCTTGAGAAACCCTGGCTCTGCCCAAAGAGACTGGCTGTGTCCAGGATATTGCATTCACCTCCAGGCTCCTCGCACAGGGCCCCTTGTGGAAGACACTTGTCGCATAGATTGTAAGGTGAGACCCTGTAGGGGTGGAGTGTGGGGACAGAGCCCCAGAGAGCAGTTTCCAGGCTCTCGGCCTCACATGGAAAGGTGGTGGCTCGGGTAGTAGTTGGCCGTCAGCTGTAGCCGGTTAGCCAATTGGCCACTGATATAACTGCCACGGCTGTGGTGGAAAGGGGAAGTCGGTCAGTTGGCAGAAAAGCGGACAGCAGGTCGCACGTCGTGTGAATCCAGCCTCCAGTGAGACTATAGTGGTATGACTTCCCTACCTATGGCTCCGTGGGTGTTCCTTTTTGGCCTCACCATATCCTGTGTTCTTGTGTGGGGAGCGGGAGCTGAGACCCCTCATGACACCCCGCACGACAGGCACCCTTGAAAAGAAAGGATCTCAAACCTGTGGGAGAATGCATTGTTTGGTATGCAGAAGCTTCTTAAAGGAAAAAAATAATTCCAAAAATAGCTCTAAAAGGATACTCAGAGTGAAAATAAACATCTTCAGTAAAAGACTGGCCATCTGAGCAGGTAACCTACTTAGTCCATCTGCCAGAAACACAATTTAGATCTAACTATTCTTTTGAGTTTGGTACATGAAACTGGCTAAAAATTTTTAAAGATCTGTGTCTGTACGTTTATGTATGTCTATGTATAATGCTATGTGTATTTTCCTACTTTTGGATGGCATTACCAAAATTAATTTGTAAAAAACTCTATTCCATTGGTTTAAACACAAACAAGCACTATATAAATTAAGTATACTCTCAGAAACTTAGGAACTAACCCAAATGTTTTTCAAGTTCATATGATCTGGGATAATCCTTGATAAATAAAAGCTGTTTTAAGTTTGTTGGTTTAATAAAAACAGGTGTGTCTTCAGAGTTGTCAATATTGAGTGTAATGCAAACATACAACTTTCTCTACCTGGGTTTACTGATCAAATAAGTTCAGGCTATCTGTATATTACAAAATCTGTCAATAAGAAAAATAACTTGAGATGGTTAGCTGTTTAATGTCTAATGTCTAATCCAAGCATAATTGTTAAAAACAAATAATTTAAATAAATGTAAATAAGATAAAGTTATACTAAGGTAAACTAAATTGTGGATATTCATTATCTAAATCATTTCCAAATAAGATAAACATCCCCCAAAATGCTCCTGATATTTTCACGATGTCCTTCAGCCTTTGTCTTTTTCCTCTTAATGAACTATTCCCCTTTTAACAGTTTAACTCAAATACAGGTGTACCTCATTTAACTGAGCTTCACAGGTGTGTATTTTTACAAATTGAAGGCAAGACCCTCCACCAGCAAAAAAGATCATGACTCACTTTATTACAGTGGTCTGAAACTGAACTCACAATCTCTGAGGTATGCCTGTATCTTATTACTGAAGACCTACCAAACTGGACCAATTGGATGTTGGTTCCTCTTGGTATAAAAAGAAGAGTTCTTCATCTAGGCTTGGTGTTGCCTCTAAGCGTAGCAGTGCTTCTATCTCTTTTTCCCCACACCCCACTAGCCTGTGAGTTCCTGGGAATGGGGGAGGCCAGGGCCTGTGTCTTGTTTGGTTTCCTGTACCCAGCTACTGTTATAAGGCCTGTCACATATTATTGTCTCTAACATTCATTAAACACTATGTGCCAAACGCTGTGCTCTTTGTCTTCTAGATTACATCCTTTCTTTCTCCCAGTAAATGTAAGAAGGAGGTACGATTGTTACCCACCCTAATTTTTAGGTATGAGGTAAATATATATTAAAGCTTAGAAGCATTAAGTAACTTTTCCCAAAGTCATATAGCTAGTCAAGGGCAGAGCCAGAGTTGGAATTCAAATAATCAAAAAGTCCACCAAAAGCAATTTTACAGCATGTGGCACCTAATAAGCACACAATCAACAGATGCTAGGTACCAGAATTATCGTCCAAAGTTGAACTAGTAAAGTAAAAAGGCTGACGTTGTAGCTCAAATTTATTTTTTTTAATTTATATATTTGTTTTGCTTCAAAATTCACAGCCTTTCTATTACACTAGAATTTAATCAACAGGACTTCTTACAGGTACCATGTTTCCCAAAAAATAAGACCTAACCGGAAAATAAGCCCCAGCATGATTTTGCAGGATGACATCCCCTGACCATAAGCCCTAATGCATCTTTTGGAGCAAAAATTAATATAAGAAAGACCCCGTCTTATTTTCAGGGAAACACGGTAGGTCATTTTTTGAAGTTCTTGCTGTACTTAAAAATTAAGAAACATTAAAAGGTTTCAAATTTTTTTATATATTTTCAATGTTTACTTTTAGTATATTAAAGCTTTTGCGTTACACAAAATACAACTGTATAACCTCATTTAGACATAAATTCAAAAAACAAGTTTGATTTCTCCCCTGAAAAAGTCTCTGCAGCTACTGGGGTAAGAGGTTCTGTGAATTACAGAAAACTAACACTCTGATGTCATTGATGATTACCTGTCTGGCTACCTTAAGGGATATTTCAATTCTGTATTCCCAGCACAATGCCTGGGGTCTAATAAATACTTAATAAACATTTCTTGAACGAAGGTATAGGGCAACAGTTCACTTCTGGTTCCAGGACCTCTTAATACTCTTAAATATTATTGAGGACCACAAAAAGCTCATTTATATGGGTTATACCTATCAATATTTACTGTATTAGAAATTAGAACATATAATGTTTTAGTATTAACTCATTTAAGATAACAATACACCTGTTATATGCTAGTATAAATAATCTTTTTATAACATAACTATTTTCCAAAACAAATATATATATATGAGAAGACATTGTTTTATATTTTTGCATATCTCTCACTTAATAGAAGACAGCTGGATTCTCATAGCACCTTCTGCATTCAATCTATTACGTTATCACTTTGACACATAGCCTCTGGAAAACTCCACTGTACATTCATGAGAAAAGAAGTATGGAAAAGGCAAATAACTGAGTATTATAAAAACTGTTTTGATCTAGTGGTGGACCCTTGAAAGTCACACTTGGAGAACCATTAGAGGGAAAACTTGATTTTTGGACAAGGTTTATGCTTCAGGATTCGTCTATACCAGCATGAAAGAGGGCAGAGTGAAGGACTAAAAGGAATACCACAGAGAAAGCCTTTCTGTTTTCCTTTTTCTCCTATATGCTAACGTGGAGTCTTGCCGTAACCCAAGATGGCAACCGTCACTCTTTTTTCAGTCCGTACGATGACGTCACACAGCGCCAGGGACGCCCTCTCTCCGAGGCTTCCACTACATTTCCCAGGATGCCTTGCCAACAGTGATGCCATTGGTCGGCGCCGACGGAAGTGCATTTAACGGGGCGGAAGTAGAGGATCTCAGAGGCTAGGAAGGTGAAGGAGCGAGGAGCGGCGAAACCGTGAGTAGCTGTCTGCGTCTGTCTAGTTGGCGGTGAGGGATGAGGCCAAGGGACGAATTGTTGGGAAGCGAGGGGTAGCCCCTTCTTAACCCTGGGGCCTTCGATTCTTGCCGTTTTTCAGTAGACTTGGGAGCGGGGCGAAAGAAAACATTGCTGTGGAGGCGAAGTCTCCGTATTAAGTTCTTGCTGTTTTAAGTTTTCTTGGGAAGAGCTGGGTGAAGTCCGGCTCTTGTCTTGACACAAGGGTCCTTGGCTTGATTTTGCTGCGACCAGAAGGGTGGGGCTGCTGACGGTCTGACTCAGCCTCTACCGCGGTGGTTCTTAGTTGGCTACACATTAGAATCACCTGGGGGTCTTTTTAAAAATATAGATACCTTAGCCCTACGCCAGACCAATACATGAGAATCAGTGAGGGATAAGATCTGGACAGCAGTACTTGCTGACGCGTCCCAAGTGTTCTGTTGTGCAGCCAGGGTTGAGAACCACTCTTTTTAGTGTCTGATGCTGACGCCCACAGGGAGCCTGATTAGGGGCGTCTGCACCAGGGCTCGCCTTCAACCTGCGTGCATTCTGTCGTACGGATTTGGGTGAAGTTGATGATCACTGTTTGGGCAGGGATTGCATTTTGAGCTCCACCAGAAACTTATTCTTGACTTTCGTGTGGTGGTTCTGGAAAGACAGGCCATAGTTTCTTGTTTACGACTTGGCTGTTCGTGCTGAATAAAGATTAGGGCCGCTTCATTTATCTTGCCATCCTTTTAGCTTCTGCCTATTTGTTGCTATCCCAATAAAATTCGAGATGTGGAAAGTGGAAGAGTCATATTGCAATCGATCTCTTTGGTTGTTTATAAGAAGTCTGTAAGGGGTATCAAGTTAAAATGATGTTTGGCATCGTTTATGGGCTTATGATGGCATATATATATATTATTAATGAAAGGAAGTTAGGGTGTGTTTTGGGCTTTGGTGCAGAAATCTGTTTCCACATGATGGGTAGGATTGTTTTTTAGTATAAGCACCACTACCTGACCTGTCTCTTTTCCCAGAGCCAGCTTCACCTCCCTCACTGATTTAGCATGGGGGAGAAGTCAGAAAACGGGAGGGTTCCAGAGGATCTGGTAAGTGGTTTCCAAGTTACGGATCCGCGGGAAGCAGAGTGTGCTCGCCCTCCAGTTTCTAATTCCAAAGATCACCAGTCCCAGAGCAAGCTGCTCAGGGATGCTGAGGCGCGTGGCCAGGAGGACCAGGGAGAAGAGGAGCGCTTTCACGACTGCAGCGCCTCATTTGAGGAGGAACCAGGAGTGGACAGGGTGGAGAACAAACCTGGTGATGATGTGAATTCCTCTGAACTAGATGAAGACTACCTAATAGAACTGGAAAAAGACATGCCAGATGAAGAGAAACAGGTAAACGTTTTATTTATTGTGCGCGATCTGCCACGGGAACTGCTTTTTAAAGTGAATGCATGTGGCTGACACTGTTCTAGACCGCTTCATTTGTGGTAAAGAGTAGCTTGCCCTTCTGTGTCCACGTTGCTTTAGTAGTGATGGATCTGAGATAAATCAGGAGCATGACAAGGAAGCATTGAGTGTCTCTGGTTTGCAAAGAAATTTCCGTTTTTTTCTGAGTTCGTATGTGCATCTTGTAATTATTTTCTAACGTGTGTATACATTATAGCTTTTTTTTATGGCCGATGAAATTCTCGTAATGGACATGTTTTAGTCAGACTTGAGAGTTATGGAATGCTGCCTGTTTATGTTAATCCTTTGTTAGCAAAAAATGCCTGCCTGTCCTCGTGGTGGTTTGGTTACAGAAGTCAGTAACCAGCGCCTGTATCATTTACACAGCATTCTCAAGGAACAGAATTGGATATGATAGTAGCTATAATTTGTTGAGTATCTATAATGTGCCAGCCACTGTGCTTAAAATGTTACTTGTGTTTTCATTGAATCTTTACAACATGCCTTATAAGACATCCACTGGTAGTATTCACCAGAAGAGAACAGATCTCTAGTAAAGGAACTTGCCCAGTGTCACACATCTGAAAAATAGCAGAACTGATTATCAAACCCAGATCTGTTTGAGTCTAAAACCAAAGAAAGTATAATGTAGAATTTAATAACAACAACAGCTGTCTTCCTACAAAGCACATAACAAAATGTATACCTTCCTGCTTCTTGGCCTCTGGGCCACCACCTTACCTGGGCAAGTCTTCATTTTTGGACCCAAGTCTTGGTGTCCTCCAAATATCCTTCCTTCTGATCTCATAAGCAAGGTCATCTGAAGTTACCGTAATAACTGAGCTTGTCGGCAAAGAACTTGAATGAGATGTGTAGCTTAGCCTCTGAAGAGCTCACTCGCCGAACAGGTTGTGATAGATTGGTAATGGCCTGAGATAATAAATGTGCAGTGACAGAGAAGTGGGGAGGTAGCATGAGATGGCGAGGAACGCCTTTGTCTCTCTCCTTTGGCACTTTTCATTATTCAATCTGTTGGTTTTGACATGCATGGGTTAGCTTTTGTGCTAGTGCGTGCTACCTGGAGAGGAGAATGAAGGGCAGAAATGAGCCCAGTTCATCACCTACTTCAGCAGAAATGGCTTAGAAAATTAAATCAGGTGTTGTTCGATAACGTTAGGGAAATGATTTTCCAGAAATGAGTTAATAAGTATTTAAAATTGTTTTTATTGCCTATAAATTTAATATGCTAAGCAGCATTATACTTTTTAAACTTTTTCCTTCCTTTTAAAAATTGAGATATAATTTACATATAGTGAAACTCTTTAAGTTCTGTTGTGTACAATTCAGTGAGATTTGACAGCTGTATATACCTGTGTAACTCACACCCGTATCAAGAAAACATTTCCATCATGCCAGACCCTCCCTTCATGTGCTTCACCATTCGTTCCTTCTCCCCAGCCCCACCAACCCAGGGAACCACTGTTCTGATTCCTATCCCATAGGTTGGTTTTTCCTGTTCCAGACTTGCATGTAAATATAATCACTTTTAAAATACAAATATTTTCTATATCAAACCATATGTTTTCATAGCTTAATTTGAAAACTTAGGGGGGCAGCTGGTTAGCTCAGTTGGTTAGAGCGGGGTGCTGTTAACAACAAGGTTGCAGGTTCAATCCCCACATGGGCCACTGTGAGCTGCGCCTTCCACAGTTATATTGAAACAACTACTTGACTTGGAGCTGATGGGTCCTGGAAAAACACACTTAAATAAAGTTTAAAAAAGAAAATTTTCAGGAATGCTATTTCAGGAATAGCATGCTACAGTGATAGCCGTTATTATAGAAATGTAAACCATTAACTCCACTGTGAGGAAACAGCCTATGAGTGTGTAGACTGCCTTTACAGTCTACCTGTGGTATTATTCTGTTAGCCGTTTGTTTGCTATTTTGGTAAGTATCTCTGTGAAATTATTAGGAAACCAGCAAAACAGATGAAGAAATGTCTCTTTGCTGCACATAGGGTTTGGTTTTATAAGGTCTTTGGGAACAGAATGTCTTTAATGAACTTGATATTTTTAAAATAGACAAAGTTCAGATAATTCAACAACAAAAAAACCCACAAATGGCCAAAAAAAAAAAAAAAATGAAAAGACTTCCAGCCTCCCTAATAATTTAAATGCAAATGAAAACATTGTCTCATCTATCTGATCAGAAAATTGATCTGATGTCGACAAGAAGACATATAGGAACTCATGTTGGGAGTTTCCATTGCTGCATCATTTCTATAGGATACAGGCACCAAGTTTTTACATGAATTTTTCTTTAGACCAGGGCTGTCACTAGAACCTGCAATGATAGGAGTGTTCTATGTCCACACTGTTCGATACGGTAGCCACTGGCCATTGGCTACCACATGTAACAGTCACCTGGCTGTTGAGCACTTGGAATGTGGCTGGTATAGCTGGGGAACAGAATTTTTAAATTTCAAGTTTTACTTAATTTAAATAGTCACATGAGGCTAGTAGTACCATATTGAATGGTGTGGCTTTAAACCTCTGACTCTCTTCTTCCATGTTTCCCCAAAAATAAGACCTAGCCGGACAATCAGCTCTAATGCATCTTTTGGAGCAAAAATTAATATAAGAAGACCCGTTCTTATTTTACTATAAGACCCGGTCTTATATAACATAACATAATATAATACCAGGTATAATATAATACAATATAACATAATACCAGGTCTTATATTAATTTTTGCTCCAAAAGACACCTTAGAGCTGATTGTCCAGCTAGGTCTTATTTTCGGGGAAACATGGTAGTCATTTATATTAAGAAAGTTATAAGAGACGTGCATAGATATATATAGATAAATATATATGTGTGTGTATATATATGTGTATATACACACACATGTGTGTATGTGTATATATACATATATACATGTACATACATGAAGATGTCTTGCAGCATCATTCATAATTTTGGAAATGATATTGAACATTTCTGGCATATTTTTGCAGTAGTGTACAATGCAGTCATTAAAAACAGATAAATCAGCATTGATGTGGAAAAATGCCTGTAATGTAACAAGTAAGCAAATTTGATAATATGATTTGTAATAAGAAATATATATTTGGTGTTCGTCCAGTTCCTGGCACAGAGTTCCTAAAATCCTTAGAATTTCCTAAGTAGTAAGAGGTAAAGCTGTATTTTGTTACTCTTAACAACTCCCTTTCAGTGACACCTGAGTTAATGAGGTGACTTTCGGAAAGCTGCTAAGATGAGGTCTGGTTGTCAGTGTTTGGAGCTTTCGGCCTCACCCCACCGTCCCACCTCTAGGAAGGGGAGAAAGCTAGAGGTTGAGTTAATCACTAAAGACCAGTGATGTAATCAATCATGCTTACATGACGAAGCCTCCATAAAAACCCAAAAGGATGGGGTTCAGAGAGCTTCTGAGTTGGTGAACAAGTGAAGGTTAGGAAGGTGACACATCCAGAAGGCATGGAAGCGCTGTGTCCCTTCCCAAATACCTTGCCCTATGCTTCTCTTCCATCTGGCTGTTCCTGAGTTATATCCTTTATAATAAACTGGTAATCTAGTAAGTAAACTGTTTTCCTGATTTCTGTGAGCCGCTCCAGCAAATTAAGTGAACCTGAGAAGGAGATCGTGGGGACGTCCAATTTATAGCCAGTGAGTCAAAAGCAGAGGTGACAGCCTGGCTGGACTTAGAGTTGGCATCTGAAGTAGAGGTAGGCCAATCTTGTGGGACTGACCCCTGACCCTGTGGGATCTGATGCCATCTCCAGGCTGATAGTGGCAGAACTGAGGTACGTTGTAGGACACCAGCTGGTGTCTTCTGTGGGGGTAGAGGTACTTGCTATGGAGAAACTCCTACATCCGGGCACAGAAGTGATCAGGGTGAGTGTTGAGAGTAGAGGAGACACACATGAGGTGTTAGATTATAGAACAAGTCAGTGATGATTCATTTTACATTAAAAACTAAAAACATGTGAAAATATGTTTATGCATAGAAGTTTTGAAGGCGATACACCAAATTATGAAAGTGAGTAGCTTTGAGGAGTGTGATTAGTGGGGAATTTTCATTTATGTTTAATACAATTTTGTAATAGTTGCTATTTTTGTAGCAATCATGTGTTACATTTATAATCAACAAAAAAGCTATTCCATTTTAAGAATATAAATAAATAAAAACTTCGTTCTTTACAACCAGGGTGGACTTTTTACCAAAAAAAAAAAAAAAAAAAAAAACGGCAGGAGGATTTGGGAAAGAAGTGCTATCATAGGACCTTTGTATTACGCAATGTTTCTCTTCTGGCAGAATCGAGTATCAACAGCTGAAGGCTGTTATTCGGGCTGACTGGACTTGCCCTGAGGCCAAGAAGTAATCCAGGCTCAAGTGGAGTGCCAGTTCTCAGCGGAATTCAGAAATCAAGAATAATGGGGAAGAGGGTAGTTAAGATTTGGTAAAAACAGGCAAAACTTCTTAAGGAAAGCAGTGTGTGTGGGGGGGGTTGTATTTCTGCAGCAAATCTTAACTGTTTGTGAAAACTTATGTGGACGTGACTCACCAGATGAATGGGAGTTTAGCTGACATGGGAGCTGTACTAGATCTGCAGAGCAAACATGTTGTTCTCAAAGGCGTGGCTGGACAGAGCTGGTAGATGAGAATTACTGCTCTGATGATATGATACAAAGATGCTTAGTTTGGGGACCTATGGAATATACTGCACTGTAGTTGTTTTGATCTTGTATAATAAGAATCACCTTAGAAGCATGGGGTACTTGTCACAATGGAGTTCTTAGGCCTCATGTATAAATACCCTGGGGAATTCTTACGCGCACACTGAAGTGTGAAGACCACTGTCATGCATCTTTGTACATGGTCTTCATTAAATAGTGTACAGATACAGAGATTTTATCTCATTCATTTATTCCAGGAATATTTGCAATTCTTCTACATGTCAGGCATTGTTTGAGGCCCTTAGGGATACCATGGTGAACAAAACAGAGGGTTTCTTTTCTCTTGTAGGTATATTCTGGTTGAGAGGTGTGAAAATAATAAGATGAAGTGATGAAGGGGTGGGCGTTGGAAAGATGGGGAGGAATACTCTAGATTAGCCGGTTAGGAAAGGCCTCGCTGGAGAGGTGGCATTTTCAGCAAATGGTTGGAAGGGAAAAGGAGTCAAATGTGTGGTGCTCTGAGAGGGAAATGGGGCAGTTCGTGTAAAGCCTCGAAGGTAGCTACAGGCTTGGTGTGTTCCTGGCGGGCAGGGAATGGGAGGGCCAGCAGTGGAGCGCAGTGATCCAGGAAGAGTGGGTGATGGAGTGAGAGTCTGACTGTGGAACACGTGGGGAGCCATGGTAAGGGATTAGAAGTTTATTCCAAGTGCAGTAGGAACTAGGTGGGCACTTTTAAGCCAGAGCAGAGACAGACGTTATTTATGTTTTATTAAGAGTGTTCTGGTGGTTGTGCGGAGAATAAAGGACGTGGGGAGGGGAAAGGCACAAGTAGAACATGGAGACCATTTAGGGCCTAATGCAGGAGCCTGGGCAAGATGATAGTAGCTTGAACTGTGGATCAAGTGAAGGAAGTGAAAGATTTAGGGTACATTTTGGAAGCAGAATTGACAAGACTGGTGGATTCATTTGGGAGGGCTGGAGTGAGAAGTTTGCATGATTCCTTGGCTTCAGCTCCTGGGTGGCTGGTGACACCCTTTCAGATAATGGAGGAGAGGGAGGGGCTTGGAGCTCCTTGGAGCTCTGGGGACTTAATTCTTGCCTGCAAATGAAAAAGATGGCTTTTTTGTTTAATCTGTGAGCCAAAATGCATATTTCGTGTTTTAATGGGTTTGCTCCCTGATGCTAGTTATTTACACACGGTATTTATTTACACATGGTAGATACATACATAGAACCATTTAAGTAAGGGATACAAGTCTGCTTGGTGAACATGGACTCAGCACATGGTTTCTGGGATTTTAAAACATCTTCCTTGCGCTCTGAAAAAGTGAAGGATTGTTCTTGAAGGCTGTTGTATCTTTAACCATAACCAGGAAGCATTACTGAAGTACTGGTTTAGAATAGAAATTTCTATCAGTCCTTTTACTCTCATTTTTCTTAAATCCCACATTACTTAATCCTTTTGATTTCCATGTTTCTGCTACCTCATTGCATTATTTTTATAATCTTATCAATGTTGTAAGAGTGGGCATGTTTCTAGGGAACATTCTCTTGATTGCTTCTAGAAAGTTTTCAGTCACTTTTCTATAGTGGCCCGCATGTTTTGTTAACCTCATAAGAAGATCCTTTCTGATTTGTTGTTTCCCTTGTATTTCATTTCTAATGGGCATCCTTTTGAACTAAGGTTGTCATATTTATTAATTTCTTAGAGTTCACCAGTATTGGGTTCAATGAATGCTATTGACAAGTAATTAAATGAAATCCTAGAATTTAAGAATTGGAAGGGACCTTGTATTTCTGATCCTGAGTTTAAACAAGGGGAAATAAGGATTATTTACTCCAAAGCATTTGGAAGCTAGTAGGCTACCTTTAGATGATCTGCTTTAACAAGCACCCCCAGGTCGATTTGATATTGATAGAACTGTGGCCATACTTGGAAGACGGAAAGCCAGATTGACACAGATAACTAAGCTTCCAGATGGAAGTATCGACCTACCCGTGTATTGGTTACATCCAGTATCAGAAGAAGAGTTTACTAATCGGACGTTTTCATCTGTGCTTACGATCTGAAAAAGACTAATAAGGAAATTTGTTTCTATTAAATTGAATTTTAAGAAAAAGAATTTTCTGAGTGAAGAAACGAGGAAATACTTCCAAGATTAATTCCTCATAGATGCGTTATCTTTCCTCAGAAGGATAAGACTTAATGAGAATCAGATTCCAACTACAGCTTAAATCCAGGGATCCTCCCTCTGGACTCCCTAGGAGGCTTCTGAAAGTGACTTGTGGAAAGAACAGATGTGTCTGTATGTGTAAAGCAAATTATATCTGATTTCAAAGAAAACAAAACTGAAGCTTTGTTTATTTTGTAATGGTAAAGGATTCCCTTCAGACTGGTGTCCCTCACCCTTTCAGTGTGTAGTTTTCTCATCCCACCTACATAGCGCTGAAGCAGAAAGTTTTGTTGCATATGCCTCCATTTTCCAGCAATTATGTACCTTTTTTTTTTACCCAGATGTGATTGATCTCTGGGTACTATGCTTGACTTAAGTTTCTGCTGTTTTATTTTGTAGCAATTACTTTACAAAGCTGCAGGGGGAGGCAGAGAGCTGCGGATAGATTTACAGTATGGAAATTAACTTGCTGATGTGAACCTCTGGCTTTCTCCCTGTCTATTACACACGTGCTCACTGCAGGAGGATTTAATAGAATATTTTTTAATGTATTTAATGAAAGTTTTTATCATCTAATAATGGTTGAAGGTTATTAATAATAATCATCTAATGAATGATTTGTAAGTTCAAGTGTGTTTTTATTGTATCATTCATCTATAATATAGGGACTGTTCCTAGCCAGCCACTGCATTGAGAGGGTCTCTAGTAAAAAGTGGTGGTTTGGGGTGGCCGGTTAGCTCAGGTGGTTGGAGCGTGGTACTGGTAGCACCAAGGTTGCCAGTTCGATTCCCTCATGGGCCACTGTGAGCTGCGCCCTCCTTTAAAAAAAAAAAAAAAAGAATGGTGGTTTAATGATTGATTAGGGAATGGAGGAGCACCTTCTGGCATTTTTGCCAGGTTACGCCAAGATTTAAAGTTTATCAGTTGAAGTTCGCTAAGATTTTTGAGTCATAGTTAGAAAGCCATTCCCGACACTGAGATTTAAGAGGAATTCACCTACGTATTTTTTCTAGTATTTGTATGGTTTCTCTTTTTATACTCAGGGCTCCAATCCACCTGGAATTTATTCTTGTGTATGATGTGACATATAGATGTAATTTTATCTTTTTCCAAACGAGCAACTTGTCACAGCACCATTTTTAAAAGTCATCTTTGCCTCAGTGTTTAGCTAAATTTTAGTGCCAACTAAGACCAAGTGTGTATCCTTTTCCAAATGCTCACCTCTACCGCGTCATCACAATATTACTGAAAACCCAACTTAGTTTATAGTGGCATCATTTATCAAAACAAGAAACCCCATTTAGACTCAGATTGGCTCACCATTCAGAGATTCGAGTGGTGACGGAATTTAACTGGAGAATTGGTTAGTTTAAAAAATAGAGAAACGTCCTATTGAATGGTTTTCTGCAGTATATTTCCAAGTTCTTTCGTCTTTAAGAAAAAACAGTTCTCCATGTTATATGAAATTCTTTTACCTTGTGATCCAAGAAAATCATTCCCTGGAAAGTAAATTACCTTTTCTTTAGGACTGTGGAAGCATGTAACTCGGTGCTTACCTTTTTACAGCAATTTTTGTGCCTTATGCAGTTATTTCTTCCTGCAAACAATTTTATTTCTACACCTGGGGAAGATAATATAGTCTTGTAGTTAAGAACATGAAAGGTTGGACCGATCTGTCCTAGCTCCATCATTTAAGTTGTGTGAAGTGGGATAATAATAGTACCTATCTCGAAAGCTGTTGTAAGGATTAAGTGACTAGCACATAAAAGCTACCAGAAGGTGTTAGTTATAGCTATTAAGTCAAAATTCAACATGAGTGTAGACTGCAAAATACTTCGGGGTTTGGTACCTCTAAGTTTTCTTAACAGTCATTTTCCCCAAAGAGGCAAGCATAAGTGGATTTTGCAGTTTTTTAGTATGCTAACCCCAGTCAATTATCCATAAATTATCCTCCAAGTTCATTTATGAAGAACGAATTGAGTGTTCGGCTGGGGCTGTGGGGTTGTGGGTGAGAGAGGGGGCTTATGAATTTGGATGGGCACGTGGGAAGCTTCTGGCAACTTGTTCTCCTTTTCTGAATAAGTTATGTGGGTGTATAATATTACAACTGTATGTTAAGCTGTGCGTTGCTTTTGTGTCTATTTTCCCATGGGTATTTCTAATTCTATCAATTTCTGCTAGTGGGGTATTGAAATCTCTTACAATGTTGGATTATCTTTTTCTCTTAAATTCAGTCATTTTTTTTTCTTTACGTACTTTATAACTGCTGTTAGGTACATATACATTTAAAACTATTAGATTTTCCTTTTTTATTGACCCCTTCATCATCATGAAATATTCCTTTTTGCCTCTAGTAATATTTATTGTTAGAAAGCCTATTTTGTCTGATATTACCATAGGCACTTCTATAGACTGAATGCTTTTATTCCCGCCACCCCCCAAAAAAACGTATATGTTGAAAACTGACTCCTGATGTGATGGTATCAGGAGAGGAGGGAGCCTTTGGAAAGTGGGTGGGTCAGGAGGGTGGAGCCCACGTGATTGGGGTTAGTGCCCTAATAACAGACTGAAAAGCGCTCCCTTGACCATTCTGCCCTGTGAGGTTATAGCGAGAACACTCTTGCGGACCAGGAAGCAGGCTCTCACCCGACACCAAATCTTCCATCATCATGATCTGGGACTTCCCAGGCTCCAGAACGGTGAGAAATAAATGTCCGTTGGTTATAAGCCACCTAGTGGGTGGTAATTTTGTGATAGCAGCCGGAACTAAGACACAGCTTGCCCCTCTTGCGGTTACTATTTGCATGGTATGTTTTTCCCATCCTTTCACTTTCAGTCTGTTTGTGTCTTTGAATCTAAAGTGTGTCATTTAGACAGCATATGACTGGATCTTCTTAAATGCAACCAGGCAGTCTCTGCCATTTGGGTGTTTAGTCCATTCATATTTAATACATTTATTAATATGGTTGAATTTACAAAAGTCTTCTGTATGTCTCATGTCTTTTTTATTCCTGTTTCTAACTTTCACTGCCTTCTTTTGTGTTAGATAATTAACTGTTTCTTAGCTAAATTTTCTTAGTGGTTGCTATATGGATTACATTATGAATCTTACTATAGTCTAGTTTAATACTATGTAATTCCAGTAAAATATAGAAACTTTGCTTCAGTATAACTGCATTTTCTACCCCCTCCTTTGTGCTACCATTATCATATACATTACATCAATATATGTTGTAAACCCAACTATATAGTGTCATAATTACTATCTCATATAATCTTTTTGTCATTTAGCGACATTAAAAGAAAAAATAATACATTTATAGAGCCTTTTATGTGTTTAGCATTTCTCATGCTCTTCATTTCTTCATGTAGATTTGTGTTACCATCTGGTATCATTTCCTTTCAGTCCAAAGGACTTCCTTAGCACGTCTTTTTAGGCAGGTTTGGTAGCAACAAATTCTGTCTTTCTCTATGAACGCCTGTATTTGTGCTTTCATTTTGTGGCATGGTTTTGCTAAATATCTAATTCTTGGTTGACAGTTTTTTTTCTTTCACCATTTTCAATATGTCATCACACTGCCTCTGGCTTCCATTGTTTCTGGTGAGAAATCAGAAAATAATAGTTTTGTTGTTTCCTATTCCTGGTAAGTTTTTTTCTTAATGCTTTCAGATTTTCTCTTTGTCTTTCAAGAGTTTGATTCTGGTGTCTCTATATATAGATATATGTACTTAGGTTCACTGAGCTTCTTGGACCTTTAGAGTAACATTTTCCATCAAATTTTAAGTTTTCAGTCATTATTTCTTCAACTATTCTGTCCTTTTCTCTCTCCTCTTCTTCTGGGCCTCCCATCACATATATTGTAAGGGCTTTGTTCATTTTCCCCTCTTTTTTCTGCTCTCAGTTCTTCAGATTGGATGTCTATTGTCCTGACTTTACTTATTTCTCATGCCAATTCAAATCTGCAGTTGAACCCTTCTGTGAGTTTTTCATTTTAGTTATTGAACTTTTTAGCTTTGTTTTTTGTTGTTGTTGTTCTTTTTGAATAATCCTTATCCCTTTATCATGGGTCTTTATTTTTTAATCATTGTCATCATGCACTCAAGTAAATCTTTGAACACAAGTTCCTTTAGTTCTTTGAACATATTTGTAGGTGCTTTCAAGTCTTTGCTAGATCTAATGTCTGTGGCTGCTCAGATGTTTCTATGGACTGCTTCCCCCCCCCCCATTGTGGGTCAAACTTCCATGTCTCTTGGCATATGTTGCAATTTTTTGTTGAAACTGGATTATTTTAAGTAATATTGTAGCAACTCTGGATTATGACCACCACCACTCCACTCCCACCCCCTCCCACCCCCCACGCCAGTTATTTTTGTTGTTGCTCTTTTGTCTACTTGTTTGTTTAGTAATTTACCCGGATTTAAGGTGGACAATCCCATATCCCCTGAGGTATGTGGCCACTGATGGCTCTGCTCAGTTGGATTTTGTCAAGTCTGAGGTCGCTCCTGTTTCTGCACAGCTTAGTGGTCAGCCGTAACTGGTCAGAATTATGATCAAACACCTCGAACCAGTAAGGCCCCCACCTACTGTCAGGAGATCTGTGTGTACATTTGGAAGTCCCTTCCAAGTTCGGGGAGTTTTCAGGTCTGCCTCAGCTGGGCCCTCCTGTGCCTCCGCTGCACGTGCACAGGCTTCTTGACCACGCAGAGTCAAGTCAGTATTTCCCCGGAGTTTTCTGTGATGGGGAGGAGTACAAAGTAAAGAGTCTTGTGAAGTTTCTTTGGTTCCCATTGTTATGGAGACAGAATTCTGGAACAGATGTTTCCCTGTGAGGCCTCTCAGGAATGTGTTAAAAGCACTGTAGAGGCATAGGAAAGGGCTCCTAACCGCCTTAGACCAGAATCTGGACAGATTTGCACCTGATAATACTGCAGAATCTCAGCATTCATTTATGTGTGAGGCTCCTGGCACTTAGCGTGCTAAGTGAGAATTACACCGTGTAAAGTCTGTCCTAGGATTCCAGTAACAGTACACGCAGTGCATGCCATCCACTGGAGAAAGAAGATGTTCCAGCCGCAGAGGAAACCCTCGTCTTTGTACTAGGATCAAGTTAGTCTCTTGGCACAGCTGGGGGATAATGCAGCTTTTTCCCCCTCAAAGTGCTATTTTTGCTGTTTCCAAGAAGATGTTCAGCATGATATTGATAATTGCATTAATCCTCAATTTACACAATCTGGAAGCAGCAGCTCCTTTCAGTGTTTGCTGCCCCATGGTCACTAAGTTATGACTGATCGGCTGAAAAAGTAAAATGCCTTCCTTAGAATAATTGGCCTTAGAAATATGTTTTGGAGCCCTTCTCTTTGCCACGGGTTGGCTGCCCTGAATCATTAATTCCTTCTTGGGCCGATCTTGGATCTAGGCTTTGCCTATGGGGATCTTAATGTTCTAAATTTACTAAAGAATGATTGGAGTTCTTGCGCATGCACACACACCCACACACACACACTCTTACTTCAAAAGAGCCTGATCTGGCAGTTTGGGGGATTCGTCTGTGTTCATAGAGCATTCCTGATGACACTGGCGAAGACGTTGTAGAATAAAAAGTGGCTTGAAATAGAGTTTAAGCAGAGGAGACTGAAATTTCTTAAGGAATGAACATTAAATAAACTCTGGTAACTTGGTGAGTCGCTCTTCTGTAAAGAATTTTTGTCTTTTTAATATATCAAAGACCTTTAAGACCTGTGATGCATCTATTCATTAGGTCATATAATCTTTTAACTTATTAACATGTTACCTTGCATTA
Source organism: Rhinolophus ferrumequinum (assembly GCF_004115265.2). Lineage (NCBI taxonomy): Eukaryota > Metazoa > Chordata > Mammalia > Chiroptera > Rhinolophidae > Rhinolophus > Rhinolophus ferrumequinum. The sequence continues at coordinate 29,473,280 of NC_046307.1, forward strand.
ATATTTTCTAATGTGAAACCAACTTTTCCTTTCACTGTGTGTGTGTTAGAACATCAGACAATGATGCAGTGTGTGTTTGTGTGTGTGAATTTAAAATTGAATTCATTCGCCGATATTTATAGGGTTTTATTTTTACCTCAATTGAAATTGTTTTATAATTTTTAAAATAAATTTATTGGGGTAACAATGGTTAATAACATGTAAATTTCAGGTGTACAACATTATAATTCAGCAACTGTATACGCTATTACGTGCTTACCACTCAAAGTCTGGTTTCCTTCCATTACCATATTTGACCCCCTTTACCCACTTTGCCCTCCTCTCATAGCCCCCTTCCCCTCTGGTAACCATCATTCTGTTGTCTGTATTGAGTTTGTTTTGTTTGTTCGTTAGTTCCTTTTTGTTTTATATCCCACCTTCGAGTGAAATCCTATGGTTTTTGTCCTTTCCCGTATGACTGACTTCACTTAATAATACTCTCAAGACCCATCCATGTTGTCACAAATGGTAATATTTCGTCTTTTTTATGGCTGAGTAGTACCTCACAACTTCTCTATCCAAGCATCTGTCGATGGACCCTTAGTTTGTTTCCGTTTCTTAGCTATTACAAATAATGCTGCAGTGAGCATAGGGGTATGTATACATATACATATATCTATATGTAAATATAGATAGATATATATATATCTTTATGAATAAGTGTTTTCAGATTTTTTGGGGTAAATACCCAGAAGAGGGATTGCTGGGTCATATGGTCCAATTCTTAATATTCTGGGGAACCTCCATACTGTTTTCCATAAGCCTGTACTAATTTATATTCCCATGGGCAGTGTACGAGGGTTCCTTTTTCTCTACATCCTCTCCAACACTTATTTCTTGTCTTTTTTGATACTAGCTATTCTGACAGGTGTGAGGTGGTACCTCACTGTGGTTTAGATTTGCATTTCGATAGTAACTAATGATGTTGAGCTTCTTTTCATGTCCATTGGTCACCTGTATGTCTGCCTTGGAAAATTGTCTGTTTAGATCCTCTGCCATTTTTTCATCTAATTGTTTGGGTTTTTTGTTAAGTTACATAAGTGTTTATATATTTCAGATATTTACCCTTTACCAGATATGTGATTTGCAAATATTTTCTCCCATCCAGTAGGTTTCCTTTTCGTTTTGTTGATGGTCTCATTTGCTTTGCAGAAGGCTTTTAGTTTGATATAGTCCCACTTGTTTATTTTTGCTTTGATTGCCTTTGTTTTGGTGTCAGATTCAGAAAATCATCACCAAGACAGATGTCAAGGAACTTACTCCCTGTGTTTTCTTCTAGGTGTTATATGGCTTTAGGTCTCCCAACACCACTTATTAAAGAGACTGTTTTTACTCTGTTGTATATTCTTGGTTCCTTTGGAATAAATTAATTGACTGTGTATGTGTGGGTTCGTTTCTGAGCTCTGTTCTGTTCCATTGATCTATGTGTCTGTTTTTATGCCAGTGCTATCCTGTTTTAATTACTTTAGCTTTGTAATATAGTTTGAAATCAGGGTGTGATGCCTCCAGCTTGGTTCTTTCTCAAGGTTGCTTTGGCTATTCAGGATTGAAAACTTTTTTTGTCGGGGGGAGGGGAAGGGGAACAGGACTTTATTGGGGAATAGTGTGTACTTGCAGGACTTTTTTCCAAGTCAAGTTGTTGTGTTTTCAATTTTAGTTGTGGAGTGTGCAGCTCAGCTCCAGGTCCAGTTGCCGTTGTTAGTTGCAGGGGGCGCAGCCCACCATCCCTTGCGGGAGTCGAGGAGTCCAACCCTCAACGTTGTGGTTGAGAGCTGGCACTTCAACCTTCTGAGCCATCTGGCACTGGCCCATGTGGGAATCAAACCAGCAGCCTTCGGCGTTGGGAACAGAGCTCCAACCGCCTGAGCCACCGGGCTGACCCTGCAATAACTTTTGACTGGACTTATTATGAGGTTTTCTTGGCTAGCAGCAGCCAACCCTCCCCCTTTCCTATTTGGAGGAATTTTCCTGTGTAGTAATCTTGTTGAGTTGGCAGTACCCCACATCCTTCACTCCATTCTCTGACAGCCAAGGTATGTGACCCTCACTTGGCTCATTGGATGCTTTTGATCAAAACTTTCAATCGTGATGGGGCAAAGGGAATGGTTAAGATTCATTTGCTACTGTTACAGCCCTGTCTTGGCCTGACTCTTCCACTAAAAGACACTTAATGCTTTCTTGCTTCTTGGCTTAACAGGGCTGCCTTGAGTCCTGCCTGTTTTCTAAGCCTACATTTTAGGCCCCCCCCATTGATTCTGTGAGCCCCCAGTATCTTTCCAGTAAATCTGCCTCCTTAAATTTTTTTGCCTAAGATAGTCTTTTTGCTTGCACCCCAAAATCCTAACCAGTACAGTAGAGAACATTACAATCCAAGCACCGCCCTCCTGGGTCGTACTAGGTAAATGTTACCACATTCTTGTATTTGAGTCCCATCACCACCACCCATTTTATTTTTTCTGTTCTCTCTCAGAATAGCCCTTCTTCAATACGTTACATCTTAAAATGAATTATGGTCTCAGCTGTACATCTGGTACATAGAAGATACCATAAAAATTGGATTCAGTTTATACTTACCTTGTAGTTTCTTTATTGAGACCCATCATGGCTCAATAATAAGGCATTTGGGAAGCATCCCGGACTCAACAACATATTTACAAATCTCTGGAGACATACTGTTTTTACTTTGGGTCCTAATCTTAGGAGTACAGTTGTTTAGTCTCCAGGCTTCTCCTGTGCATGAAGTACCCCGCTAACTGTATTTCCTCCCTTTGACATTTCTATGTAGTCAAAAGTTTCAAAATAAAGGAAGAGATTTTTGGAAATTCTGTTAAAACAAAACACAGCAGAACACTCTCCCAGGGCAGCAGGCAGGCAGCCACTTCCTCAGTTCTGCTCGTGCTACCGACCACATTGCTGAGACGTCCAGGGCCGAAAGCATGCGGCTCATGTCATCTGTGCTCTGCAGAAGAACATTCCCTTTGCCTTCGATTTTGACGGGTGCTTTGCCATCTGTGTGCATTTCTGAGCTGTTAGAAGAAGCTAAGAAAAGAGATTTATTTATCTGGGTTTCTTCAATATGCTGACGGCATACTGCCCTGACCCCGCAGAGGAGACTCGTCCCCCATGAGGCGCTCTGCCCACATACCAGTGTCTCCTTCATGACACAAAACACGTCGTAGCCAAATAAGTATTACTTATTTTACAGGAAAACCCTAGCTCATATGTATTGAGTCTCTATATGCCAGTCACTGTATTGGGAGCTTTACATACATTATCACATCAATCCATAAGACTATTAGGACCTCATTTTTTAGCTGAAAAAATTAAGGTTCAGAAAGATCTAGAACTTGTCCCAGATCATACAATTGATAAGTAGCAGACCCAGAATTTGATTTTACAGTGTTATGCATACCAGTGGGAATGTTTCGGTTTGAGTGAATAGAAATTAAATAATGCCTGAATTAATCATTCCATGTAAAAGATAGAAACATAGAAAACCTAGGTTTTGTGTTTTAAACATCAAGAATGTGATTGATGATTAGCCAGATTGTTGTGTATTTTTCTCTAAATCTGTTGGAGATTTGGGTAAAAGTGATCCATTTCTCAAAAGTCAAGTCTCTGCCTATTAAATAGCCTAATGTGTCAAGAAAGCCGACCTTTTTGTTCACTGATAGTACTACTATGACAACATATGTAATTATCTGGTCTCTTTTAGAAAAGAAGAGAAGAGAGCACTAGATTGAAGGAGGAGGGAAATGAACAGTTTAAGAAGGGAGGTAAGAGACCTATTTCAGTACTGATGTCTGGTCGTCGTGACTCCTCATTCTTTTGTAGAGCCTGTGGAGAAACCCCAGAGAACATTTGGAAACAACTAGCAAGCCTGAACTGTTAACAGTGCAGCCTTGTCACCTGGCACCTTGGGATTTTGTTTCTTAACCATGTCCAAATCATTCTCAGCTGACAGTGACCAGTTACCATGTGTCTCTTGGCACAGGCATAATTTTTCTTTTCTGTAACCCACTATCTATAAATCCAGAAATTAGGAGTAAAAACTCTTCAGCTGTTGCTTTGGAAAACTCTAGCCTGGAATGTTAAAAGGCTCTTTGCTGCATTGCTGTAAAAACAGGGCCCCATTCCTCACTTTGCAGTAAGGCTGTAAAAATTGACCCCATGGTCCCAGCAGAGCCTGCAGAAGAATTTTGCTTATACTTTGGGTGTTTTCGTGGGTCTTCTTCTTTGGATGCCTTAAATAGAGAGATGTTCTTCGTGTCTTTCTGGATTTCCTACATATGCTTAGGAATAAGTCAGGTTCATTCTGATAATTTGGGGGAAATATTTGATCCTATAATAGCCTTCGTCACATATCAGTGTATATGCTTTAGAAATCTAGGAGTAGTAACATTTTCCCCTAGTTATTTTTAGGTTTAAAATTTTTTTTTCTTATATCCTAGTTAAGCAATCATCACTTCTTTTTTCCCTAAGAAAACCAGTGGTTCTAATTTTGACAACATATCGCTTTGTATTTCAGTAGTAAACATTTCAATCCTGAGAAGGTGTAAATAGGCAATTTTTCTTTATATCCTGACCATAATTTTGTGTGTGGCAATGCATATGTACATTTATCACTGTTTTCTCTTTTAAGGTCTTTAGTCAGCTACTGATCTTTACATTGTTGTGTTTAGCTCTGTAAAATGTCTCTCCAAACATTTCATGGAAGCAGTTTTAGCCAGGAAATATGTACACAGAATTTTTTTCTTCATCCCAGGCCATTAACCCCGGACTTCAGTCTCTTTCATCTGTCCAGTTTCCAAATCCCCTTTCAAACTCCGTTCTAAATTGGAAAGCTATGTATTCGGAGATCCTGAGGAATACCCTAATGTCAGGAATAAAATCGTGATAACCTTTCCCCTTTTACGTCATCTTCAGATTATATAGATGCCGAAAGTTCTTATAGTCAAGCCCTTCAGATGTGCCCATCCTGCTTCCAGAAAGACAGATCTATTCTGTTTTCAAATAGAGCTGCTGCAAGGATGAAACAGGTATGTATCTGTTAGCTTTTCTTTTTAAGAAGTGCACGGACTTGCAGTGTTCTCGTAGGGCAGCTTCTTGGCACAAACTAGCAGAGGGGCTTCAAGTTGCCGCCTCCCTTTTCCTGCCCATTTATTTCCCTGATATTAAGGGCACAGGGAAGAGATAAAAATATTTTGGAAAACTTGAGTCAGGTTACCGTTAGCATCCCTCATTAAAGTGGCTGAGTGACCACTTTCGTGGAAGGAGGGCTGACAAAGTTGCCACCAAACTAGGGCCAGGTAATGAAGCAAAGACCCAAGGAGTGTGTGTCCTGGAGTAGCTGTGGTGGCTTATTTTAGGCCTGGAATCCCAAAGGCTCAAAGGGAAACACTGATTAAAACTCTGGACTTCAAGAAGCTCATCCCTAAGATTCTGATTTTTCTGTTGAAAGTATGAGCATGGGGAGAAATGTCCAAAAGCTGGGATGAGAGGAGCCCTTAAGTGCAAAATAGGTGTTGGGGAAAGTTCAGAAACATGTTGTGTTTCCGAAGGATTGAAAACCTGGCATAGCAGGGTGATTGTAGAGTAGAGAAGAGTGCAGTTGTATTTGTTTTGTACCGTGTTGGTGTTAAAAGTTAGATTTGTTGATTTGTCTGATTCCTATATAGTAACTTAGTAAATTTCACTGGATTAAAATGATGAGTTTTGAAAAAACAATACAACCGTTTAACTGTGGCTACTTATATCCAAGGCGCAAAGGGTTGGTTATTTAACATACCTTTATGCAGCCGATTCACACAGCAGGCTCCGGGTTGGGTGAATCTGGTTCTTGTTGGTTTGTTTAGATCGGGTATTGACATCACTTTCTCTCTGATGTTGCCTGAAATTCTCTAGTGCCTCTATCAAGGTCACTTTAGATGACCAGGTTTGGGAGAGTGGGGAGTGAGATTGGTGGTTAAACGGTTGGACATGCAGTAAGGTTTCGGGTTTTCTTGTTTTTTTTTTTTAAAACCCTGAACCTGTATGTTTTATTGGATTCGGTCTCCAAAGTGAAGTATTTTTTTTAGTAATTCGTGTGATATGGAAGAAGAAATAATTCTAGCGTATACAAACACATTTTGTATTAGGGGAAAGAAAACAATTAAGTTTATCTAAATCAATGTTCATTGATATATGCATATTCTACCATCAATCAGAATTCGCACCTAACAGTTTTTGCACTTAGCTTGGAAAATTCTGATCTTTCACTTTTGCTTCTCAGAGACATCTTGCCACATTCTCATACTGGAAACTGTCATTGTGAAATAGAGGCCAGGGCACCTTCAGTATCAGAGAAGATGCAGCATACTCTTCTGGCTCCTGGGATTTGGGATTCTTCGTTTTCATAGTTATTGGTACTGCTAGGGTAGGGCTAGCGTCATCGCCTGGTTCTTGAGTTAGGGCGATGTAGGGTCTTGTCTGTCTGTCACGCCTGAGGAGAATGCAAAGGAGAGTTGCTCTGGGACTGTTTCCTTTCCAAAGGATAGGTTTGTTAGTGGGGTGGGTCATTGGATTTGTTCTTTTAAGTTGTACTCTTAATATTTTAAGAAGATTCTAAAAGAAGAGACTTGAAAACTTCCAGGATTAATGCACTGAAACAATTTAAGGACAGTATTCCGAATTTTTCAAGGAGGTGATGGGTTAACTGCTTTCAGAAGAATTTCTGAAAGGCACGTTTGCAGGCTCCGTGTCCCTGACTGAGAGTCCCTGGCCAAGCTTCACATTTCAGACGTAGAAAGAGAAAAGGCAAACTAGGGTCAGACTTCACTAAGTTATGAAAAGATGGTAAATAAGTTCTGATACTCCCCGCACACACACCCCACCCTTTTGGAGACTACCACTCTACGCAGCAGGCGACACCGTGGTCCCCTGGGGTGTTAGTAGATGACGAGCCTCAGACAAACGATTCTGCAGTAAAAGGCCTTAATTCCTTGATCTGTAAGGGCCAGTTATTGCTGAGATGCACTGCAACTTAATAATAGTTTCTTAGGGGCACAAAGAAGACCACCACAGCCCATATACACATAAGTTGTAAAGTTTCACTCCTATTTCAGAAACTTTAAAACATGATATTGTCTTATAGACATCTGAGGAGTTGGGGAAATACTTATACGAAGTCACACAGGTTTCCTCTCTGCAGGACTTCTTGTGTTTATTGTGGGCAAAAGACACGACATGAAATTGACCGTTTTAACCATTTTAAAGCCTACAGTTCAGTGCCACTAAATACATTCATCAGTGATGTGCAGCCCTCACCACCTGGTTCTGGAACTTTTTCACGACCCCAGAAGGACACCCTGTCTCCATTCAGCATTCACTCCCCATCCTGGAACTGTTTTTGACTGAATCCTAAAATTCATTTTGGTAGACATTGCTCTAAAGTATTCTGCAAAATATTTAGTATTTGCTACAGTAGCCATTAATGGAAGTGTTGAATATTTATTTGAACTAACATTTCAGTAATGTTGTAGAAAACTTGTAATTTGGGGAAAATACACATTTTAGACCTTGAAGAGTTAAATAGCAGGTTAGTATTGGAGCTGGAACTAGAATCTAGTTCTTTTGCCATCTAGTGTTCTTTCCACTATGCCATGCTTCTAGATTCAGCAAGTTAGTTAGATCTCTTATTTGGTGAATTGTTTTGTATTTTGGTTTCATCAGTGGATAAGTTAAGGCTTATAACTGAGACTGTATGACAAGCAACCTGGTGTGTCTATAGATGGACCATCTGTATACTTTCTGGAAGGTACCACATTGGATATGATAGTGTAACAACTAGTCAAAGAAGAGGGCTGTTAATTCAGTTACTCAAATATCAGTCATTTACCCTGTTTATTGATCACAAAGTTTTCTCAGTGTCAGCATTCTGACGTAACGTGTCTTGCAAATATAATAGGTCAATGACAACAGTCTTTAAAGATACTTTAGGAAAGAGCTACTTGACTAATTTGTTGGCAGAATACTTTCAAGTCAGAGTTGTCAACTGTATTTTGAATTTTAGCTTGGAAGTAACTTGCATGTCTGTATGTGATTTCTTTGAAGAACATTACGTATCTCCATAAGCAATTATACATGATCAGCTTATGTCATTGAGCCTTTGGGCCATTAAGCTAGAACTAGGGTGACACATATTAATGTTATATTTTCTTTTAGGACAAGAAAGAGATGGCCATCAGTGACTGCAGCAAAGGTACAACTTTTTGGTCTTGTTACATGTTAACATACAAGAGCATTACCTCGGCTAGACAGAGCCAGGCTCTCAGCCAAGTGTGTACTTGTACATGTGTACCCTTCCTGAGGCCTTCAAAGAAGAAGCCTTCTGCTTCACCCTTCTTAGAGGTATTGTATCGTGCTCATCTTAGTGTAAGCATGCTTTTGAATGGGCGGTTCAGTAAGCTTATCTATCATGTGTTAGCATTTATCTTCCTATGAAGAAAAATTCAAAGCTACCTTGGCAGCAGAATCTTGTGGAGTAGAATTTACTTCCAGTAGTGTCCAAATCACTCCTTTCGTTTTGAAATTGAAGATCTTAGCTGCTGTTAGTGTATCTGGACCTATCTGTTTGGGGCAAGGGGGTGGTGAGGGGCAGTTTCTGTTAGGGAATTGTACCCCCTTCAGTTGTAATAATTCTTCCAAACCGTCTTGCCATCGTTTTAATTACTTTTTCAGGTTCCATATACTGAATCGAGCCTTTGCTATTATCTGAGATCCATTAGGGTCTTTTCATCCCACCAACTTATAAAGATACCGCGCAAACTTAAGATCACTATTGTTTTGTTTCTTTTGTGTTTTGGGTTTTTTTCCAAAAATTCCTTGATAGTCGTCTTGCCTTTTTAACCAGCATGGTGTGGAGAACATGTATAATCACTTTTATTTGCATCTTACCACTCTCATTGAGTTTTTCTGTTAACTTTTTTGTAATTTCTCTCAGAGAAGCATACGGTTACAAAGAACCTTATATGTTATGTAGTTCAGCTCTCATACTAAGCATGAATTCCCTTTTCTATTTTTTTCTTTACATTAATTTTTCACCCTCTTTACTGGGGCATTCTTTTCTTTATACTTGGTATTTTTTTTATAGGATCTGAATGAAAAACTTACTACATTAGAAATCAAACTATTTCTGATCTATTACTGTCTTAGGCTGGAATTTATTCTGAATGTACTGTTTCGTTTGGAAGAAGATGTTAAACCTTAATCTGTGTGGGATGTGTGGGTTTGAAGAGTTTAAATTAGGAATAAGCTGCTGATTTTCAGAGCTCCTTTCTCTATAACTAAATGATGAAAAAGTGCCTTGCAAGCTTGTTTAGCAGGGTTTACACTAGGAAACAGAGTTTTCATATCCAGGTGTAGCCCTAAGTAGAGGAGCCTTGTCAGAGAATGAGAGGAAGGGAGGAAAGTGTTTTCCAGATTGTGCTTGGCTTTTGTTAAACCAATATGCTTATCCATTGCTGTTATGGGCACGTGCATTGTACCCATGGGCAGAGTACATTGACACTAGAATGGTGTATTTGTGTTAAGGACACCACACACACACTCCCGCTCAGTTCATAAACCTTGACAAAGGATTTAATAGCTTATTTCTGGGGTCATTTTGGAGCTCATTATTGCTAGTCATGTGGAATAATATCTGATTCTTCTGACCTTAGGGTTTTCAGCCTTGGCATAAATAAAGGTTAAGTTAGTTTTCTTTATATGGATTAGGAAAGAAAATCACATGTTAGAGTTATATGTTGATTTTAGAGATTTTTCTAAAGTAATTGTGGGGAAAGTTCCTTCTCTTCAATGCATATTTGCATTAGAAACTATTCACCAGTTGAGAAGGGGGCAGTATCTGGGTTAAAATGTAAATGAGGGGGTTCTGTTTTCTTGAAAGCTATAGTAGAGGTCATTGGAATGTTTTCCTGTGGATGATACTATGAAATTGTAATTGGGAGTATTTTAAAGCACATAATGTCCTGGGCTCAGGGGAGGTTGACAGCATATCAAGTTGAAATGTTACAGAAGATGGGTTTCTCAGGAAACTTCTCCTGAACCAGTGCCCCTCCAACCTCTGTGCCATTTCTCTGATCCTCGTCATTGAAAGGATTGTCTATACTTGCTCTCTACTTTGCTTCCTCCTCTTCTCTCCTCACCGCACACCCATTGGGCTGCTGTGTCATCCGTGCCACTGAAACCCATCTTGTGAAGATCACCAACTTCGTCTCGCTCAATTCAATAGCTGCTTCTCTGGCATCACCCTACTTGACCTCTCACAGGTGTCTGATACAGTGGCTCATCCCTCCTTTCTTTCCTGCTTCATTGGCTAGTCCTTATTCTCTTCTGCTGGCTTCTCTGTCAACCTCAGGAAGTCCCTAGGTCTCAGCCCTGCATAGGGCCCGCCCTCTTCTTTATTTTCTCTCTTTGTGATGTCATCCAGTTCAGAAATTTTAAATACCATCTAGATGCTACACTTTATATGCTCAGCTCTCCCCTGTGGTCTGGAGCCCATTCATTGCAAAGCTGACATCTCTTTTTAGATGTCTGGTAGGCATTGTGGATTTAAGGTGTCCAGAACAGGTTCTGTTGTGTCTCCATGTACACACACACACGTACACGCACACATGCACGCACACGCATAGAAAAAGTGAATAATAACAGAGCCTGCCACTAAACTGTTTAACCTCAACTCTTTACTTTGTACCTTCTGGTTTCCTCACTTTTACACTGCATTTGAGTTCTGTGTTCTGGGCTATTCTGAACTGGAAGAAGGACAAGTGGGTGAAAACCAGGGCTCGGGGTGTAGACCAGGGTTTGAGAAATTACAGCCACAAACCGAATCCAGCCTACCACCTGCTTTTGGACAGCCTGTGAGCTTAAGAACGGTTTCATTTTTCAATGGTTGGAAATAAAATCAAAAGAGAAATAATATTTTGTGACACATGAAAATTATGTGAAATTCTGATTTCAGCATCCATAAATAAAGGTTTATTGGAGCACATTCATGTTTGTTTAGGCATTGTCTGGGTGCTTTCGTGCTACAATAGCAGAGTTGAGTAGTTGTGACAGATGGTCTGTCCTGCAAAGGCTAAAATCTTTACAGTCTTGCCCTTTACTGAAAACGTTTGTCAACCTCAGGGATAGGCTTTTTGACAAATAACTCTTCCTTTTACACCCTGGAGGATGATAGTTAATAAAGGAACTTGATACAGTTGAGGATATATAGGCCCTTTTTCTTCATGGTAACAATTACTCTCTCTTTACAGCCATTCAGTTAAACCCCACCTATATCAGGGCCATATTGAGGAGAGCAGAGTTGTACGAGAAAACTGACAAGCTCGACGAAGCGCTGGAGGACTATAAATCCATATTAGAAAAAGATCCATCAGTACACCAAGCAAGAGAAGCTTGTATGGTAAACTAACTGTTTTTCTTCTTTTCCTTGTGTTGCTACTCAGTGAATCTTAAATAATCCTTTGGTACACAACTACATTCCGTCTCTATGCTTTTGAGGAGCTTACCAAAAGGCGAGTATATGGGCGCGGAACTTTGCATAGTGGCCACACCCACTGTGACCATGTACTATTTTATCTCCATTCTCAGTGTTGTCTGTGCAAACCTTTAGTCTCTAGGGTTGATAAGAACTTTATTTCATTGTTGGGCAGGAAAGTCTTGTCCATGTAGTTGTACAATTCAGACCAAAGTGAGTCTTACTGTTATAGGTAATAAACTTCTGGCTTTCTCTCCATCCTTTTTCTTATTCAGTCACCAAGTTTCTATTTCCCATTGACTATATCCTAAACTAATCTTCTTTTCTTTCTGAAAATGACGTTTATTCTTGTCCCTGCCTACAAATCCTTTTGCTTCTAAACGTCATAATATGTTTATGTCCATTGTAGATTGGCCGGATGTTACTGGTTTTCTTTCTCCCATTTAGCAATCACTCCAGCTGTGTACGTTGACCTTTAGCACATCTCCTGATTGTCACTCATGCACAGAACAACGTACGCTCTAGAGCAGGGCTGTCCAAACTTTTTTCAACGTTTTCTACGAAGGGCCATATGCAGTAAAATACACAAACAGCCGGGCCACTCACTCGAGGTGAAGGACGTATTGCCTCACCTGGTTTATTTAAGTAAACTAAATATAGTTTTGGGATTTGGTGCGGGCCAATTAACAATGGATTGCAGACCGCAGTTGGCCCGTGGGCTGCAGTTTGGACACCACTGCTCTAAAGGATCTACTACCAAATTGGATGTTCATGCGTTACTGCCCCTAAATGATGGATGTTCAGATAAGTGTAAGAAACACTGGCTTTAACTACACAGGTGTCTTCACTGCCAGACTTCTCAGAGAGCCGTTATCCGGGAGAGGCCTGTTTTTGAACCTCTTTATGCAACAGAGAGATTACAGGCTGGCAGACAGGAGCCAACTTTTTGTTTTTGTTTTTGGCAAGTGGCAAGTTGACGCCACTTGCCAACATTTAAAAATGGGAAGATTCTACTAGATAAAAATCTAAGTCAGACTCCTCATGAAAATTGGAAAATGTGGACATAACGGCTTCTTCTTGAACTCCTGCACATCGGCATTCGGTGAAGCTCTGCCGTTCCCCTCCCGGCCACAGCACTCATTCACCTCCCACCCATTTCTTTCATTGTCACTACTTCCTGATCTGGCCTCTGCTCTACAGGGTTTCCCATTTGTTTAATGGGACCATCATTCCACCGAGCAGACCCAAGAAATGTTGCTAATCTTTCTGCATTGATATCCTAGGTGTTTTGGATTTTGTTTTGCTTTGTTTTTACACGTACTTGAGGTGAATTCCTTCAATAATAACAGAGCTTTTATTTATCTAGAAATGGAGTAATGGGAGGCAGGCTGGTTAGGATAATTAAAATACATAAGCAATTTGAAACCAGTTTTAACCATTTATCTGACTTTTAACATACCTCGGAGTGGTGGTGAGATTGACTAAATTTGACATGAGGAAAGGGAATACTTAAAAATCTTAGCTAAATTTTTGGTAGCGTCTATCTTTGTCAAGTTAGTTTTAAGCCTTCTATGAAAGGAAGCCTTTTATGCTAGTTGTCATATGCATAATTTATTTATTTTGAATTGTTATAATGCAGTTATTACTGGAATTCTGGAGTACGTAGGGGCAGTTACAGAGCTAAAAGTGGCCATAGGAGACTCTAATCTAGATCAGTGGTTCTCAGCTGGGGATGATTAGGTTCCCTGGGACATTTGGCAGTGTCTGGTGACATTGTCATGACTAGGAGGGCACTATTGACATCTAGCAGGTAGAGGCCGGGGATGCTCTAAACATCCTACATTGTACAAGGCAGCCCCCAACAGAATTCCGTGGTCCAAAATATCAGCAGTGCCAAGGCTGCAAAACACTGAGCTAGATTAGGAACATCCAGTATTGATCTGACCCTTGCTCAATAAATTAAGTTACATAAAGAAGTTCAGAAATACAAGTGAGCAAAAAGATTAAAAATATGAGTACCACCCATAATCCTACCACCTAAATATATCGCTGTAAACATCTGATCGATATCGTTTCAGACATTTTTTTGTGTATATACTTATTTACCAAATTTTTATTGAGGTCCTCCTTGGGCCTCTGTTGCCAAGAACTGGGAATAAGCAGTGAACCAGACAAAATTTTTATCTCCATGTAGCTCACCCACAAACAAATGTTTTTTTCCTTTAATATCACATATCTGTACTTAACTGATCCCACTTTCACATTAGGTTTTTAATGTTTTTCAAATTCAAAATAAAGCTGAGGGGTTTTTTACAAACCACTGGTTTTCCTCTTTCTCCCTCAGAGATTGCCGAAGCAAATTGAAGAACGTAATGAAAGACTAAAGGAAGAGATGTTAGGTAAGTTTGCTTCCCTTACTTTCTGTTGACCCCCGGCTGGCGTGGGCGCATCAGTATTTTTATTCACTAGAAGAAAACACAACAGTTGGAAACAGCGTCTGGTCCCTTCATTTCTTGTGGCAGCAATACCATGGGGCTTCTGAGTCCTCAGCTGTTTTTACTCCAGAAGGAGCAGTGTTATTTACAGAGGGTATCAGCTTTTCAAAAACCAAACTTCCATTTTATTTTTCTTGGACATTTCCCTGCCTTCGAGAATGCAAACACAGTTCACCTCCCAGCCGGGGATACCACCAACCTCTTAGATCATGAATTTCATAAGAACAGTTGAGTTTCTTCATTGAATAAACAGCTTAAGGTTTTCAGTTCATTAGGATGCAGTCACTACAAGCCGACACTGTGCCAGAAGCAAGGAAATGGTTGTTTTATAAAGGCTTTAGTGTTTGAGAAGACGTGAGAGGGCAGGAATTAGGAGTAAATAACGAGGGGGGAAAAGACTATAGGTGGAGGGGAACGCAAATGGATCAATTTGATCCATGTTTTAGTTACTGATTTGCCAAAGCATTTATAATTGGAATCAGAGAAGCCCTCTCGCGAACAGTCTGCTTGACAAAGGGGCAGAAAGATTCCTGGACAGAGACCTGTCCAGCGTATTCTCCTGAGAACCTGTTTGCTAGTTGCCTGCTCTAGATCTGCTATATGTTCTTCTTTATGATTATTTTCTGTCATGTGAATTGCATTTAATACATTGCAATCACATGGGCCTAAGGGAAAAATCATTTACAGTAATTTAAGTCTGGCCGTTTATGAACTTGAGGCATCGGTATGCGGACAATGAGGACCAATTTCCCAGAGTCTCACCCTGGTGGCAGAGCTGATTAAGGAGAGGCTATTATTACCCTGGACATCCAAAGCCCTGCAGGGTGGGCTCCGACTCCAAAGAGAGCTGCTTCAGACTTCCGGAGCCTTCCTCTACTTTTTCCCAAAAAGGCTCTTGCCCTGATTTAATTAAACTTGATGCCATGTTTGAGCAGAAAAATTATTTTAAAGGTACTCTTTCTTCAATGAGGGAAAAGAGCATTTTCTCACCTATTCTAATAACGGTGCTTTCTTTTAGCCAAAAAAAATAATAATAATAATGATATTTGCATTTAGCTGAGCTGGGTTTCCTGCTTAAAGAGATGACTCTGAGGGGCCATAGTGGACATGGAAAAGACGCTTCGGCACTGCTCTCCAGGTCCATATTTGTGAGCCCATACAAACCATAGAGCGCTGGTTACAAACTGAATCTTACTGTGTTGTCAGTTTCAGATGGAATCAAAACTGTCATGTGTCCTTGTCTCTAAATTCCCCTGAGGCAGTTTCCTGTCTCCATGGCTCTCGGATTTACTTACATTGTTCCCTCACGTGAAATATTCAAGTTGAACTCATTCCTTCAGTTGCTTCTGTATGAAATCTCCTCCCATCAGACTTAAACAACTTAAGTTGCTTGGTAAATAACATGTCCGTTTGTTGTTACACGTTGATAGTTTGAATGCCTAGGTTTTGTTTTCTTAATGAATCTAAGGATCATGAATAAAATATCGCTTCTGGGTGTTACCGACCATAGGAGAGCAATCTCCCTATGTGGAACCTCAGCCCCACGGGAGTTTCCTGGTGTTCTTCCCTCCTTGTTGCAGATGATGTGACCGTGGTTCACGTACTATATGAGATCCTTGCAGGGTAGTCACTCTGAGTGTAAAATAACGTCTCCTCTTTAGAAGGTGAGCAAGCTCTTTGTAGCGGACCGCACGATTTTTAGTGCTAGTTTCCCTGGGAATGATGGTTTCTGCTGGAGGACTGGCAGTTACAGATTTGAAACGCTGCTCAATACTGTTTGTTATTGGCATTTACGAAATTATGTGATTACTTAACAAAATTAGCTTTGATTTAGATTTGTTCATTAATCTTTGACTTGCTTTTTCTTTTCTCTCTGTAACCTCCTTTTGTTAAGACAGAAGAGCTATGTACCCTCTCCATGGGAGAAAAAAACCTGATTGGAATTATGAATGGGTAAAATATACCTGCTTCTCCCTTCCTAGCCTGTCATTTATAAATATCATCAGAACAGGAGTGGAGACCAGGGGACATCAGTCCTAGTGCCGTAGTCCTTGCTGATCACAGGACACTCAGAGTGGCTTCAGATTTGAGGAAGGGTCAACAAGCAGAGTGTTTGTTTCCTTTTGTCCTTTTCTCTAGGAACATTAGCCTCATGGCCACGAAAGCCAGGGCATATAAGGTTTGAAAGGACCTAAGGGATATGGTCGATGGTGTGATGAGGTGGGAACACATGCCCTGCACAGAGCACCCCAAAACACTCAGAGCCTTTTTTGAGCAATCGATGGTACTGGTGATGCCCTGTTACTTGGCTTTGCCCTAATCTAGTAATTTTCATGTTTTTTAAAATAGTAGAACCTGTTTTTTAAAATAGTAGAACCTCTTTTTTTAAACACAATTTATGTGAAACGACAATTAGAAAAAAAGTGTTTTATTTGTATAAATTGAAATGTATATCAATTATAATTTGAATAATCAGGCAAGTTTGAGGAAGAAAAAGTTGAAATCGGGTTTAGATGGCAGACACAGCCTTATGAGTACCTATATATCTCATTTATTTCTTTGTTTTGATTGCATAATATTAAATATTTTTGCTCACACAGATAGGTAAATAGTAAAAAAAAAGTTCAAAGAAAAACCAATGAGACATTTTCAGAATCCCTGAAGCTCCTGCTCAGCTATGAGATGCTGAGCACAAGTCCTTCATGTATTGCTCTGCATTCAGGAGTGTCTCAAGAGGTGCGGCTGTTGAACCTGGTGTGGGGGAAAGGAGTGCCCTCCTAGGGTGAGGCTCCGTGACAGAGGTGGTGAAATGAGCCATCCATCTGGGCAGCTCCCCTGGGAGGGCAAGAGGGATGCACTTGGTGGCCAGGTGATGACGCTAACATAGGTCTCTGAACAAGCTTTGATTACAAATAGAAAATTTGTAATGTCTTCCTTGAAAAGGTGTCTATTCACGTGAAATATTCAAGGTGCCCAGTTTTTAATCAGGTTGTTTTTCGTTGTTGAGTTGTATGAGTTCTTATGTATTTTGGGTATTATTCCCTTATTGGAGGTATCCTTTGCAAATATCTTTCCCATTTGGTTGGTTGCCTTTTTGTTTTCTTGATGGTTTCTTTTGCTATGCAGAAGCTTTTTAGTTTGATGTAGTCCCATTCATTTATTTTTGTTTTTATTTCCCTTGCCTTTGGAATCAAGTTCACAAAAACTTCTCTGAAACCAAGGTTCCTAAATTTAGTGTCTATGCTTTCTTCTACGCAATTTATTGTTACAGGTATTATTTTTAGGTCTTTGATTCATTCTGAGTTAATTTTGGTATATGGTGACAAACAGCGTCTAGTTTCATTCTTTTGCACATGGCTCTCCTGTTTTCCCAGAACCATTTATTGAAGAGCTTTCCTTTCTCCGTTGTATGTTTTTAGCTCTTTTGTCAAAGATTAGTTGACCATACATGTATGGGTTTATTTCTGGTTTCTTAATTCTGGTTCTTTGGTCTGTTTTTCTGCCACTACCATACTGTTTTGATTATTGTTGCTTTGTAGTATAGTTTGAAGTCAGGGAGTGTGATGCCTCTAGCTTTGTTCTTTTTTTTTCAAAATTGCTTTGGCTATTTGGGGTCTTTTGTGGTTTTGAGGATGTTTTGTTGTTGTTCTACTTCTGTGAAAAATGCCATTGGAATTTTGATGGGGATTGCATTAAATCTGTATATTGCTTTAGGTGATATGACCATTTAACAATGTTAATTCTTCCAATCCATGAACATGGAGTATCTTTCCATTTCTGTGTTTTCTTCAGTTTCTTTCAACAATATCTTATAATTTTCATTGTACAGGTCCTTCACTTTCTTTGTTAAGTTTATTACTATTTTATCCTTATTGTTGCAGTTGTAAATGGGTTTGTTTTCTTCTTTTTTCCCCCAATATTTCATGTTAGTATATAGGAACACAATGGATATTTGTATGTTGATTTTGTAGCCTGCAAATTTTCTGTATTTATTTTTTGTTTCTAATAGTCTTTTGGTGGGGTCTCTAGGGTTTTCTATATATATAGAATCATGTCAGCTGCAAATAGTGACAGTTTTACTTTTTCATTACCATTTGGATGCCTTTGCTTTCTTTCTCTTACCCCGTTGCTCTGGCGAGGACCTTCAGTTCTATGTTAAGTAACAGCGGCGAGAGTGGCCATCCTTGTCTTGTTCCTGATCTTACAGGAAAAGCCTTCAGTTTTTCACCATGAGTGTATTAGCTGATGGTTTGTCATATATGGCCTTTATTATGTGGAGGTACTTTACTTCTGTCCCCATTTTATTGAGAGTTTTAATCATAAATGGCTGTTGTATCTTGTCAGATGCTTTTTCTGCATCTGTTAGGATAATATGGTTTTTATCTTTTATTTTGTTATGTGGTGTATCCTTAAACCCCAGTGATTTAAGGAGGTAAAAACAAATGGCATTACTGGTTCTCCTCAGGGTAAATTGACTACTGCAGTTAGTATTTCCAAAGAGAAATTACTCAGAATGAGCCAGTTGGTTTATCATATACATTGCTTGGAGGCATAGAAATTAATATCAGAACAGGATCCAGTGACAAGCCTTGATCTCTAGTCTTAAACATTCTTGTCCAAGCACAAGCAGTTTTGAGCCCTTCTCTTTGCCATGGAAACTTGTGTAATACATGAGATCCTAACAGTTAAGGACACTGACACTTCTGGCTGAGTGGCAGTGCCAGATTTGCTGCAAGTGGAAATCAGGAAACCTAATTGATGATTGCCCAGGTGTGGGGGGCACAGAATTGTGCAAACAGTGGAAAGTGTGGCAGGCGGGCTTGTTTGGCAAATGATCCTGCCTTGGCTACAAGGAAGCTGCTTTAGTCTCTGAGCACCCAGCCTGACTACACAGCAGCGGAGAAACTCATGAGTGTGTGATTGTGTATCTGCTCAGAAACACCATCTCCACTGCAGGTACTTTTCTGCCATCGTCTTAAACAGCAAAATGTGAATTTTTCAGACCCCAGAAACTCGTTGGTCCTACCATCAAGTTTTGCTCTGTTCCCTTATGTTTCCACTGGGCCAATGATTTCAGAGCTGTTTTACCCGACATCGTACACATTCTGATGTGTGCTCAGTGAAGAAGTGGCCTCTCTGCCATAATGTGGCTCTAACCTGCCGTCAGAACCAGCTCCAGGCTCCCCTCTCTGGTTCACTCTTCACTTTGCCACAGCACTATCAGCCTTGAAAGCTCAGTGCTCAAACCAGCGGCCTTCCTGTGGCACAAGCAGCACACGCGGCTGGGCCTGGCTCAGAGCCTGGTGCACTGCACCCCCCGCCTGCCTTTCAGCCCTGGACACTCCGGCTCACTGTACGTTTGTTCAAACCACCGTGCTTGCACCGCCCACTCCCTCTGTCTCACATGGTTGCAGTCCTGTCTGTCCATTGGTGGCGATTCAAATGCAAACTCTTACACACTGCCACGTCTCCCCTGCCCCCTGCCCAAGCTGGACGGAATCTTCCTCTCACTGAGGCTCAGCTACATATGAACTGGCTGCTGTGTGTATGTCTTACATTTATCAAGCAGAACTGCCCATACTCTGTTCTGCTGTTCTGGAGAATTGTGAAGCCGTTGAGTTATAAAGGCAGGGATGTTTGAATGGAAGGACAAAGAATGATACCGTATGTGTGACAAAGAGAAGCCAGGATTGGATCTGAAGGGCGCAAAATTTATTGGGGGAAACACCTGCAGGAGAAATGGGGCGGAGGGGCGGGGGCTGGAGGAGTGGGAGAGCTGTCAGATCCCTGAGAGGAAAATTGGGTGGGAAAAGTGCGAAGAAACTGTTGGGAAGCCAGAGTTACCAGTCATGGAGTCCTTGGTCAGTCCCTGTCGTGCACCGTCACTGACTAGGAGCGGCCGTGGGGCACACGGCCTCGGCCTGGAGTACAGAGCTGTGCTCCCTGCGTTTGGAGAAGCACGTTTTCATGACTGCCAAGCTGAATGGTCAGAGCTCCCTGGGGCGGGCAGGTCCTTCAGGCACTTAGGCAAAGGCCCCAGTTCTCCGTCTCCATCTGTGATGGAACACTCGTACCCTCACTTTGCCACCATCTCTAGGACACAGTGGCACGCCATTAGCCTGTGACTGCTCACCTCCTTCAGAGCAGTCTCCTGAAACGCCACCTTCCTCACATCCCTGCGCGTCCTGAGAGCTGCGCCTCTGCACACCTCAGTCTGTCTGTCTCCCCTCTAGACTGTGAGCGTCTCAGAAGCTGAGAACTTTTATCCTTTAGATGCCGGTGCCTCACATCGGACATGCTGAATACGATGTACAGCGGCCCTTTCCGTTGTTCTGGCAACGGGGAGGGACTGGGAGAGATCCCTCCACCCAGGTGCTGGCCCTGGAGCAGAGGCTTCTGGGAGTGAGACGGGAGCCACTCGGGAGCCCTGCTCGCTCAGTCCGTGTCAGAAGGGCCAAGGATTGGGCCAGCAGTGACATTTGCTCGGGCTTCTTAATGTTCGTTTGCTCCCTGTCCTTTTTCCTCAACCCCAAGACATACTGCCACAGTTGTGGGTAACACCCTTCCTGGGATTGCCCTGTCATTTCTCCGCCTGTTGCGGTCCCCTCCCCACGCATCCCTCTCCCAGAGGCCATGCTCTGGGTCCCTCTGTGTTGTCAGGTCTGTGCCAGTGATTCTCCGTAAACAGCATCACTGAGCATATGTGTTCCAGGTTTATGTTTGGGAAGCCTGCCTGGAGCATAGTCACCCCGAGTTCCAGGAGCTTTTCTCAGAATATGGTGAGCTTGGGTGGCTAAATCTCAGAGTGAGACCAAACGTTCTGCTTGAGTTATTAGAACAGGCCTGGACATTTAAAGGCTGTGCATCTTCAAGTTCTTTACCTGGGCTTTACTTCCAGGTGGGAGGCCTCAGAGGAAGAAAGCTGCTAACAAGGGTAAGGTGGGAGGACCTGTACCTCTGATGATTGGGGGTTTCTTGCCCTTTTACCCCCATTTTCCTCCATTGGAAGCAGAGCTGCAAGGAAAATTAGAAGAGTTTAGAAAAGGTCGAAACTGTATTCACCCATCCTCGCCAGTATTTTCCATTACGCCTAGTTTCAAACATTCCATCCCATTGTCCCATAAATCGGTATAAATCTCTCCAATGTCCTAGAAACTCCAACTTTTGACATACAAATTCCCTAACCCTGTCGTATGTGGGACCTTGGTTACATACCATGTGTCTCAATTCTGGTTTTAGGACATGATCTCACCCGGTGATTGATGAGGAAAGTCTGCAAATAGAAGATTTGGGGAATAGAAGATTTAACTTTTAAGGTTGATGGTGTTGATGAGCAAGAAGTGATGGGCTTGGTGTGGAAGCTGAGGCTTTACTTAGAAAAGGAGGCGCTTGAGTTTGAATCCAGGTTCAGTAGAAATCTAAGTGGAATTAGACTCAGCGGCGTGGCGGGATGTCGTCATTCCCCTGGGAGCAGCAGCTGATTTGGCCACCACTCTTCCCGGAGCCTGTGTCCTTTGGTGGTTCTGGCCAGTTTGGACAGGAAGCTTTGTTCTCGCAGGAGCCAGCCGGGCTCTGTCATGTCATCTCCACAAGCTGAAGCTCAGGTGGATGGCACTGAAGTGACTGCACTCCTGAAGAAGACATGGGAGCTGAGGCTTCATCATTGTAAAAGCAGAGTTTCTTTAACTGCCGAGAGACACGATATTTTGTAATCAGATAGTAAGGCAAGCGCAGTTTGGGGTCTTCCTGCTTCTGTTCATTCCTCGCATTTATTTGAGTTTTTGCTTTTACATTGCAGGTAAACTAAAAGATCTTGGGAACTTGGTTCTCCGACCTTTTGGACTCTCCACAGAAAATTTCCAGATCAAACAGGATTCCTCTACTGGCTCCTACTCCATCAATTTTGTTCAAAATCCGAATAATAACAGATAACAAAGATAACAGTAGCTTTTAAAGCTGGCTAGTAAATTGTGTGCTGCTTGCTGTTAGCAAGGGGCAAGGCCCTGCCAACGTTTAACTTGAACAGCATCTTATCTCCAAGCCAGGCCGTCCAGCAGAGCCCCGCACTCCCTTTTCCCTCGTGTTTTACGATCAGGGTGAAATGCGCTTCCGGATGTAATGAGCCTAATTTAATTTCCATTTTAAGGTGGTGTCTGTGCAGTTGCTGCCTCTGGCTCTGGCTGTCCTTTATTTTGTCCGGGGGGAAGCCTTCTTGCTAAGGCTGACCTCCCTGAGCCTCACACACACACAAGGCCAGAGTCTCTCCTGGACCCCGCCCACCTGCCGGTCGGAGACTGCCCAGACACGATTGATGGGGTTCCCGCCTGCTGTCCCCTCTCCCTGATCACACTGCTGTGCGTGGGCTCCAGCGTCTCGATTTCCTCTGTGGTAATAAACGCTTTCTGTGACATGTCTGAGCTGGGTTGTGAATTTTGTCCCCATAACGACAGCTAAAGCAGGTCTCTCTGGCTCTGGGAGCAGTGTTGGTTTCAAGCAGTGTTACTGAGTGTTACTGGATTCTACAACTATGTCCAAAGTCTTAGTTGCACCTTGAAGATGATCTTCAAGAGATGACCACTCTACTATCTACTAGAATTCAGGAACCAGCTCACAAGCTGTGGGCCGCTCCATGTTTGTGCAGATAACTGTGAAATCAATGTTTCTGACCAAGCATCTATCTTAATTTCCACCTAAAATGGCTTCATTCAGGCGTGGTGGTATGTGAATTGCAGAACAAAACCAAATTCCTTTCGACTATTTGAACCGAGTTTTCAAAGGTAGTTGGGGTTTTTTTTGTTTGTTTTCTCTAGTCATTAATTGATGCTGGTGAAAGCTTTCAATAGTTAGGGTGAGTGTCAAAGGCAGTGACATGCAAGATTCATCGCAGAAATGAAGCGCACACATAACAACTGAGTGATGTGCAGTCGTCCTGCTCGTGTTACGGATTGTTCCAGGTCTGTGATCTGCTCTGAGCCGCTCAGTGTGTTTGGTAGATAGTAGAGTGATGTGCAGTATTAACTCTGCATTGGCCAAGCTTGTCTCCCAGATTGAAGTGAAAGTGTGTGTGGAATTTACAAGAGGGAGAGGGAGAAAGAGTGGGGTTAGTTTTGCTTTACTATCTTTATGGTAAATCTGGCCTCTAATTTTCCCAGAAAGGTGTGGGTGAGAAATCCTACAAGTTATACAGAAGCCTTGGCTGGAAGCTGTGAGGTCCAGGCATCTGTGTAGCCAGTGTTGTGCAAGAGTTCTCAAACCTTGTGATCTCAGGACCCCTTCACTCAAAAAAAAAGAGCATTTTAGTTTATGTGGATTATATCTATTGATATTTACCATATTAGAAATTAAAACAAATTTCTTAAATATTTAGTTAATTCCTTTAAGAATAAATGTATTTCATGTTAATATAAAAATATTTTTAGAAAAATATCTTCCAAAACAAGCACGTTTTAATAAGAGTGACATCATTTTAGATTTTTGCAAGTCTCTTTATTTAATGTGTGCCTTGATAGAAGATAGCAAGATTCTCATATCTGCTTCTGTACTGTTTGTCACAATATCACGTGTAGTCTGGAAAATTCTGCATACTCATGACAGAATGCCAGTGAAAAAAGCAAATAACCCCTTAGCGTTACTGTGAAAAGAGTATTACTATGAAACGGTGTTAGGAGCACCTGGAAACCACTTTGGCAGATTACAACTTGATCTCAATTGCTGAGACTAAGCAAAGGACCGGGGCTGCGATTCCTGGAGGACTAGCTGAGCTATAAGGAGGAAGGAGACGTGTTTGCCTAGAAACAGCCTTCCTAAAGACCCCACCATTGCTGCAGGGTGTAAAGGTTTTGCTTCTTAGGCCTCCCCCCTCCTTTCCTTCTTCTCCCCCACCCCTTCTCCTCCACCAACACCACCCTGAAATCTTCCAGGATGCCAAGTAAGGCCCACATTAAATGCTTTTAGTGAGTGGGCCAAGTAATGCATCTGGAAAGGAAAGGAAGGGAATCTAAGTAGGTGTGAGTTTGTTGCTTAAGCCAAGGAGTTTTTATCTACTGCTGTTATTTCTCTACTTCCAAAATCTTCAAGAAAAGAAAGACTCAAACCTTTTGAAAATGTTTGACAAGAGAAAAATCTTGAAAGGGTTGAAAAGTAGGAGGTGTGTAAGTGTAAGGGAGGAAGGTGGCCTGTATTTGCCTACTGTTGCTAAGATGTATGATTTAAAGTTCTGTGATGCCTTCCTCCTCCCAAAAACAACGTATGCCAGAATTTACTATTAAGGCAATCACACTGTGACATTGTATATATTCCTAGTCCAATGATACTGCAATGGGTCAAAATAATTTTGACTCTCCTTCTAGAATATTTTTGAAGACTCACAGACATATATATATTTTTTTTTTTAATGCTATGATCTATTCCCCATCTGCCTCCATGAGAGACCATGAGCTTGACCATGATCTTCGAGAAGGTAAGGGCCACATTCATGTTTGTAGTATCACCAGCACCTGCTGCTCTACTAGAAACAGTAAATTGGCATTCAAGGACACTCCTCAAGGGTGGTCTCAATGTGAACAACCATCACTACCCAAGTCTTTAGATTCGGTGCTCTTTATTTAGTCCTGTGTTTTAAAATGTCTCCTTTGCTACCACCCATTATCTGTTTTCTCAGGATAAGTAGAAACTAGTCATCTTCCTCGAAATTTTAAGATGTAACAAGTGATTCAAATATCAAATAGCTTGGAAGGTTTATGTGCTGTTCTTGCACCTTCCCAAGAATGTGGTACAGAGGCAGGGAAAGACCACAGCTTGGCGTCACCTAGTCAGGGCGGGCAGACGGATCGGGGACTTTTCTGGGCACTGCCCGCACGGCCTCGACACCCGCAGTTAACGTTCTGCAGTAGTGTTTCTATTCCACTAGGTGTGCCGCTCTGGCCACTTGAGAGGGCTCAGCTAGGATTTCTGAACCATGAATCCTGTAAATTGCACCCGTGAAACACAAAGACATTTTGTAAAGAGTCACTTAAAACCAAGCGAGCCCATCTTGTGTCGCCATGTAGAATGTCCTCAGATGTTGACATTCAACCTGGCCTGTAAGAAGCGTGTCTTCTGGTTTTCAAATTTTCATTTTTGCATCTTGGATATTTGCAAGGATTTTTCTTGAGACTCTCAAAAATCCCTAACTTGTCTTCTAGTTTCACCTTCTCCCTGATCACATTTCCATTGAGTCTTGTGTTCTCTGTATTTATTTCCAGTGTCTTAACCACTTTTCCAACTTTCACATGAGCAGCTTTTCCATTCACTGGCGCCTCTGCAGGCTTACCCAGAAATTGGGACTCTTTCTACAAATGCATACCCAGCTGGTGGTTCTTCTCTGCAGTGTACTGTGGATTAGTTCATTTTGCTCACATCATGGATCCGAGCTATGGTTAAATGTTCTTAAAATCCAACCTCTTTTGCTAAGAACTCTGACTTTCCACATGTTCCCCTTCCATCACAAGCACTGTAGCTGGGTTTTTTTCCTCTCCTCTTGCTCTGCGTCCCATCCCACAAAATGCCCCATCTTATCACTTGACAAGTTATTGTGCCTGTAGGAATAGAGACTATTACACCCTGCCAAGATGTGGAGGCTGGGGAGTGCTGAGCCTACTAGCTAATTGCGAACACCGCAGCCCTGGGCCTACACTTGAGCTTCAGTAAAATGACAAGACCTCACACACTGGACCTTCAGAGTTGCTCAGGTATAGTCAAAGCTCAAATGTTTGTTTAGTCCATAAGTGACAAGTCCTATTTCCAACAGTATTTTGTGTAGTTGAAGGAACTGCTTTCTGCTGTCCCAGGTCTGAGCTGGCCTCTGGAACATTGCTGTATTACAATTCACACAGCTCTCAAGCTGGAATCCAGACTGATTAAGGAAGAGCAGATGAGGACTTTCTGGAGGCATTTTACTGTCTGAATAGACGCATGAGTTGGCGAGCTGGCAGCAGGTATTAGATGTAAACCTGAAAGGTGTATTTGCAAGGATTGTCTGTTCCCAAGAGCTAAGCAGACCTGCAAGTCCTGTCTTTTACAACTGGTTTAGCAAAACTTGGAATGTCAAAGGGAAGCCTATGATAGGAGACCAAGAAGGATGGGGACAGTTGTGTAAGGTAATGGCTGCTTTAATCTTGAGAAAGCTCTTTACAGGGAAGGGTCCAAAAACCCTCCAAGACAAGAGTGCAAATTTGAGATACACAGGACTGGAAATACGTGACTTTTCCTTTTATCTGTGCTGTCCCTTAAGCTTGCCCTTGGCATTAAGGAAGGCCCAGAGCTGCTGGAGCTCAGGCTCGCTGGTGAAGCCTGTGAGCCTGCAGCTTGGCTGTGGTTCGTGTCGCTTTCTATGATCACTTCCCCCTTTTGATCCTACCTTTCACCGCCCTAGCTCATCCCGCCCTAGCTCATCCCTCCATTGTCTCGTAAGACATTGAACTCTTTCTCTAATCTTCCTATTGGTGTGTATTGTGTACGATGACACCCTCACACACCCTAGTAAAATCTCCTGGCAGCCATTTCAGTGAGGTATTTCTGTCCTTTTCAGCCTGCCCCCTGCACTGGAATAGTAGCAACCAGCTTCGTCCTCCCATCACCTAGAGTTCCTTTTAAAAAGGAAATGTGGGCATATTCTACCAGAAGTGGCTGGAGAATCAGTTCCTTCAGGGAACTGCACGATCAAAAGCTCTATGGAGAAAGGAGGTGATCATTTCCAGTCACCTCCTACTCTTGTGTGGAAAGCCACTGAGCCCACACGAGACCGAGTCCTTTCATGCTCCCGGGAATGACAAATGCATTCTTTGCTACCAGCCACAAGAGGTAGGGCTAAAATACCCAGAGGGTGACTGCTTAAAACCCTAAGGGCAATCAAAGAAAGTAATGATAAAATTAGTTTACGAAAACTAGGGAGGATGCCCTCAAATTTCAAAGCATCAAACGTGTCAGTCTTCCTGGCTGTGAGTTGGTAATTACTGAAGCTAGAGATGGGTACTTAGGTTTTGTTATCCTAGTCTGCCTTTACAAATGTTTGAAATATTCTACAAATACTCATTTTCTCCTAACTTTCCAACAGCCCTCTGAGGTCGCCAGGTAGGAATAAGTAACTCCAGCTAACTCCATCATACAGGAGTTAGGTTCTGTCAGCTGTAACTAGAAATAGGACTCCGTGCCTTTTTCCTTTCACTCAAGGGGAAACTTTTTTAGCTGAGGTGGGAATGTGAGCTTCCACAGGGCTTGCTGCCCCACTACCAAGGAAGCCCACAGCTAGCAACTCGTGGCCATGACTCAGCCCCAGCTGTTAGTTTCTGGCTTTCTGAAAAATATGTCCTAGATGGGAACTACCAGGCACTGGGGCTCCTAAGCCATCAGGCATCATGACAGCTGTGAAGGAACCAACCCAAAGGCTCTCCAGATGTGAGGCACTAGATCTGGAGATACTGTAACCATTGTCCCTCTGTGGGGTTCTATGCCATCCTGATTCTACATCAGACGCCCCACCTGGGCTCCCCAGGCAGCGGCCACATGCTGCCTGAGCAAACTGAAGACAGATGTCCTCAGGGAGGCCAGCCTGGGAGCAGGGGGATGGAATGGAGTGGGGCGGGGAGAACTGTGTGCATCTGAAAGGATGTAGGCTGTGGTAGGCTCTCGGTGTCCTCGGTCTCAAGTACACAAGACTGTTTTGTTGGGATGGTTTGACAGCCCCAGAATAGCATATGCTGTTGGCAACTTTGTCTCATGAAGTTAGTTAACTGGGAGGAAAGGTCTGATAATTTCCTAGGGCTGTGCGACACTTTGGTTGGATTCTGCCATCGGTGGAGTTAGCATCAGAGGCCAGGGGTTGTAGCTTCCTCTTGTGTTGCAAAAGCTTTTCCAGTCTGCCTCATTTTTTTCTGCAGAAGTTCAGACAGCTGCATTTAAGCGTGTGAAGGATCACCCCCATCACTGTCTTCTGTACTGTTGCTTTGTCTTTCTGACGCCTCGGCTGTGCTTTTCTGGGGCCGGGACACAACAGGCTCCCGCTCTGTACCGCTTCACATTGCTGATACAGTTTACCTTCTGTAACCACAGGCTTGAGCTTTCTACTCAGGATCCGCAGGAGGTAGACCTGAGCTTAGCAGAATTCAGAAGCAGAAGAGTACAGAATGTTTCACTCAAGGAAGATTCTCTGACGTCTCCCATGTTTTGGGCCTTGGCTGAGCAGGACTTTAAGAGCTGACTAGGTGAGACACTCCTTTTCCACCTCCATTTTGGCCAGTGCAGCCACTGCCCGAGTTTTCTGTCAGGAAGGTCACTGACAACTAAGAATCCATGTCTCTTAGACTAGTGCAGTTATTTGCAGAGAAGCATCTTCCTCTAATATCAGCAGCTCATGTTCCTTTACTCAGTGGGCCTCATGAGGGAATGATAAAAGGGGCTAACTGAAGTGTCCGTAATTCTTAAGGACAGTGACCTAGCCACTGTGTGGCCAGTTCTTCTTCCTCTGACACAGTATTCTTCAGTTGTATTCTCTTTCATCCCAGGTTCATTACCTCCTGATATCAAAGCAAAGGAGTTGTTAGGCCATGAAATTTCATTGTAAGCAAAAATTTGGCAGGACACTCATCACTAGAGAGAAGTACGCTTAAGAAACACAATATGCTCTATTCAAAGCACTGCTGGCAGCATCATTACTTGAAAAGAGGATAAATGAGCTGTCGGTATACAAGCAGGCAGACAGCTTACTTTTATCTAAGTGAGTATGTGGTGACATAGCGAGTACTGGTACGTAGTCCGTGCGTGATTCCAGGGCATGAATCTGAACTTGTTTCCTGTCATCTGTGGGTTTCATCCCTCATTCCCTGTATCTTGTAGGAGGAATTGTCTATAAACATACTGATAGGTGTACACAACACGATCAGAATTGGTACCGGGGGGAGGGGATCTCATGTACGCCTTCCAGAGAATGAGCATGGGACTTGTATACTTTCCCTGGTTCTCTCTAGTTCCCTTATCATTAGTAGGAAACTTGAGGGAAAAAAGATATTAACAGAGCCAGATTCCAGTGGCCTCCATTTTATACTCATTTAGAAAAACTGATATGGGAGAGTGTCTGTGATTAAAGACTTCACATATATTCTGGAATAACAGGCAGCCTTATAAAGGACTGGTTTACAAAAAATGGAAAGAAAAAAAAATACAGTGACCTAAGTTTCTGGGTGAGTCCTAAAAAAATCTCAACTGTCGTAGGTTTTAAGAGGTTAATTTTTTCCTGACAACTGAGTATTTCTGGTCAAACACTTGACCTCACTTGCACATTGGATAGGCTGGGCTTTTAAGGAAGCAGCCATTTATCCTAAGGGCAGGACTCCTTAAAACTAAAACAAATATAAAACCCACCTGTAGACATTTAATTACATCCAACTCTGAAGGGTGGGTTTGTTTTCCATCAGAAAACAGTAATGTTTGTGCAGAGTCCTAATGATTCATCCATCCCTGGTCATTAAAAAGTCCCATAAAATCTTCCAGTGATTAAAACCTACAGGTTGTTCTCCTAAGGAAGCCATGCTACTTTAAACAGCTTCCCTAAAGGACAACTTGTGGTTGAATTTTAATAGTTAAAAAGAATAACCTTTAAAACTTAACTCCTAAAAAGTAAACAGTTTTTAAATAACTAAATTTTTAAAAATATCGAGACTTTATTGGATAATGTTACACAACATTCTTTAACATTTGTCTCACCATACTTTAAATGAGAAACAGTTTGTCATTCAAGTCTACAAAATGAAATAGGCTTCTGAAGATTTGAAATACAAAGGTAGCATGAAGCAAAGCTTAAATATTAAGCAACTAAAGCAATGAAAGTGAAATAACATGGTATGTGTCTAGATTTTAAATTACTACCAAGTTCCTTTTTTTTTTTTAAAGAAAATCAGGTTTACAACAAAACACTTTTGAAAATTTGTCATGAGAAAAAAATAGACACTTAAAACCTGATCTCTCTCAATTCTCTTGCCTCTGTATTACTTCTTGATCATTTCCATCACTGTACAAACAGGAATTCTAAAGCTTCATTAGAAATCTTGCTTATACATTCCACCATGGTTTGGGAGTTACCTGGTTCTTGAAGTGAGCCTGACAGGTAGTGATGGTGTGATACATCGAAAGAACAGGCTGGACCCAAGCCTAAGCCCTAGAGCTCCAAAAAGCAGGGTGCCGCGGAAGGACCTGGAATCTTTAGACCTGGAATCTTTAGAACTCCCTGCTGGAACAGTTCTGAGTGGATTTTTTCAGATTTGATCACATGTATGACTCCATGATAAATACTTTTCCAAAAAGACAATTTTAGAATGCAGTCAAAATTTTAATTACAGTATAATTACGATTTGCATTAAACTCACAGAAGCAAGACTGCCTACCTTTACTTCTAGAGTTGTACAACAAATTCTAGTCAGGTATATTAAATGTTCTAAAACTCTCAACCAGAACCTTTTGTTAATCCTGAGTATGGGGTCAATTAATTCCATACCTATACAATTAAGATTAGGAAAAGTTTGAACACTTGAGCCAAATGCTCAGTTATCTGTTATGTTGCTTCAAATGAAATTTTTCTGGCTTTTTTTTTCCTTTTTTTGTATTAAGTAATCAATGTGGATTATCTTGTTTAAAAAAATCAGTATTGCCACTAAAAAACTTCAGTTTTATTATTAAAAGTACGGCACCATCAAATATAAAATGCCTTAAAAATGTACTAACAAGTTAATCTGGTTTTCTCATTAATGTTTTCTCTACTCATTTAAAAAAAAAATTTTTTTTTTTTTTAATATGTATATTCCAAAGACAAGAAAAACATTATGGTCTCCATTAATAAGAATTCATGCTCCATGTGTGAAAAGTTCGACGCCATATTTATGGGTCTGTTCCTGCTGCTCATTCCCCAGGGTCAAGTACACCTGACAACTGTGAGAATTTCTTGCACTTCAACAAGAGGGAGGGGCTCTCCGTGGAGAGAAGTCCACATCAAAATTCAGATACTGTCACCTTTTCTGAACTAGATAAAATCAGTAAGGATAGGAATAATAAGCCTTTCCAGCTCAGTAGAATGAAGAACTAGCTCTTAGAGTATACATTTTCACTCCAAGACCAACACTAACCTATCCACGGAATTAGAATTTGAAAGATAAGAATGTTATGAAAATGTGCACAAAATGTTAAATACTGGTGGCAAATAAATACATCTTAGTATGTTCTAACAAGCAAATGTATAGTCAAGATAATACAGCCCTGCTTTATTTTTAAAAAAAAAAATCCAAATTTTTGGGGTGGGGTACCTTGCCATCTTTTAGTACGATGTTAAATCTTTTCTGCCGTTTCTACTGGCACCCTGAAGATGAAATGCTGGCCTCAAAATTTGTGATAACTGCAGTTTCATAGGAGAGCCATTTTAGAAATACCTTTGCTCATATCTGAACTGAGTAACATAAACCTCGGAGAAAGCACAAAGTTTTCATATGAAAAATAAGTCAACATTTCTGCCATCATCCCATGCCTTCTAGGCCTGTCCAAACTGTACTGCTAAGAACTTCACGGTCGAAAGAAGTTACAGTGATTCTTCATACATAAAATTCAAGAGTTCTTTGTATGCGAATAGTATTCAACGTCACTTTTCTCCTCATCTCATGCATAATTTATTGCAATGGTTTATATTTTACCTTTTCTTCGATTTACTATAGCAGTTTGCAAGTGCCCCTGTATAAACTTGGTTTTAACCATTGCCCTTAACATTCACTTCTTAGCGCAGCTTTAAAAATCTGAGTCTCCAATTTCATTCAGTCCTGATGCTCTGCTGTTCTGTCACTGTGGTTACAGGTCCATGGAACCAGCAGCCTGCTAATGTCTTTGTGCTGAAATATAGTAAAGAAAAGAAAATGCAGTTAAGCACAAGTAATTATATGAGAAAAGTGATGTCCGTGTTGTTTAAATTAAGCCCTATATAGACTGTGGGATCACACCTGATTTTTTTTCTTTTAAAATTAAACTTGACCAGTATTTTTGGAGAACAAAACTTATTGCCACTGTAAACCAGCGGAAGCATTCATGTCATTTCTAAAGTATATCTGGACAAATTCGAACACAAATAAAATGGTTGTCATCTTTACATAATCTGCACTTGAGTGTATTTTTAAAAATGCTTATTTATGAATATTTGCCTAGTAAAGGGAATTTCAGCTTTGTTCTTTGTCCTGCCATTCCACAGGTAACAATACTAAACGTTGCGAGTCAGCTTAGCTGCAGTGGACTGCTATGAAGTACCAGCAGCCTTCCTCTAGCACAGGCTATCTACTAGCTTAAACAAATTTATATACGAAACCTGGCTACGAAAAATCAGCTGCAGATCATACTGTCTACATAGACGCAAAGAGCAAAAAAAAAAAAAAAAAAAAAGAACGTGACGGGTGGCTCCCCAGGGGTAGACATAGCACATGAGAAGGCGTCAGGAGCACCATTTTGCTGCTTGAGGACAGTTTCTGTATACTGGTTAGACTGGCCAGTCTCCCTTGCTACGTCAGCAAACCAGGCACTCTGCACCAGACCTCCAGCAAAAGCAGGACTCTGAGCAGAACATTTATATGGGACAAGGCTTTTCAAATTACTGCCAAGTAGCATGACCAAAATGCCTAACAATACCGACCTCCCTTTCATACCAAGAAGTGGTAAGAACCCCATTGAAACCCTCTACAATCCTAGGTTTTGCCTCTCAAACCTGGGAACCTAAGTATCAGTAGGAGTCTGAATCCCAAAAGAGGAGATCAGTGGAGGAAAAAAATGATCTTTTTTGGTCTAGTGTATTTTTCAACCAAAGATACGGTATTTTCAGTGGAATAACAGACAAAACAAATATAGAATACAAAACAGAATAAAGAAAACCCCCCTTCTTCCCAATATTTAGCTTCCAAACATTTCAAAGTAGGCATCTTTCCCATTCTTTGATACAACTCTATCTTATGTTAACTTCCAGCTGTTGCCGTGCTTCACTTACTGGATCAAGACCTATAAATTTCACAGGGCATTCTATCATGTTTCTTCTCAAGCAATGCAAGATTACTTCTAGCCATAAATACTGCACACATCAGAGTGGAAGGTGAATGTAGCCTTTGCTTCAGAAGAACCAGAATGATTAACACCATTTTAAAATTCGACATTCAACTAAGAAAAGTTTTTCTTGTCTAAAACTGAGATATATCATTAAGACTAATAAATTTAGACTCAAGAACTTTAGACTCAGAACTCTTCATTTTATAAACTGATGGAGAAAAAAAATAAATAGCCAATCCCATGTACATTTCCATTCCTTTTATTTATGCCTCTCAACATTTAGCCTGAACCTTAGTGAGGCCTATTCAAGTTGGCAGGAAAGTCAACAATTGAAGCAGATCTTACTTTTCCTATGAGGTGCCGAAAACTAAAAATGCCATTCCCGGAAGAAATCATCATGATAAGGATAGCTACCACTCCCACACAGGTAAGAGTCTAAAATATCCCAGCCTCAACCTCTGATCCAAAATGCCATTTTGACCCAGCTTGCAGATTACAGGTCATATACAATGATACAGCCCAATTACAGCTCTTCACTAGCTGCAAACACCAGAGGGTTCAACAGCCTTAATTCAAGGGAGCAGAGATCGCATATTCAAAAGCAGCACAACAGAAATCCCTAAACGTTTCCTGCTCTATAGAAGCCCAATATAAGCCTTTCAGGCATCATCCAAGGAGGTTTCAATAAATGTACTTAAATAATTACAACTACATTTCAGCATTCTCTTTTGCTACCCTCGGTTTTGACTTGCTTTATGTAAATGACAAATGGTTCTGAGGTTAATTCACTAAGAATATATGTTCATTATGAATATTCTTATGTATACATTAATAACTAAGAAGTTAAAGTACGGATATAAAAGTGACAAAGACTGAGATAGTGAAAAGAGAAAGAAATCCACTATTTGTCCAGGGAGGCTCAGGTACTATTTGACATAATTCGGCAATCCCAACTTCTACCACCATAGGAGAAATTCCTCTCAACTCATGGAAGCTCAAAGGAGGCTGGCTCTACCTTTTTAGCACAGCAGGTAACATCAAATGATAAGTCAGTTTCACTAGTTTCACTCATTAAAACTATCACCTACACGAGGTATATACGCAGCTACCAAGGTCAATGAAAACTAAGGAGAAAGAACTACTGGATTATTGTATGTCTAGCCTGATCTATTTTGGGAATGATCAAGTGGTGACATGATGCCCTCTTCGCTTTGTGGCAGGGCTTAACACAGACAGACCTGCCCGTTTCACTGTTAACTTCAATGCTCCCAGTCTGAATCCACAGTGGTCTGTCAGACACTGTAAGGGAGCAGCAGGATTCGTCACTGTCTGATGTAATAGCTGCCATTTGTTGAGACCTATGGTAGAAAAAACCAAGTTAACAAAAATAGAGCAGTCATTCGAGTTTTTTTAATCCATTTTACCAAAAAAAAAATTTAAAAATAAGACCAAAATTCAATTGAATTTTCCTAATGAATTTATTTAGTCTGGATAACTTGCTGGCTTCACAGAATATGAAGCTTTCGTACTAAACTAAAGGAAAAGACTTGAGGTGTGTACACACCAGCCATGGCCAGGAGAGGGCACTCTCTGGCCCAAGTCAATTCAGCAGCAAAATGCCTTCAGGCACGCCAAGGTGCTGCCCTCCAATGCTAACTCACTCACAGGTAATGTTCCTGACAAAAAATGGCTAGACTAACACTAGCCTAGCATTGAAGTAATCCTGATCTCAGTATTCAACTAGGGCTGAAGTCATCACCCCTGTCTGTATTACATTAACGAGACCCTGTTTTGCAGAATGACCAAACATGCCCGAATCCCCTTCTCCTCTAAGGCCAGTGAGCACCTGTGCATACTATTCAGGACCTAGTCAGTTAATGCATGAGTTAGTACCTGCTTGAAATAAGTCTGACAAGATAAGCTTTCTCAGTGAGGCTTTCAGAACAGACTACAAATACTGAGCATAATTCAAAAAAGCCTGCTATTTTAAGCCTTAATTTTAAACGTGTTTGCTTGTGTGCTTAATTCCCTGCTGTAAGTACAAATAAACAATTTATCACATCAGTGTAGTTAACTCTGGCGTCACTGATTTAGATGATACTCAGTCCTTACAATAGTTCTTTTTAAAATGCTAAAAGCAATAGCATATAATCAAAACCAAAAAAAAAGGCTTTTCTGACATTGAAAAGGAGAAAGTTTATACACCTGATCTATAAACATACTTTTTAATTTTAACTCAATAATTTTCTTAAATGAGGTTACATACCCTTTTGTTCACGGGAAAACTTAAATATACTATTATACCCCAACAGCAATCACCAAGAAGAAAAGGAATTTGCAGGAGAGAATTTCTTTTGAACCTGTCCATCCGTAAATAAAACCTGTTAGGTTTCAACAATCATTCTAAAGTATCTCCTTTCCAATTCTAGGCAAGAGTCAAGAAGCTGCATCGAAGAATGATCTTTCCCTGTGCATTCCCCTCCAGCCCCTGAAATACCACGTAAAATATTAACTAACATGCCAGTCCCTGGGCCACAGAGTCTTTTGTGTTAATGTTTAAGATGAGCTTCCCCTCCCTCAATGCTTTTAGGGCCTCAAGATCTTTCTTTGAAATTGACCACACATACAGGATCCATTGGGAAAAGCTGGGGAGTCGATGGTGATGCCATAAATGTAGAGACACGCTCGTGAAAGGCAGTGATTTCATTGGAAATTACTTATTTTGCCCATTAAGAGAAAGCTTATGTGCAACAATGGCAACTATTCCTGAGAGGCAGCAGACATACGAGGGCAAATCAGAACAAGGTAAGTAAACACTCAATCTCCCTTTCAGAGGACATGAAAAAGTAGAGGAGGTCACACTCTTAAAGGAAAGCCCAGAATTAAAAACTAAAGAATTAAGATTATACTGGGCGGCCAGATGGCTCAGTTGGTTAGAGCGCAGTGCTCATTAACACCAAGGTTGCCAGTTCGATTCCGACATGTGCCAGTGAGCTGCGCCCTCCACAACTAGATTGAAGACGAGCTGCCGCTGAGCTTGCAGAGGGGCAGCCAGATGGCTCAGTGGGTTAGAGCGCGAGCTCTCAACAAGGTTGCCGGTTCAATTCCCACATGGGATGGTGGGCTGCGCCCCCTGCAACTAAAGATTGAAAACGGTGACTGGACTTGGAGCTGAGCTGCACCCTCCACAACTAGATTGAAGGACAACAACTCGGAGCTGATGGGCCCTGGAGAAGCAGACTGTTCCCCAATATTCCCCAATAAAAAAAATATTCATACTGGTTTAAAAAAAAAATGAAGATTATATACATGTACCTATTATCTTGCTGAATACTCAATATAACTTTTTTCTTTATACAATGTAGTATGATGCAACCTGAACAAGCAGGAAAAAGCATAGACAGTACCTTGTTTTACAACAGACATTCCGGTTTCTAGCCTTCGTACTATTTTTCTAACCAGTTATTTTTCTAGGGTTTTAGGCCGATACACACCAAGCTGTGACACTCCCAGCCGATGCCCTGCTAAGAGCCCAACTGGAGGGAAATCACAGCTTTGTAATCAGCATCTCAAAAGTGAGCCATGGGTAAAAATGACGCCCCTCTGGCCAATACAGCCACAACGCACACACATCGAGGCCTTGGAATATGAGGTATTTCCCTCCTAGGAAGGAGAAACAGTCTCCTATTTAATCACACCAACAGCAATAAAAAATATTCAAATTAAAGTCCCCTTTCTCACCATTTGGCAAAGTATTGAAATAAAATGCCAGGGTCCCAGGGAAACACAGCATCTGCGCGAGTCAGCTACTTTACACTACTTAAAAGCTAACAAGTGTCGCTGTGTGGTTCTAATACTTGGAAAGCTCTCCTAAGAGGACCTCGATTCCACTGCGCCCCACCAGCTCAGACACTTCTCATGCCTGTCTGAAAGGATTTTTTGGGATGTCGGAATTGTGAACTGGTGACTGACTGCTCGTTAGTACATCATGTCTGGACCAGAATCACTCTTCCTCATTCATTCACAAGTAAACTATCATTTGTGCCATGTCAGGCCCTGTACTTGGCATAAGGGAAGAGCAGAAATCAGCAAGTAGACTCCTAGAATTTAGGTGATACATAAATGAATGGGGCAAGAGTTGAAATGTTAATGCAGTTCAACCTTCGCCTCCAAACCAGCTGCCCTCCACAAATGCCTACTAGTTCCTATCTACTTCTAGATATTTATGGACCATAATTTTAGGATTATTGTAACTTTCAGGCAAGAATAACATTGCTATAACATTTTTTTCATTTATACTTAATGTATATTGCAAAGATACCAACAGCTACCAGAATGAAATTTCTATGCCATACATGGAAAGTGGTGGCTATGATAATGATGATAATGATATTTGTAAGTCTTGTGCCAGGCACTTTATTGCTTTACATATTTAAAAGAGAAATTACCTTATGAGGAAGTGCTATTATTTTCCTCATTTCACAGATGATGACATTGAGTAACCTGCCTAAGATCACACAGCTTGTCAGGACAGATCCAAGTCAGCCTCTGAATCTAGGAAATCTGGCTCAAGAGCCTGTACTTTCAACCATGCACCTGAAAAGTGGAAGAGAATGATTCTTTGCTCAATAGAAGCCTGAGATGGAGCGCTACTGGTGCCGAAAGGTTAATGAATGCCCCTACTCACCTGCATCACTGGTATATACTTACAACTATCCAATTTATATTTTTTACACTGAACAGGACGATCCTCACATCTCTACAAAACTCTCCCCAAGCCAAAAACAAATTGTTACATTTTATGGGGGTGGGGGGATTATATTCCTTCTAAGCTTTTTCAACAGCTTCTAAGTGAATCTTTGTGTTGGACAGAACTGAAGACACTGAGAATTACAAAATTACCTTAATTTTTACCTTTTTAAAAAAGTTCTTGATAAAACTTGATCTGCATTATAATTACAAGGTTTTTAGTGTGGGAAAGCTTA
Source organism: Rhinolophus ferrumequinum (assembly GCF_004115265.2). Lineage (NCBI taxonomy): Eukaryota > Metazoa > Chordata > Mammalia > Chiroptera > Rhinolophidae > Rhinolophus > Rhinolophus ferrumequinum. The sequence goes on from NC_046307.1 coordinate 29,511,409, forward strand.
ATTCTTTAGTTGTAGAGTACCTGATTTTCCTTCTCGATACTGACACTAAAATACAAAAAAAATAGAAGTTTTAAATCATAATTTCTGGTTAACTTTCAGATTTCTAAGGCAATAAAAGGTGTACTGACTGTCACATTCTATGACACAAGGAAGTCTGAAAAAGTAATTCATATTTAAACTAAGTGTTAAGACATGGTATTTTAAATTGGCCTGTTTTCAACATCAAAGTTTTAAAAAAATTATTTTACAAACAAGTGTCCAACAGAAGAAAGCCCGTAAGTTAGACAATGTCTACTACAAACATCTAATTTATTCAGTTGGAAAATGAGAACTTGACTCACAAATTCACTATTTTGATAAATCTTGATAATTTTTGAGTCTAGTTTCTTCTTTTCCTTTTACACCTCCCCGCAACCAATCTTTAATTTGTGCCAGAATAACAGGAATCTATAAGAAAAAATTCAAGTTTGGCAATTAGTTTTTCCAGAGATTAATTAGATGCATTAAAATTTTATTCAGTTCATCCCAAGTTGGATTTAAAGACAATATAAAAACTCAGTATTTCCTACCAAAGGGTGGTACACAAGACAATCTTAGAATTATATTTTAATAGTTATCTAGGCGTGTGAAGGCACATTTGTTTACATTAATTGTAGTGACATAAAAAGCGTAAAAACAGTACACAAATTTGAAAATATAGCAAAAGTGTGTGACAGTATATCATTTAAGTTTTGAAAACTAATTCTATGACTAACATATAATTTTAATGGTTTCCATATTCATAAAATTGTCCAAAACAATTGTCTTTGTCAATGAGAGGGGAGTTTTAACCTTAAAACCTACTCTTAAGAGTATTTAATGGGTAAATGCAGTTACACTAATTCACTTAAAAATTTTACCAAGAGGCAGGCAGTTATAGTTCTTAAAAATGAGGGCACCATTAGCACTGTGCAGGACTATAGGTAGATTAGGAAGGAATCCTGGAAGCCAATGCCTGACCAAGAAAAATACTCCTGTGACTTAATTTCTAAACACCTTATAGAACAATAATGGTATCCCCAATTTAAAAGATTTCTATCAAAAGCCAAATTACAGATGGATGGTGTTAATGAATACACAATGTGAATGTAGAACTGTGCACTCTAAAAAATGGTTAAAATGATAAATTTGACATTAGGTATATTTAATGACAATTTTTAAAATACAAAAAAAAAAAAAGACCCAACAAATTACAGCGTTCTATTAATATGATAAGGAGAAAATTATTTCCACCTAAAATCACAAGGGGGGAAAAATTCCTTGACTTTATAAATGTTGTCTCAAGTAAAGATTTTTTAAAAAAAGTTGAACTGTTTCTCTTCTGATCAGAGTGTCAACTATCCGTGGTAAAGACACCAAAACATCCTGGAAAACTAAAAATATATAGACTATATCACTATGACTTTAAACTTTCTATCCCTTTATTCAAAATATACCGTGTTTCCCCGAAAATAAGACCTAGCCGGATCATCAGCTCTAATGCGCCTTTTGGAGCAAAAATTAATAAGACCCGGTCTTATTTTACTATAAGACCCAGTATAATATAATATATAATATATATAATACCGGGTCTTATATTTTTGCTCCAAAAGGGGCATTAGAGCTGATGGTCCGACTAGGTCTTAATTTTCGGGGAAACACGGTAATAGCATAACATTGCTAAAGCTTTCGTGTTTTAATTCTATTCACTCTCTGTTGAATGAATACAGTAAGTGTATACAAACTGTAAATACAGATCAGAATATGAAGAGCCTATTAACTAGGTCAGAACCAGATATAAGTAATTAATGCACCTTGTTTTATTTTCTCCTGGCAATAGGCATGGCACTAGCCTCTTATTCTATTTCTGAATTGCTCATACCAGGCATTTCAATGAGATTGTTTCAACAACCATCTTAATACAATCCTAAAGCAAACCCTAAATTTGCCGCAACTTAGAAATAAGGTCTTCATTCTCCCTGCAAATTCCCTATTGGAGGGCATCACTGGGCCCAAATCAAAACAATATCCTGAATCAAAACATTACCAACTTTTCTAGACATTTGCCAGTCTCTTCTCTGCTATAAGTACTTAACAAAAGTGAACAAAGCCGCACAAACTTTAGAAAAATTTACAATTTAAAAGGGGAAAGCTAATTTTAAATCCAAATTATAGATTTCCTAAGGTATTTCCAAATCCCAATTGTTATTCTAGTTGACGTGTATCTTTCTTCAATATAAACAATATTAAGTACAACTTGCTCAAAAAGGGGTCAACTCAATATTTTGTAAAATTAGAAACTCAGACCCACTAATGCAGGTTGTTGATTTTAGTAATAGTTCCAAATTCTTTGCCTGCAGCCCTTCATATCTATATTCCTGTCTATTCTACTTAGAACTAGTCTAAAATTACTATTTATATATTTTCCCATCAAATTACATATATGTTAGCTATATTTTAAAAACTTTTTAAAAAACCCATATAGAGACACACCATCAAGTCATGCAACTGGACTTCAGAGTAGGAATTCTTTTATCTCATCTTTTAGGTCTCCAGTTCCATAACTATAAATGAGTTGTACAGATATTCCTTCCAAATGAACAGTCAGTTTTCTGGCCTATATATTCTAGAAAACTAAAAGGGAGAAATACTCTACCACTTCTAACTTCTGAGAATTCTAGGAATAAGGACATCTTTGGCTTTTACAACTCCACTTGCTAATCCTATGCTTTAGCCACTTTTCTTAGACCACTGGAGATTTGGCCCAAGACTAGTTTTCTCTCTGCATGGGGAAAAAATTTACCCATTTGATTATCTCCATAAAACAAGAAAATGCCTCATTTTACCTTTTCTAAAGAGAAATGTAAAGAAAAGGGTACAATTACCCAATTCTCTATCTCCATCCACAAATGAATCTAGCTGCTTAAGAAATTTCCTTTTGAATAGAACACTGATATGCAGCTATTGGGTTCGTGTTTAGTTCTTTAAAACTTGTTTCCTTATTGAAACTGCAGATGGAATATGCCAGATTGCCAGCTTAAAATGGAGGGAATACTTGGCTTAAGTGGAGATCACGCACATTTGTGATTGTTTCAAACCCTTTCCTCAAAGGAATGGACTACATAAAATCATGACTATTTTCTTTTTCTTTCCAACGGCTTCTGAAACAGATCTGGCTTATGCCACAAGAGCAAATTTGCCAAAGCACTTAACTATATTAGCAAAACCACTGTTAAAACTCACCTGATCATTACGCGGAGCCTTGGAATTACGTATTTTAGGCTCTGCCTTGTTTAAACCTTTCTGAACCTTATATATCAAACTTTCAAAAATATCTGAACAAGTTCATTAATCTGAAACAAATACTTGGAAAGTCTTTTAAGCTACTTCCTTAAAACCCCTCAATCACGATGTGAACTTCTTTCAACCTGTTATAATAAGAGAATTTTAAAAGTAGTATAGTTGTTTCTGTTTGCAGGAAAGAATATGTTCCATTCAAGTGAAATATCTTGGTTTTTTTTCAATTGTGTGTTCATTATAATCAAAAAGCATTGACTGAGTTCCCCAGAAGATATTCTATTTTCTTTTGCAGAAATCGGTACATAAATCATAGAAGTTCATAACCTTAAGGAAGCTGACAGAAGTCTATTGATTTTCAATCTCCATTAATCTTTTCATCATTATTAATCTCATAGTAACTAAGATATTTCAAATTGGATTACTTAGAAATCCACAAAAAGTTGCTCTTTAAAAATTTCACATTTCCAAAAGTGTGAAACGATATTATTATCAAATTTAAGTTAGATACAAAAAGCATGAAAGCAACTTAAAAAAATCTTGGGATAAAATTGCCTCCATAGGAAATCTGATATATTTTTCACTAATACAAAGCTAAAAATGAAAAGAAATCAATTCTTAGGGACACGTGGACCATGTAGAAAAATGAGCTAAGTTACTAGTCCCAAAAGCAGTGATACCTGAGGCAGAAGACCAAAGAGAAAAGAGACTGGTTGTAATTACCCAAATATAAAAAATGAAGCATGTGATGAAATATTAAAGTTAAAAGTAAAAAAACTGAAACCCACACATTTATGAGAAACTGGCGGGAGAAGGGTCTCAAATCTAGAAGCAGCGTCAGACCTCTATACTACAAAACCTCATTAAGAATATACTAATCAATCACTATTTGAATTTTATCTGTATTCAGATATATTGATAGGGCAAATAAGATTTTTCACCTCCTCTATACAGATAAAAGAATAACTTTCTACCACCTTGAAATTTTTCAAAGCTTTTTGAGAAACACACACAAATAATTTGGATTTAGTCGATTTTATTTACAGCTTTTTTTTTTTACATTTCAGAGCATTACACAATTACATTTTCTCATTTTCTGACCTGCAAACAGATACCTTAAACGGAAATTTTTTTTTTTAATTATCAAATTAGGTACATCCAAAATGCAACAATTACACATATGACAATTAATTCACAAAGTGTAATTTACCAGGACGTATCCTAAGAATTTAGGAACCACCAGTCAGGAGAAATCTGACCAAATTTAGTAATCAACTATTTACATATCCAAAGACAAACCTATTTAAACTCCCAAACCAGAAGTTTGAAAGTTTCTGTTAAATCCCCATTGGATGAAGGAGAGAGACACATGACCTAGCCAGCCTTGACAGTATTAATCCCAAATACTGAGCTATTTCCCCAGTCTGCAACTGAATAGCAAGCATCTCACTTTGTCAAACACCTAAGTATCAAGCTCGTGCGCCATTCTGCACATAGAAAGGCTATGTGTTCATTAATTAAAATACAAGTAGTCATTAAATATCCATACTATTCCCCCCAGCTCACCAGCCCTTACTGCAATCCAATATGCAACCTTTGTCACATAGTGACAGGCTGTATTAGATATATAGTATGTACGTATATACACACACATATGTACATGTGTATATACACACACACACAATACTAGGTACAAATGGCAATTAACAGTCCCTGCAAAAATTCATTTTCAGTGGAGGCTATGGTTCCTATGCCTTCGGATGGTTTTAGACTTCAAAACTGAAAAATACTGCTAAAATCTCACTTTTTAAAACAAAACTTGATTGCTTGTTCAGTTTAGCTTCTCAGTCTAAAAATGGTTATAAGTATAAAAAAGCAGCCAACAGAGTACAATTTCTCTCTCTAATTTGGCCAAGCTATTCGGTAGAAGTTACTCCTAACTAGACTAGACAATCTGGCGCCTTCCAATGGCTCTTGCCTACCTTGCTGTCCATGTTCACGTTTCAAACTGTGTCAACAGAGCCCGTACTTCTGGGGTCAGCTGCTTGGCAGCCTTAGCTGCCTCTGTGATAGCCTTTCGATACAGGCCCTTTCTCTTCTTATTAAAGCGTGACTGGAAGTTTTCTAAAAAGGGGGACAGTTGTGAAAGAGCAAGGAAAGATGTTGTTGGAGACCCGAACCATGAAATACGGGCCTCCTGTCGAACTAAAAGGCCGTTATCTTTCCGGCTCACAGTTATAGTAAGAATACGGGCTGGCCACCAAGGGAAGCCATATATCTTCGCCCAAACAATGTCCCCTACACATATGGTCCTGCCATCTGGTGTGACGCATTTAGAGACGTTTTTGGAAAAGACTTTCATTTTCAAGGAATTAGTGAGCTTTTTCTCTTCCTTTGAAGAGGGTGTGGAGGAGGTGGAAGGTGCATGCATACTGCCTGGAGGAAAATCAAAGCTTTCAGAACTACACTCGGAGTTAGAGGACTTCAGATCATCCGTGCTATCAAGGCTACACACTGAAGCACTGGATGAGTCAGATTTCTTTTGATTTAGGGTCATGTAAACAGAGATATTGTTTCTGCTGCCCTTTTTGCCCATTGTCTGTGGTTCATCCTGCTCACCAGTCACAAGCACTTCATTTGTGTCCTGAACCTCACTGCTGGCCTCTTCAGGACCTTCTGAGGGACCCTGATTTTCTGAAGGGGCCTCACCTGCTGCGCGGGTAGAGGTGCAACGAGACTGGGGCTTGGGTGCCATCTTGCCACTCCGAATTTTCTCAAGTCCTGTCTTCAGAGAAGAGTCATTTTCTTCATTCCTGTACCTTTGTGGTTTTAAACGAACCCGGGGTGGAAGGGAACCTGAGCTAGAATTCTGATATCGACGTGTAAAATGGACTTTTGAATGTGCATTTTTGGACGTAGAGGTTTCACTTTGCTTCTTTTGTGCCTTTTCTTTGGCAATTTTCAACACTTCCCGAGCTTTTGCATGATCCATGTTCTTACTCTGGAGCACTTTTTTAGTACTTAACTGAGCTTTTGATGTATTTGCCTGAGCAGAAACTTTGACTACTCTGCCTCTGCTGTGAGCAATATTTGAAACCTTAACCACAGCATTTCTTTTCTGGCTTTCATTTTGGTTTTTCCCATCTACTTTATGGTCAGTTTTCAGTTTTTTGTTCACAGTAGTTACACTTTCATTTCTCCGTTTTTTATCTTCATATTTAGAAGAGTCACTTGCACTGCTACCTTTCCTAATTTCCTTTTTTTCAGCAACAACACTGTTTTTACATTTGTCACACAGGACTTGCCTGGGTCGTAGTTTAATAGCATTCATTATTGAAGTAGGTTCTTCCCTGTACATTTTTCGTTTGGGTCGCTTAATTTTCCGAGGAGGTGGCTGAGGTATTGATTGGTTATATGTGTCCCTGATAAACAAAGGGGGAGGATAAGGTGCTCCTTCATGGAAGAGAGGTGGTGGTTTGGAAGTCCACAGGCTTTCAGCCAAGCTCAGCTCGGGAGGCGGGACTGGAGAAGGGTCATTGGGAACAGCACCATTCACTTCACACTTGACTTCTGTCCCTTCTTGGAATGTAGTACTTTGGAGCTGCATGGCTTCAGGTTTATCCTTATATTCCCTTTTGGGAAATACTGTCACAGGGATCCCATGGGGCCCAAACCTTAGAAAGAAATGAAAAAAAAAAATAAAATAGAAGTCATTAAGTTAATGTCTATAATTCATTTTCTTAAACAATACCTAATGTTTATTTATTTGCATGACTTTTCCTGAACACTACTTCATATTAAAGAGCAAAAACAAAAAATTATTTCATATTAAAGAGCAACACCTACTGACCACCTCCCCCCCAAAATCCCAAAGCCCTCCATATCTTATTGGTCCCACATTTTAGGTTAAAACAGAAATACTCAAATGGCTGCTCTAAGCAATGCTAGAATAGCTGAACTTATTTAAAGTAGACCTTTCCAGTCTTGAATCAGAAAGGATACCAGATACCTTAATATTAAACAACATTTGATATTATTATGTTTGCTGAACTATACACAACACGTCCAATAAATGTAATTATAAATCTGTAACACATGTAATCTTCCGCTGCTTATAAGTTTTTCAAAAGCTTCACAAAACAAATTCAGCCTTAACTACCCAAAAATTTTGGGTAGTTAATATTGGGTAATATTAATTGCTAAAGTTTCAAAGATCGTTGCTCCTTCATTCTTGCACCCTAACTCTTAACCCATTCATCCACACCACCTCCCCCACACAAATAAATAAATAAATAAATAAATAAATAAATAAACATATAAATACTAGAAATTCAGATATTCAAATTACCTCAAAAGCAGACAGATACAGAGTTGTGGCTTTCTAACTTTTTAAAATCACATCACACGTTAAGAAATAATTTCAAATTGCAATGCAATAAAAATGCTTATATACAATACATGCATGCATCTACACATATTAAATACACACACTTAACCAAGTTTCACTAAATACTTAACCTTATAGTATATGTACATAACGATAATTTTTTTCTATTTTGGTCGATTTGTTTTAATCCTAGACACATAAAATGGATTTCAAAAACTCTAGGTCTAGACCCAGTTTGCAAAGTACTGATATAGAACACAAATCTTTATAGAACACAAAACTTCCTCAAAGGACCAATTCGCAGTCTCTAATAAAACAGGGGCCAATAGCTTTGTTTCTTATGTAGACTCAGAAGTAACTGTGGCTTAATCTGCCTGGGTTAAACATTAAGAATCCTTAAACCAAACTCACTAAACTCAGATTCCTACACATAAAAATAAAATCACACTAGCAAATAATTTCATTATATACATGTTAATTTTAAATACTGAGTCAAACAGCATCAAACACAGTGTAATTATAACGCCAATCCTTTAAGGCAGAGGTGCTTAGAACCCAAGGATCAGCATCAGGCCGTCAGGCTGAACCTGACATCAGATGCAAATGTTTTACATGTCTGTTTTCCTGGAGAACTTGGTTCTCAGATTCTCTAAAATGTCCTTATGCCCCCAAAGGTTCAGAATACCTTTCTTGAGAAGAAATCTTGAGATTAGGTAATTTATGGTGGTAGGTGCATCTAAAATCAGGCAAGGATAGAGGACGAGCCAACACCACCAGGATATCTGGATCTAACACCTAAATAGTTTTCTCCCTAAAGCCTTGTTAGCTTGGCTACTACAAACCAACAACTTATAACAAATACTTATAAATCACAAAGGAAGAGGAAAGTCTTTTTTTTTTAACCGCGGGTGGGATAAGTTTGGGTCTGGGAAGGACACCCTCCCGTTAGACTTTACAAAATGTGGGTTTTGTATTCTAGCATAGCATTAACTACTTAATTGCAAGGCACTTCGACATTTAGCCTTTTCTTATATATAGGTGCTCAATAAACACTTTTTCAAGATGACAGGACAAAGAAGAGGTGTATTCTGTGTTTTAATCCAGAGCTACATAAAACAATACAACTTATTTGAGGTAAGACTATTTGTATTAACAATAAAATTTCCTGATTCATAAGAAGCCATCATTTTGTCCCCATTACACTTTCACATTTCCATATCTGAACAAACAACAAATTTCCTTCCCTTTTTTAGAAATAACTAAAACATAATCATCTTAACATTGGAGATAAAGTTTCACAGCTGTTTCTTATCAACCTTGTATCCTTGGGCATTACTAAAACTCTCTGAATTCCGTTTTCACATGCATAAAATGGATAAACACTATCTTAAAGGATCCAGGTCAATAAATGCTAGCCATTTTTCTTGGCTAAAATTTATTTCATTTAATATACTTCATTCAAGTAATTTGATCTTATTTTCAACTAATAATTAACTAGAGTTTGGGATCTTTTCTCTATCTTTAGCTTATAATCTCAATGTGAGGATGACCCAGCCAATTATTAAAGTTGTTTATGTCAAATAAGCTGTGGAATCTAATGTTTACCCTCATGGAATTTCGTTAACATTAATTTCACATCTGTTTTTTTTTTTCCTTGTCTTTCACTCTTAAGTAGATAAAATACAAGTATTAAATGTTGTTAGTAACACAGGGAGGCGCTTAATTGGGTAATGATGAATGGAAAATGCAGGCATCAAAAGAACTGGGAAAAAAGTACAAACTGGTAATTCTGGGTGGGGGGTGATTGGCAAAAGCAGAAAAAGTTTTAAATAATAAAACTTCCTCAAAGGAACAAAAGATACATCACTTTAAAAAGAAAACGGAATCAATGTCCTACTCCATCTCAGTAATCATGCTGTCACTCTCATGGACAACACTTAATACCGTGGGAGTGTTTCAAACTGAGGGTGGAGATGTTGGTTGTAAAATCAGTTTCGAGGGTTGCAACTCTGATTAAAATTTTAAAAGAAATTAGTGTAAATACAGGTAACACAGGTAACTACAATGAATGTTTCATATATATATATATATATATATATATATGAATTCACATGCAAAATATATTTGTAACTATGCTCAAATTTTTGAAAGCTACTTAACCTATGAAACTGTAACCTTAAGAATATAAAGTAGGGCAGCCAGATGGCTCAGTTGGTTAGACCGCGAGCTCTGAACAACAGGGTTGCCAGTTTGATTCCCAGATGGGCCAGTGAGCTGTGCCCGCCACAACTAGATTGAAGACGAGTTGTCATGGCCGAGATGTCGTGGCCGGATGGCTCAGTTTGTTAGAGCGAGGGCTCTCAAAAAGTTTGCCGGTTCACTTGGAGCTGAGCTGCGCACTCCACAACTAGTGGTACCTCGGTTTTCTAATGTAATCCATTCTGGAAGACCGAGTTCTGAAACGTTCGAAAACCGAGGCACGGTTTCCCCATAGAAAGTAATGCAAAATGGATTCATCCGTTCCAGACATTTAAAATCAACCCCTAAAACTGCAAATTTAACATGAATTTTACTATCTAATGATACCACAGATCCATAAAATTTACAGCATTCGTAAACTGAAATGTTCGTCAACGGAGACGTTCGAAAACCGAGGTACTACTGTAGATTGAAGGACAACAACTTGGAGCTGATGGGTCCTGGAGAAACATACTGTTCCCCAATATTCCCCAATCAAAAAAAAGAAAAAAAAAAGAATATAAAGTAGCCACAAAACTATCGCGTCTTAAAAATCCTCAAATCTAATTTCTCAAGTGGTCTGTGGAAATCTGCAGCACAATACCGGTGTTTGAAAATTGAGATTCCTAAGCCCTGCCCCACGGCCGACTGACACTCCCCCACTTCTCCGCTATGGTAGAACCCAGGATCGGAATTTTTAGCAAGCACTTTTGCTTTAGCTTTTTCTAAGATGAAGGTATTTTTATGTTCCATGTAAATGCTCACTAAAGGATGACCTCAGCAGAGGAAGATTTTAATGACTGGTGGAGAAGAAGGCTAATTAGAACCCTTGCTTGAGAACTTTTTCTAAAAGAACTTTTTACAAATACTCCAGGAACTGGGTAATAAGACACAAAGTATGTCTCCTCTTTTCCCCACCCCTTCTTTGTACAGCAGGAAGATATTTACTAATGTATTAGTGACTCATTCTAACCCTTACCCATTTCAGTCTTCTTTAACCACTACTCCAAAATTTTAAAGGCAAAATATTCACGAATTATGGTTTAAATAAAAACAGCTTCTGGGGAAAACCATACGAATTGTACACGAGACCTTTCTGTACAATCTATACAACTTCCTGTGAACCTGTAAAGCTTTTAAGTAGAGCAATCTTCTTAACAATTTAGGAATACTGAGTGCTAAAATTTTGAGGGAGAATACTTGGGCTTAATAGTTATTTTGTGTAAAGGCAAGAGCAAATCATTATAAAAAGAATCCTCAGCTAATATAAAGATAAAACAAATGTAGAGTATTTAAGCCAAATTCAAAATGTGACTATTATAGGAAGTAGGAGAATATTTTCTATTAATTGGGTTCCACTTTAGCTATTTGAATTTTATTGATGATTCTAGCTGACTAAATGAAGCCTTTATTTGCCCACTAATAAGCTTTACAAAACTAAGGTATTCGCTCAAGATTTCTAGCATTATCAATCCTGTACCTAAATATGCACTTCTTGGAATGAAGCTCATGACCATCACCCAGATTCCTTTTACAGAGGAATACCTCAAACAAAACTAAAAACGTTTACCAACAACTATTCAACTTTGTAAAATGTCAGATATATCGATAATTCTTACCTCTTATTCTTATAGTGTTTTCTAAATGCTGACATAGTGTTCAGCAGCATTAATTTCACAGCAACCTCAATCACCTCATCTCTGACCTAGGAGTATATTCTTTTCCTTCCTTTTTACAACCATTTAATAGTGCACAACTGATTCTTAATTCTGGTTGTTGCCAAGCTGCAACTGCAGGAGATTCTTTTTAAACTATTATACACTAAAAATAAAGAAACTAACAGCTAAGGCATTACAAACCTTAGGCATGCCAACAGAGGTCCTGAAGAATTCAACACTGAGGAAAAAAAGTTCAGGAAGGTTAACTGAGACAGGCCCCTGGCTGGACCAAACCTCTCTCCAATAAATGGATCAACAGAGACAAAAAGAACACATTCCCTCCCAGAATTCTTTTCCCATAAAGAATCTACAGTAGGAAAAATTTATGTTCAATTAGCCACTTAAAAATAATACTCAGATTAATTTTATTTCAAAGAAAAGGTTTTCAGAAAATACCTCTCCTTAAATTAGCAAGAGATTAAATCATAAAGGGGAGAAAACTGTGAAGCAAGCTTATTTTGGTTTACATTTCACCTCTGTTATATTGGTTATGTCAGTTTAATCTAAGCACAAATGAAATTAGTTCAACACTCAACTATATGAAATAGAAAATTTACAAAATAAAAACATACACTATGCCTCAAAAAACTGAAAATACAAGCCACTTCTGGGTATATATCCAAAATAATTGAAAACACCGTCTCAGAGGGGTATTTGCAACCCCATTTTCACAGCAGCATTACTTACAATAGCCAAAAAGGTAGAAACAACCCAAGTGCCCATCAAGGGACAAACGGGTAAATCAAGTGTGTTATATACATACAATGCAATATCATTCAACCTTAAAAAGGAAATCCTGTCACGTTACAACATGGATGAACCTTGAGAACATTATGCTAAGTGAAATAAGTCTGTCACACACAAAAAAAGATACTATGATTCCACTTATATAAAATATCTAACGTAGTCAAATTCATAGAAAGCAGAATGATAGTTGCCAGAGACTGAAGGGAGGGGAAAATGGGGAATTGTTTAATGGGTGTAGCTTTAGTAATGCAAGATGAAAAGTTCTGGAGATCTATTTCACAATGTGAATGTACTGAACTATACACTTAAAAATGGTTAAGATAAGTTGGCCCATTTTATGTGCTACCTACGTAGAGTGGAAAGTTTGATGAGAAGTAGTATATTTTCATGGTGGTAAAGGAATTATTAATGCAAGAGAAGTAACAGTAACTAGATGGGAGAATAACAGGAAAACACCCTGACCTGAGGGAGAATCCATCACAAACGATGAGGGCAAATGATGATCACAGGCCTGCAGATGAGCACCGAGAACACGCGGCCTGTATAACCTGAACCTTTCATGAGCAAGTGTCAGACAACCCCAAATTGTGGAATAGTCTCTATTACACTTGTATTTTATATTGCAACGAAATGCAATATATGATCATTTACTGGAGGAGGGGAAAAGTTTTAAAGGACACTATTGGAAAAATTGACAAAATAATGAAATATGGGCTGCAAATTAGATAAAAGTACTCTGTCAATGTTTCCTGAATTTGAAAACTATATTGTGGTATGTACAAGAATATCTTTGATCTTAGGGAATGCTCAAGTATTAAGGAGTAAAGGAACCTACTCTCAAATAGTTCAAGGAAAAAAATGTTTACATAAAGAATGACAATCAATAATGTTATAAAGATTTTGTAGGGTATCCGATGGACACTTATCTTGTTAGGGAGACCACTTCATGGATGGTGTAGATGCCTGAACACTGCATTGTACACCTGAAGCTGAATCTGAACAATAATGAATGTCAACTACAATTTTATATATATATATATTAGCATTAGGAATAGAGACAGTGGAAACGTAATGGCTCTGTGCGATGTCAGAGGGGTAGTAGACTGGGGGAGGGTGATTGTCACTGTGTGAGGGACATAAATGATAAATGTCTAACTATTGCATTGTTTTGTGCACCTGAAACTAATTTAAAAAAAAAAGAATGACAAAGCAAATGTAGCAAAATGTTAAGAATTAGTGAATCCAGATAGAGTGCATGAGTTCTCTGCTATGCCTGAAATTATTTCAAAATAGAAAACTAAACTAGTTTTTAAAAGTATGATCTTAAATTTAGTTTACCTCCGTTCCACCAAAACTTTTAAGGTATATAAAAAAAAAGAAAATGTCCTATTTAAGCATAAATGCCAGTAAACTCACCTCAAGTACCAGTAAGCACAAAATTCTATATTCAAATACAAGTACGCTCATTATAGTCAAATAGTATAAAACTAGGTCCTAGCCCTAGGACCCAACTACAGTAGGTGAGACTAGAATGCAACAGTCATTGCCAAGAGGCTACAGACTGGAGAGAAAGAAATCACTATGTATTAGTGATCAGGCAATGGGCTTTGCATCAAATGGGACATTTAGAAGGGCCCGAGCTGATTAAATGAAGACTGAAATGAGGAGTGGTGAAGTAAGAGTGATTACCCATTTTTGAAAGTTGGTAACCAAAAGGTTGCTTTTAAAAAAGTAAAACACTGAGCAGGTGTGATAAAAGTCAACAGATAACCAGGTGCAGCATAGGAATCACCAGTCAGCAACATGATTCCCTCTTCCACAGGAGACAGGTAAGGATTCAGAGGCTTCAACAAGCAATAAAAGTAATCCATCTGGCAGAAAGAGGAGGGTGGCGTTATGAGGGTTAGGTAAGTGTGGTGGGCAGAGAACACTAGTCTCTTAACAAGACGGCCAATGAAGGCTTGATTAGTGATGAAATTGAAAGTGGCTAAATCATTTTGTTAAAAACTTAAGCTCAGCTATAGTCCACTCCCATTATTTAATAAAAGGCGAGCACAAAAAAAATCTCCCTTTCCCTAACTTTGAAATGTGTCACTCAAATGTGAGCCCTTTTCTATTAGGTTTTAAAAGCATATAGGAAGCAGAAAGGACCATAAGGACTAAATTCACTATTGAGACATAACTTTCTCTTCATGACAAAGCCAATCATTTCCTTACAAAGCCATCTGCCCCAGGGTAGATGAGAAACATCTCCCACCCTCCATTTGTAAACAACTCCTAGTTATCTCATTCCCTAGTAAAATATAAATGTCATCCTTCCTTATTAATTAAAAGGGCAAAGTTATACTCCACCAGCATTACCTGAAGCTTCTACAAATTCTTTCAAGGTATTTTAAAGATGTAGATTATACTGTAGGCCACAATACAACAGGATTTAGGTTGACTGGCTATTCAAGTAAACCCATATTAAGTGACTATACTAGATGTTGTCACTTTCATCCTAGTTCTGCCGCTTAGAAGCTACCTCCTAGGATAATAATTAATACTTATATAGCACTTACTGTGTGGCATGCATTTACATTAATTGATATAATCACCACAACAACCCTATTAAAGTGCTATACTATCGCAATTTTATAGCTAAGGAAACTAAAGAACAGAGGGTAAATGATCTTCCCATGATTGCACAGCTACGTAGTAAGCAGCAGAGCCAGGATACGGATCCAAGCAGTCAGCCCGAAGTCAGCCTCTTAACTACTGCCTCCCTCATCTCAAGTTCCTTAACCCCTCTCCTCCACCTGACTTCCCCACTAAGGGAGTGGAGCCATTAACAGGTCCACATGCTTTTTCTGAATCCCATGGACATAGACAGGCTTCAGAATTCATAATTTTTCTGGTTTGCAAAAGATAATAAGCACCCTATTATCAAGCATATTAATATTTCAGAAGTGAAATGAAAAAACATTCACACTAAGTAGGATAAATAGATCTAATAGCCTCACACAATTTAAGGTCATGATTGGTTTTGCCATCAAAAAAGTAACAAAGTTCAGTTTTCAGTTTCTGGATTTTGAAATTGCAGTTAAGTAACTTGATAGAATTGTCATCAAGATTAAATAAGAATATACTTCATTGCTTACCGTTGGGCCTAGTACACAATACTAAGTAGGCACAATACATAGTAACTATTACATTAAAATTAAAATGTATTAGATTTTATTAATTGTAAGTGAATGAATGTTTTTAATTAAAAACTCCAAGTATTACAAGGGCAATCTGCAGGGACTATAGGTACCCAAATAGGTGAGATGGGAGGATGATCTTAGCACCATAAAAATAGAACACCAATTATGAACAACATTACCAGGAAATATCCTTTTAAATTAACGGATGGTGAAGGGGGCTACATAAGTCTTAAAAGAATGTCTCTCTAACCATAAGAATTTACTCCATCTTCTAAAGTCTATTCAATCCTCTTAGAAAATCAGACAGCTTTTAGAAGTAGGAAAAAAAGAGGTTAAACACTAATACTTTAGATTTCAAGCTCCCAAACATGTACGTCAAACAATCCTCTAAAAAACTTACCTGGATAACTAGGTTTGAATATAACGGCAAAAACAACTATAGAGAAAACACTTATCCTTAGTAATAACATCTGTATTCAAATTATTTAACTCCCTAATAGTAAATTGTTCTTACAAAATAACCATTCAAAAAAAAAAAATGATAATGGCCACAAAGTGGCAAACTATTTTTAAGAACAGACACATCTTGACTTCACTTTCATATGTCACTTAGGGCAACATACGTGACATTTCCCCAAGAAAATGAACACTGCCATAAAAGGATCTTTTTAATTATTAATGTAAATACTCATCACAGTTTTCAAACACTTGAACAGAATTCACTTTGTCCTGGCTCTAAGATATCAATAAGCAGTTTTAAGTATACTATGTTTTCATTGATTTCTATGTACTTTTAATATTTCTTTTGTATTATGTCCAGTAGAGTTCATCAGAAGTCTAAGTATGTCTCAACGGATGGACTTTTTAAAAAAGGCAATGTCGGGGCGGCTGGATAGCTCCCCGTTAAGAGCGCGGTGCTCATAACAACAAGAATGCCAGTTCGATCCCTACATGGGCCACTGTGAGCTGCGCCCTCCACAACTACCTGACTTGGAGCTGATGGGTCCTGGAAAAACACACTTAAACAAATAAAAGTTTTTTAAAAAAAGAGGCAATGGGGAGACAAAAATAAACTAACTAATTAAAAAAGCAATGTATTCAATTTATTTCACTATTTTTGTTTTACCAAAAATAGGTTGTCCAATTTACTGCATTTTAGTCTTTAAACCTTTTCAAAAAAAAAAAATTTAAAAAGAGGAAAAATTTTAATAAATAAATAAATACTTTTCCAGTCCAATCATCCAGCACTTAATGCTGAGCTTGTGCTCAAGGAGCTCCTCTCATGAACAAGTGGACTCCACTGTTGCCAGAGCCAGGCCAGCCAGGGCAAAACAAATGATACCTAATTTAAGACCCAGGATCATATATGAAAAAGAGAAGGAATCCCATTTCCAAAATGCCCAGAGTTTACTACATTAAACTGGAGAGCAATTCATATTTTAAAAGCAGCAGCTATTGACTGGTTGAGTGAGGAACTGAGAGCTCCATCATTTCTACCTACCAGGGTAACTCCCCACCAAAATCACAAGCTAAATGGTAATGATAAAATATAGTTAAGTGTATTAAAACAGGGTCGTTTCCAAATCTTAGAGAATTGTCTATCATTCAAAAAGGCATTTTCAATATACCTATTAACAACTGCCACTTATAATTTTAGGCAATTTACTTAATCTCTCTGAGCCTCAGTGTCTTTTATCTGTGAAACAGGGATTAGTAGAATTTACTTCATTGGACTTTCCAGAGAGTAAAATGAAACACTGTGTACAAAGTGTTTACCACAGTCTGCATAAGCGTGGGAAATACATAGTAGCTATTATTAATCACAGAAAGTAAAGTTTGGCAACCTTCTTAGATGTTGGGAATATGCAGAAAAGTTCAATGAAATCAAGTGTTATAGGAGGTATGAGTTTTAAAAGGCTAAAAACCACTATTCTGTAGTAAAGTGACTAATATAAAATAGGCCCAAAGGGAGATAAAAATTATGGTCTAAACGTCTAGTGGGCAACCAGATTTAAGAAACTATTTGCAAGTTTAATTTCCAGTTCTATAATGAGGATTTATGTCTGCCATCCAAGTCACCCATCCCCACATGTATTGCTTACTTTGTAATTACATCTGTTTGAAATTAACCAGTAACTCTTAAAACAACCTTAACAAATTTATCATTCTATTTTGGCAAAACTACCCCTCATTCTCTAAAAATCAATTATCTCTAAATATGATCGGAGAATAATTTCCTTCAGATTCACCTTGTTAAAAACACAAAGTGGTGGAAAGGAGCTCAGAAATCTTAAGCAAATTTGTTTTGAGGATCACTGTCCAAAGTATTTCACAAAAACATTCTGTATTAAATCCACTTAACCTCCACTTACTTGCATGCAAGATCTGCCACTAGACTAGCAAGCTCTATTCTTCTGTTAATGTGTGCCTAAATTAATTCAGGAATTTAGGAAGAACAGAGCCAATAAATATCAAGAAATAAGGATGCACTTCCGTAGGCACAAATAACCACTAAGAACATCTTACATTTTTTAATCAGTGTCTAACAGCCATAAACAAATAATAAGCAATAATATACAACCTCTTTAATAGCCCCCCCACCAAAAAAAAATAATCTCAGGAAGATTAAACCTATAGTTGCATCAAGAGTTTTGCTTTAAAACAGTACATAGTGACGTATGGTCTTATTTACACAAAAGGCTGAAAATTAACCTCATTAGAAACGCAAGTCCAATAAAACATGCCTTGTGTATAACATATCTAGTTATCTAGTTTATAAAATTTAGTTATAAAATTTACTTTTAATACCATGTTACAGGTTCTTGACTCAGATTCAAACTAGGTTTGTAATGTCCAACTAATCACTTCCAAAGAAAAATCATTGAAGTCCAACATGCACTGGAAGAACTCACTCTCCATACAGTACATATACTGGTCCGGTAGTGAGTGTCCTACAGCTGTCTGGATCAGAAAGTGATTGGCACTTCCGTTATTTTACTGTGGGAACCCTTTAGCAACACCGTGGGCTCTAAGAATCACCACCAAAACATATTTAAGTGTTTTAAATATGTACAACTCAATGCAATCATTCAAACATACTACTTGAGGACCTAAATTCTCCACCTGGACGCTTAGTATAAGCTACTGATACCACTACTCACTGCTTCACCAGAATGGCTGTATATTTTTCCCACCAAAAGTAGGGCTATTGCACCATACGTTTCATGGTCTCTGCAAAGAAAAAAAATCATTGTCTTGGTTTATATTTCCTTAAAAGAAACAAGTAAATTTTCTACAAATTGCTTTAAGAACTTAGAAAACTCTGAGGTTTTCTAAAGAAATCACCTCAATTCTTTTTAATGCAACAATATCCCACATACATACACAAAAAGTCAACAGTTATAAAATATCAATTCTGAAATACAACTACAACCTTTAATAAGCATGTACCACAAAATTAAAATGCACAAGGGTTTAAGCATACGCATGTACTTTGTGATTCCTTAATTCATATCAAGTCCAAAAAAGCAGAATTCAGAAAGACTTTTCAGCATTTCAAAGTAGCTTTATAACTATTTTTTTTAAGATATGGAGAACAGTACTAAACAGTTTAAATGCTCTTTCTGTGTAGAAAAGAAACCATAGGTCCCAGTACTTTCCCTTCAGGTATGGATTGAAAAGGCTGAGAAACTGTTTGCCTTTGCAGATGTTCTTGACTGGTTAAAGTTTTCTGTTTGAAATTACTCAAGTTGGAGGTGTATTTAAGGGATAGGTCTAAAAGTTTGCAGGCAGGCAGGAGATATCCCTATCATTTCTACTAACCCGAAACAAGGCTTTCAAAAGAGGCCCTCACAGGACTGCAGTTGCTGTCCCTTCGGTTTGTTCCTGAGGGAAAAGAACTATTTTTAAAAAGTTAAGGAAATGCATCCAAGTGGATGCAATGGGAAAAAATCCAGAATGTGGAAAATTCTACCAAACAAAGACTGTGGGTTTAACAAATAAACTGCAAGGGAATAAAAGTAATGGCAGAACTACAGATGAAAAACTTATGAAACTTACCAACCATTTACAATGTAAACTTTACTAAGATCTTAATTTGAACAAAACAGATTTTAAGTGTAATGTTAATTTAGAGCCGATCTGTGAAATTTTAACACTGACTGGATATACGATAATGATATAAAGGAGTTGCCATTATTTTAGGTGTGGTAATAGCAGTACGGTTATGGTTTTTAAAGTCCTTATCCTTTTTAGAGATCTATACTGAAATATTTATGGTAAAGTGATTATGTTTAGGATGTGCTTCAAAATAATCCAGTGGAGATGGGCAAACCATGAAAGAAGTTTGGCTAATGGTTGATAAATGTCGAAGCAAGGGCAATAAATACATAGAAGTTCATTTCCCATAATAAAAAATCAATTATGGTACAATAACTGATTTATTATTCTGTCTAAAGTAATCATTAAGGCAGTTTGGCTACTTGAAGGAATGCTTATTATATAATGCTATATGAAGAAACAAATGTACCTATGTCAAAATTACAAAAGCATTAATGGAAAAAAAGGGAATAAGAAAACAAAACTGAATTTGTGGGTTAGTTGATTATTTTTATCTGCTAGTATTACACTATCATCATTAGACATTGATGAATTCAGGAATAGGCAGGTAATTTAAATTACCTAAGAAGGTTGGGTATAAAACAGTGGAGGAGCCGAGAATAAACCAGAGAATGTATGACTCACTTTAAAAGTATTTAGTTTCAAATACTATGTGCAAGTATGCTACATAAAATGTTTTTAACCAGATATTCAAATATCTTCATTTTTAGGATGCCTATGTCATTGACAGGCTAAAGCAACCTACTCTGAAGAAAGTAACAGTCAAACTGGGATGACACAAAAAAACCAGACCACCTGGTCACCCTGTTCACTTTACACATATAAACTGAGTCTTGGAGTTGTTTACTTGTTTGTGTTTAAGTGAACTGTCTAAAGCCAAAATGAATTAGCCTCATAAGAATCAGAGAGACTGCAGCCCAGAGAGGCACAGAGTCAGTGCTAACTGGAGAGGCCAGTACTACAAGTCAGAATCCAAGTACCCTGACACTGTCCAGGTCAATCTATTTAGTACCACATTCAGGTTTTTTTTTAATTACAGGTGTCCTGCTCCTTTTTTCCACAAAAAGATTCTCCTCAGAAATGAGTTCTTCAATCAAATAACTCTAAAAATAAGGCAAAAAAAAATACAATGATAGGAAGTGGGGAGAATGTCAAATGCTTACAAAAAAAGCAGACTCTTGATCAATCCACATATATATGAAATCCTGTACTCTAGGATCAAGCACTGTTTCTACACAGTAAAAAACTCTTCCACTTTAAAAGACATTTTTGAACCATGCATAATGTCAGAATAAAATAATTAATAAAAGCAATTACTGGCCCTTTTGAAGAAAAGCACTCAGTAGTTTCCCAAATGTTAATTCTTTCCTGACTATCTCACCAAACAGGCAAGAACCAAGACTTCAGAGTCTACTGTGTGTTCCCCAATATACAGCTCAGGAAATGGGTAATCTCCAGAGCAGGTTCCATGGTTATGAGCTTACTAAGGAATCTGCTTGGCTCTAGCACCCATAGCATTTGTATTAGCCCATACTGCTACTGACATCAAGGTAAACACTAAATTTCAAAAATCTGCCAATTCTTTACTTAATGCTTAAAAGAAAACTTGCCAGCCCAATTAACTTTTTAATATGAAAAGTCCAAGAAGTACAGGCTTTTAAGATTCAGATAAACCTGTATCTGAATTCTCACCTTGCCATTTACAAGCTAAATGACTGGCCAAATTAAATGAACCTCAATTTCCTCCTATATAAACGAAAATACTACCAGTTATAAAGACTAAAGCATGTGGTATAATGCCTGGTACATGACAGGCACTCAATAGGAAGCTATTTTTACTGAAAGGTTTAAGTCAAATAGGATACAAACTATTCTTAAAGCAACTGAGGACTATACTCATGGTCCTGATTAGTCTAGAAAGGGTATCTCCTGGAGCATCAGTTAACCCCAAAATTGCACATGAAAGTATATTATAGTACGTAATCAAGATATACAGATTGTAAAATATACTGGCAGATCCATTTTTCCAAAGTATACTATGCAAAAGGGATACCCAACTGGTCAAGCATCGGTCCAATAATTCCTTGAAGTGCTAAATTTTAAAAACCACGTGTTTTATTTCCTTACCACTTCTACAATGGATGCCCCCCACGTAAGTTAATAATAGAAGGCAGGAACTGTGTCTCATACATATACGTGCATGCCTCACAGATACTGCGGGTTCGGTTCCAGACCATCACAATAAAGCGAGTGTCACAATAAAATGAGTTGTACTTTTTACTGGTGGAGGTCTTCCCTTCAGTTTATTTAAAAAAAAAAAAAAAAAAGTAACACCTGTTAAGCACAATAAAGCCAAGTGCAATCAATAAACGAGGTATGCCTCGTTTTGGAATCCCTAGGAGGGGCCCTTACACTCAGATGTGCTCAATAAACATTAGTTGAATGAAAAGTTGATAGTTCCCTTAATGGCTTTTTAAAAAACACTTTAATGACAGGATCCTTTCACTTCAAAACATTAAAATGTCGAAGGTTAACAATAGCTTCCCCAACAAAAGAAATTGCTGTTGATAAGCACTGTTAGGAAAATAGACCAAAACTCTAAAAATTAACTGCACTCCTCTAACAATTAAAAAAAGAAAAGAAAAAAAAAAAATGAGCACCTCAAAACAGGAAAGAACTATCCATTCCATTTCCAGAAACAACTTACCTTTTTGCACCTTCCTTTTGCAGATTTGAAATCCAGATACTCACACAATCACCAGCCTTCACTTCTGTTTGATTCAATAGCATACACACTACTGGGTCTCTTTTGCTATTAAATACATCAGTAGAAAGCACACTGGTCTTATTCTGCTTTCTAACTATGAAAACAAAAGTGCCAAAGTCCTAACTCAAAATTCTTTTTAAAAAGACTTTTAAAAAATGAGATTAAATAACATGCAGAAATGATTGTAAAGGCTGCCATCTTCTCCCTCCCCCCACAAACATCATACTTTGAAACATTAATTTTAAATGGATTTTTTTCCCCCAAATGGGAAAGGATTCTTGTACCTTGCTAGGAGGGCAAGGAGGTAAAAGTAAAACATACTAAAATAAGCCATTTCCAAACAGGTGAAATACCATCAGAGTGTGTGCTGTTGCAGGAAACAGAATGGAGAGCCGTGAATGGGAGTCTGCACTTCATATCTGCAAAAGAAGAGTAAAAAGGTTAACTTAACTGTAGGCTTAGATTCTCTTCTTTACCTGTTTAAAGCAATGCCCATAAACATTTTAAATCAAAAGATGACAATGTGCTGGCTAAGACAGGTTTGTAGGTGAACTCAACCTTCTTGTTCTTAATACATAAATTTAAACCATATCCACAGTATTAGAAGTCAGTATTTGAACACTTTTAAATACCACACCATCTTGATATTCAAAGTTAAAAAGAAAATCCGATCTCTTCTTCAGACTTTCCTTAAAACTATCTTAGTAATTAGAGAAATGTGTTTCCTGCTGAACAATTGTCTAAGGAGAATTCGTTCTAACAGTCAGAATACCCGTCAAAAGGCTCGTTTTAAATAAAGGCTCTTCCCCCTATAAGGAGTGACAGTTAACCTTTTGGGAACCCCCATGCGCACACCCCCTTCTCCAACCTCATTAAAATTAAAGGTTAATTGGAGAATAGAACTGCCTCACAAGCAGTCTCCCCAGACCAAGACCCTGTTCTCGGAAAAAAATCCTTCGCATTTTGCAGTAACCCTCCCGCCCCAGTGTGAGCGAGCCAGGGCCAGGTCTCTCAGAGGCCGGGGGTGGGGGTGGCATCCGCACGCCCGTCACGCACCCGCGCCCTCTACCCGGTGGCACACCTGCCCTTGCAGACGCTCACCTGGAGCAGGGACCGCCCTCTCTCGGCCTCGCGCGCCTGCCCTACTAGGAGAGAGCGCCACGCGGGACCCGAGGGCGGCGCGGGCGCCGGGGAGGCGGGAGCCGGGGGTGAAAGGGCGGCCCTGGTGTCCTCCCTCCCTGGGGACCGAGCGGAGCGGGGCGTCCAGGGGCGTGCTGGGGGTGGGCGCGGTACCTTTTGGACAGATCCATGAGGACCCCGGAGAAGAGCTTCTCCCCAAGGCGAAACGACACGACGAGCGCGTCCTCAATGATGTGGTCCAGCGTGACCCGCACCTCCGAGCCGGGGATGAGTTGCGACACCGCAGAGTCCCCGCCCGCCGGCGGCACGAGCGCCGGGGCTGCGGGCTGGGGCAGCTGCGGCTCCTGGCGCTCCTCGGGAGTCGGGGGCTGCTCCGGCGGCGGTGCAGGGCAAGGTGGAAGATCGGGCCCTTCCTGAGGCGCGACTGCCGCCGGCTCCACCACCCGGGTGGGCAGCTTCTCCTCAGCCTCTAGCTCCAGCCCCGCCGCCTCTGGGCTGCAAGCGAGCTCCCCCGGCGGCGGCGGTGGAGGCGGGAGCGGCGGCTCGTCGGCCTGAGGAGAGGACTGCTGCCCGTCGGCCTCGCCGTCCGGCACAGATGCTTCGGTGGCGGTGACCGGGAGCGGGTCAGTGCCGGCCTCGCTGCCGGGGATGGGCTCCATCTCCGGCTCGGCCTCGCCGGCGCCCCCCTCCCCGGGGGACGCTGCAGTCGCTGCCGCCTCTGCAGCTACGGCCGCCATTTTCTTCCTGGCTTCACCCTCCTCCAACTCCCGATGCAGCGGCGCTAGCGGCAGCGCTGCTTGGTTCCCTGGGCCTTGCCCTCCCTCCCGCGAACAGTTTCGTCCCGCCCTTTCCCTGAAGCTTATTATTGGCACCGCGCCATTGGTTCCGTCCTACACCCCTCCCGCACTTCTGATGTACCATTGGCCATATGTGAACGTCTATCATCCAGTCATTCCTCCCTCCCATGCAGAGTAGGAACTTCTCATTGGCCGGATGAGTTGTCAAATGTCGAATCTTAGAGGAGGGGGGCGGGCTCAAAGTAGGCGGGGGAAGTCACAAAAGCGGAGCCATAGACTTACCGACTCTTGCTATTGGCTGGAAGAGGAAATGAAATCTTATGGTTGGCCTATGTTCCTGTCCATTATCAGCCAGTCTTTCAGAGGCGGGAGAAAGGAGGGAATCACGTGGCGTGCCAGTTCTTTCAAAGGAGACCGAGGGGAGGAGTAACAGGAGAATGTGAGAGGGGAACTGCTTCCCAAGAATCCCTGCGCAGAGGTCCTTAGAATAAATGTTATTTCTAGGCGTGCGGCCGCTTGTGGGCACGACAAGTTTCTTTCGGAAGGTCAACTAAAGTTTGAAAATAATTCTACAAGTTCTTGGAGTTCCTACTATCCTAGGCACTGTGCTAGGTACAGGGGATAAAATGTTGTGCAAGACATCCTCCATAACCTCATGGCAGCCTGTCCAACCTCCACACAATGTGTGTGTTCCTTGACTTCTCTCCATTTGCTAGAAACAACGCACCTATTTATTTCAAAGTAGGACTATGCTAGTGAAGAGAGAAGGGACACCATTCTCTGATGAAAGTTCTGGATTAAGCCGATGAAAGTTCCAAAGAGCAGTCGTGAGGCATTGCTGGGCTCCTATGTAAACACTGCTTGTTCCCTCCACATTCACTGGAAAATGGGCACACCCGTTTCCTTGCTTAAGCTTTTCTTTTCCTGGCCTCTCCTATGCCACAGGTTCAAAAAGTTCCTCTTTTTAGTGTCCTAATGCCCCTACTTCTCTATTGGAAGACTCTACTAAATCGTCAGCCTTCTCTCCAGAAGGGATTATAGGCTCTGAGAATACCTACAGGAAGGAGGGGAGAAAAGTTGCCAGCATTAAAGGGAGTAAAAAAATAAAATTCTGAAGAATAATTACAGTTAACATTTATTGAATACCTACTGTGTACCAGGCACTTGTACAAACACTTAAGATACCATTTCATTTAATTCTTACAATATCCATATGAGGCAGATACTATTATTACTATTATTATACCCATTTTATAGATAAAGAAACTGAAGCACAAAATGGGTGCCTAGGGTCACTCAGCTAGTAAGTTGCAGAGTCAGAATTCCAGCTTTACATTGGAAGAACTGAAAATGGCAAAAAGTAAATATCACTATTTGCTCAAGCCACAGGGCTCTTGAGAAAAGGCCAATAGGAAATCCCCGTCAGGCAGGTTCAGCATCTCCAAAGTAACAGAAGGAAATGAATTTATTGACTGTCCACTCTGTGCCAGAGATTTTCCCTTAAGCTCTCATTTAAAATCCTGTGAGTTAAGTCTCCTTCTTTTACAGATGAGAAAACTGACCTTAGCCATATTCAAAATCTTCAAGGTCACACAGATGGCTAGCAGCAGATCCTTCCAAGGTCTTTCCAAGTGCGTGCCCATTTCACTCGCTCATTTATCGAACAAATAATTTATCTCCTGCAGGCCTCACGTCTACGATATACAGACATGGATCCCACCTTACAGAGTTTTCACCATGATCACTTTGTCTATATAGTTCACCATAATCAATTAATTAAACTAACATATAGTTCTATGAAACTCCTAGACCTACACTGAGCTCCCACATTGTATAATCTCCCACAGGGAAAAAAATACAGTTCAGGTTCTGGGACCTGATTACTTCTTGCAGTAATTCACTGCAAGACACTGCAGTGAATTATTTAAACTAAGGATTTATAGCAGATTGCAGCATACCAAGTCACCCTTCTAAATCATTTTTCATCCTGCAACTCAAGAGCTTCTACTAGCTCCTATGTTTACATCAAGCGTACACTCTTCTGCTTGTCTTTCTTGTCTGCCCTCTCTGTTCCTATTCTATCTTTCAAGATTTGTTTTCTACTACTCTTCAAACTTCCTATACTAGAAAGATCTGGTCATGAAGTTTTCATCCATTTATTCAACAAATAAATGTTGAAGGCCTACTATGTGTCAGTTACTGGGCTAGGGAGGCAGAAGTCATGCAGACCAGGTAAGTCTCCTGGTCTCCTGGGGTTTATTTTTCTGGTTAGGAAGCTAGAAAATAAGTAATGAATAAACAAGATGATTATAGATTGTGAGCAATGCCTTAAAAGAAATAAGCAAGGTGAGGTGATAGGGAGTGGCTGGGGGAGGGGCAGAGAGTGTCTCTGTTAGATAAGGTGATCAGAAAAGGCCTTTCTAAGGACAAGACATTTTAGCTAAGATGAAAAAGATAAGGATCCAGCTATTGACATTGTTTGATGAACATTTGGCTCAAAAGGAACAGCAATTGCTAACATCCTGAGGTAAAAGAGCTCTCGGCTTATTCCAGAAACAGAAAGACCAGTGTAATTCAAAAGGAACAGCAAGATAAGTGGGTGAGGTAAAATTGGAAAGGAAGACAGGAGCCAAATCATACTCGTATTTTATGCACTGCAGATACAAAAACAAAAGATTCTGCCCTCAGGGAGTTCTTACTCCAGTGGGAAGCTAGCTATTACTCTCAGCCGTGTCCTGGTCACTTCTGTATTCAGCCTCCTCCTGACATAGAATCAGCATAGAGAAGGTATTTGTGGAGTGGATAGCCATATGGTATTTGTGTCTGGATGGATGATTGGCTAAATGGATGGAGGGTTGGATCAATGGTTGGAAGGTTGGGTGGTGCCTTAGTCCATTCAGGCTGCTAGAACTAAATACCACAGACTTGGTGGCAAATAAGCAACAGAAATGCATCTCTTATAGTTCTGGGTGCTGCAAGTACAAGATCAAGCTGCCAGTATGGTCAGATGAGGACCCTCTTCCAGGTTGCAGACTTCTCGTTGTATACTCACATGGTGGAAAGGGGCAAGGGAACTTTCTTGGGTCTCTTTTATAAGGGCATTCATGAGGACCCCTCCCTCATGAACTAAGCACCTCCCAAAGGTCCCCATGTCCTAATACCATCACCGTGGGAGTTAGGATTTCAACATATAAATTTTGGAGGGGCACAAACATTCAGACCATAATAGATGGATAATTGGTTGATTGGACAGATCACTGAAGGGATGGATGGGTTGGATGGGTAGGTGGGTGGATGGGTGGCTAGATGAATGGCAGGGATAAGGAATCCAGCTGACTACTCAAGTGCATCTTCACTGTCACAAGCAGACTGTGATCTAAAGCTCTGTGGATGGTACCATAGTTTGGTGGCTAAAAACTCAGAGAGTAGAAATGAATGAACCTGTATATGACTCCCAATTGAACTCTGATTAGCTGTACAGTATGGGCACAACTTAGGCAAATTACTTAACCTCTGTTTCCTCATTTATAAGTTATCTTAATAATAACTAATGTTCTATAGGGTTGATTTATTCGTTTTTAAATTATCTAACATATCTAAAGTGCTTAACATAGACCCTAAGCCATAGTAAGCATAGCTCAATAATTATTAGCAACTAGATGAAGAAATTCAGTCTTATCATTGCATCTGGGGTTGATCATACTCCAGGACTCTGACTCTCAATAATCAAACTTGTGAAAGACTAAGTAAAAAACCTCAACACTGGGGTGTTGTTTCATAGAGAGGGATAAATATGCCTAATTATGGCTTAGTGGTAGTTTTTTTCCTGGGCATGTTCTTTCAGGAAATCAAATTATAGACAGATGATAGCATAGGGAACAGAGACTCAAGACAAAAAGAACTGACTCACAGCACGTGGCTGCGAGGACATGGTATCTGAATGAATTGCTTGTCCTATTCTAGGCCTATTTCTGTCCAGGTAACCAATATTTCTCTTCTAAAATCAGATTGTCTATTCCCAGACGAAGACTGTGATGGATAGCTACTGATAAACATGTCAATCACTGGCTCTCTCTCCATGTGTCTCAGTGGTTCTCAGTGTATCAAGGGATTTCTCTGAGAATCTGCTAAAAAGCTATTTTTTACATAGTGTGTGACTCCATTTATATACAGTACAAAAACAGCCAAAACAAACTTATGCTATTGGAAGTCAGGATAGAGGTTATTCTTAGCAGCGGAGAGGGGACAGTATAGCTAGTGACTAAAAGGGAATATAAATGGATTTACTGGGATTCTCATAATTTTCTATTTCTTCATCTACATACTGATTGCTCAGGTATGTTCCGCTTATAAAAATCCATCAAACTGTGCACTTACATGTGCTTTTCTGTATATACATTTGTGTTAGTTATCTGTTACTGCTAGTGTTTTATCACAGTGTCTGTGGGCAGACATCCAGGCATGGTTTAAAGGAGTCCTCTGTTTAGGGTCTCTCCCAAGGCTATAATCAAGATGTCAACAGGGGCTGCATTCTCATCTGAAAGCTTGACTACAGAAGGACCTACTTCTAAACTCACTCACATGATCCTTGGCAGGATTTAGTTCCTCACTGGCTGTCGGCCAGAGGCTGCCTTTAGCTCCTTGTTACATTGACCTCTACCTAGAGCAGTTCATTATTTACAGCTTGCTTCATCAGAGCAAGAGGAGAAGAGCCAGAGAGAAATGCTTCAAGCAAGAGAGAAGCCACAGTCTTTTGTAGCCTAATTTCAGAAGAGGCATCCCTGGTGCTATATTCTGTTCAGAAGCGTCACTAGATCCAGCCCAAACACAAGGGGAGAAGGTTACATAAGGGCATGAGTACCAAGAGGTGGGGATCATTAGGAGCTGATCATCACACAATTGAAAGATTAAAAAACATATTTCAGATGTTTCCCCACACTTCCCCTCACCTTCACATCCTCCTCCACAGACTCTTGTTCTGTGTGGATGCCTTTCTACCCCATCCCACCTGCCCCCTGGTAACAGATCCTCACCTCAGACCAGCAAGTAGAAAAGGCCATCATATTTCAAAGGTAAATCCCAATATTGAAGACAATCCCTATAAGAAGAGCTATCATTGATCCAACCATTTAGTGAGCCCCTACTATGTGCCAGGCAGAGACAGCAGCCAGATGAGCTTGGAGAGATCAAGCACATCAAAGGTGGGCACTGTCCTGAGACACCTTCCTTTATAGTCTCAGGTATTCTGTCACATGCTCCCCCTCCCTTCTTTGTATATTCTCAACAGATGCCATGTCAATATAGTTCCTTGAAAATGGACCCCATGAGCACAACTTTGCAGGGAGTGGTTTTAGGTTGACCATCTTGGGTTGCCCAAGACCAAGGGGTTTCCTGGGATGCAGGATGTTTGGTGTTAAAAGTGGAGCAGTCCTGGGAAAACCATGTTAGTTCACCAGGCTTCATGCTGTGCGTGTTGCAGAAATGAACACTGATCCTTGCTACCACCCAGCAAGGAAAGGGAGCCTCAGAGAGGTCAGAGAAAGCTTCCAAAGCTGGAGATTTGGATTAGGATGGGAACCGGGCCTGTCAGTCTCCAAAGAATGTACTCTTGGCAACGTTGATTTTTTGGCTGTTTCTTATATTTCCTTAGCCATCCCTCGGGACAGGATCCTTGGGTAAATGGCATATCAGTGTGCATTTTTGTCCAGACTTCTAGTTCCAAGCCCACAGGTTAAACCTGATCTTAGATTCTAAACACCCCTGATAGAACTCACCCCCTCAAAAAAATTCTAAGAATGTTTATTTACTTGACATTCCTCTCAGTTGGGTTCTCCCATCATTTCAAATGTGGTTGCTATTAGATTATTAGAGCCAAAGTAAGGATATTATTTCATAGTTTCCTTAGCATAGTGCTGGGCTGAGTAATATTAGGCTGGTGCAAAAGTAATTGCAGTTTAAAAGGTTAAAAAAAAAATTGCAAAAACCGCAATTACTTTTGCACCAACCTAATAATACCTAATATTGATCAAGTGTTTACTTCATATCAGGCATTAAATCAATTAAGCTTTATTATATCCCTGTGAGTTACATTCCATAATTATCACCATTACAGATTAGGAAACGGATGCACAGAGATGTTAGGTGAGCTGCCCGTGGTCACACAGCAAGTATAGGTACCAGAGAGTAAGACCTATTTGCTCATTGATTACAAAGACTATCATTTGCTCTGACAGCCATACTGAAGCTTTCTGGAAAATGGGTGGAAACTTCAGCTAAAGAAGTATGTGTGATACTAGAGCCACAAACCCAAGATCATTTTGACAGAACTGTTTTCTGTATCATCACATTTTCCCTCTGTCTCAGTGTCCTCATCTGTAATATGGAAACGATAATAATCATCTCTACCTCAAATAGTTGCTGTGAAGGTTACCTTAAATTGGACCGTGTCTGTAAGGCAGTGATCGTCTTATCCCTCCCGAAGTTCTGGAGGCGTGGGCAGGAGTCATTTGGTTCATCCGATGTCAATTCTGAGCCAGAAGGTGGGGGCCAGGCACTGGTCATAGCATTTACTTTATGACTATTCACTTCTAAGCAGCTATTTCAGTGTTTACCCCCAGTTAGTCAGTCCCCTGACTGCATAGTTACTACGTATGCAAATAGAAAAATTACCTGAATATTCAGTTCTAAGTTGCTTTGCTTTTTAACCAAATTCCTACTCTCTGTTTTATTTGTGTTTGTTTTAAAAACAGCAGAGAATTTTTTTAAAGGAAAGAATGTGTGTATAGCTATACGTAGAAAAAAGTCCCTTGGTTTGTCTTTTTCATTGTTACACCTCTCTGTGCCTTACAGTAGGCCTTCAAAAAATGTAGACTTCACAAAGGACTAAATAAGTGAGTAGCTATTTCTAAAGATTTGGATCACTGTGACTTTTCTTTTAACCCATCCACATGTTCCACTTGTTCTAATTTTCTCATTTTTCTACAATGAACATGTATGTATTTCTAATGGGAGATGTTAAAATTCTTACTTCAGCAAATAAATACATTAACAAGTGAATAAAACAGGGCCTGGATAGCCTTGTAATAGGAGGATTTGCAAACATGGGTGGGAGTGCCGAGCCCCGGGCGGGACTGGGTTGCTGGGAGATCTGATGGGGAAAGGGGAACAGGAGGGTCCCCATCCTAGAACCCAGAGGCTCCACCAGCCTGCAATTTCCATTATCCTTTCAGTCACAACACATCATTTTTTGCTCTGGTGTGTTTGCTGGGTGAAAGCGAGCAGCAAGTCCCAGAAGAGTTTTTCAAGGACTCTACATGATTCATATGGAGCTCTCCTGCCGCAGAGGCCGGGGTCGTGGCTGTCTCCTTGGCGCCGCATTGAGGGTGGCGCCGCTCCCGCCCCAGCCCAACCTGAACCTCTAGAAGCGACCCCCTTCTCTGAGTTGGCTCCTGTATCCAAATCCGAATTCCATCCAGACTCAGCCCACTCCACCCAGGTCCGTGGAGGCTGACGAAGAAGGGTATAGACAAGCCAATTTAGTTGCCGTCCTCTCTTTGTTTTCTTGACCTTGAGCCACTTAACTCAGCAGAGCTCGCGGTGCGGGGAGCCCGGCAGAGAGTTCTAGAATAAAAAGGCAAGAGACCTTGGAGGGCTCTTAGAGCCCGCACTCGTCCTCCCAGCTTTGGTCACCATAGTGACTTCTCTCTGAAGCCTCACCCCTGTGGTTTTTGCTCGATATTCATTCAAAATAAGGCCACCTCTGCGTTTTCCGCCCACTGGGGAACAGAGCACCGCGGGTATTCGCGGTCACATGGCTGACACACTGGGCCTTTAAAGTGTGTGTGTGTGTGTGTGTGTGTGTGTGTGTGTGTGTGTGTGTGTGTGTGTGGAGCGGGAGGGTGGGGTTGTCCTCTGTTGTGCAGAGGGAAGAGTCAGATACGGGAAGGAATTCAGATCCCCTCTGGTTCTGTCCCCTCAGTTGACAGAGAAAAGGGGACTTGACCAAGGTTTGTCAGCGCTTCCAAGGGATAGCCCCAACTGGAACGCCAGTGTCCTGACTCCTGGCTCAATGCTCACTGCACTCCATCACACAGGGATGCAGGAGCCATTGGTCTCTTCCCAGATTTTCTAACTTATTGGCCTTTTGTGCCAAGCACGGGGGTCGCACTTCCTGGGATAGTCACTAAAGGTTACCAAAATTTATGGTAATCAGACTGTGAGCTCCAAGTAATAGGCCAGAACTAGAGCTCCTGTAGTGAGACAAAACACTTCCATTTCCTGTACAGATTTGCAAGTAAATTAGCTCAGTTAATTCTCAAAATTACTCTGCAAAGTGACTATTATTATTCTCTTTTAAATTGAGAAACCTGCAGCTTCACAGAGTGGTTGACTACATCAACTGGAAGTCAGGTGAATTTGAGACCTAACTCTGCAATTTACTACTAATAAAGAATGGCGCATTTGCTCATTCAGATAGCCTCTGACTTCAGATTCAGTGAGATCTACTCCTGCCGGTTTCCCCGCTGTGTGACTTTGGGCAAGTCACTTAACTTCTCTGAGCCTCCATTTGTAAAAACAGCATAATAATAGAACCCATTTCATAGGGTCATTGTGAGGATTAAGGAAAGTAATGCATGTAAAGCACTTAGCACTGTGCCTGACACTTAATAAGTGGTTTCTATTATTCAAAAAATTAGAAAATATTCTCCTGCTAGACAAAAAGAGAGTATTTACATCCCACTTCCAGGCACACCCAGAGCCCAATGCCTTCCTTTGTGTAAGCCTAGGAATTGAGTACTTGGGGTAAAAGACATTCCAAAGAAAGGAATGTGAATTTGAAAGATGCTTTTCGTAGTTTGATTTTGCATTTTTAAAAGATTCAAACAAGGGAAGGAAAGCTGTAATTGATGTCTTTCTATAGCTTTGCTGTCATACCCTCCAGACCTATGCTGCCCCACGTGGTAGTTACTGAACAAATGAAATGTACCTGGTCCAAATTGAGATGTGTTTTAAGTATAAAGCACATGTTAGATCTTAAAGACTTAGTGGGAGAAAAATATAAACTATCTCACTGATAATTTTTATGCTGATTACGTGTTGGAATATTTTAAATCAAATACATATTAGAATTAATTTTATCCATTTGTTTTGATGTTTTTAATATGTCTACCAGAAATTTTTCAGTTATATATGTGGCTCACATTATATACTCGAGACTGAACTGGTACAGGAAAATCTAATTCCAGCTCAGCTGACCTGTATAGGGCATCTCCTCACGTTTCTCTTCTTTAATTCTATATTGTCTGGAAGATATATTTTCTGGACTATCTTGTCTAGAAAGTATTATTGATATCTACATTTTACTCCTGGAAGACAAGTTAATAAATGCCAACCCTTCAGTTTGCCACGTAAATTCACCAGAAACCACTATTATTATGTACTATCATCATTTTGTAAAAGATTGTTTTTAATACCAACAAAATTCAACTAAGTAAAATAGTATGTTGTCTCCCCTCCCCCGCCAGCTGGTTCCCAATAAAGCAGCTGGTATTTCTTAAAAGCTTATTACTTTGCAGGCACTGGGCTAATATATGCTTTATCTCATTCAGTTCTGTAAAACCCATAAGGTTGGTACTGTTATCCCCACTTAACAGAAGAGACTGAGGCTCTGAGGGCCGCTTGACTAATAAGTGGGTGCTGTAGGATTTGCCCCATATTTCATAAGTTCAAAAGCCTGTTCTCCATCATATCTGCCTCTCCATTATTGTCCCAGAAAGTTATTACAGTTTGCATTTGGCTAAAAATTTGATGAGTTGTTTTCTTTTCTTTTTTTTTTTTTTTGATTCATATCCTTTCCCATCCCAGTCTGTACTTGATTTGGGAAAAGGTAAACCATAGTTGAAATGACAGGAGTGCTTAAAAGGAAATCAATACATTTGCCTTCATCCTGCATAAATATGGAAGAGGGGTTTGTATTTAACCAGCCCTTCTGCTTTTCCCTTCTGATGGGAAATGTCAGGAAGCTCTGGCGACCAAGTGGAGCCCACCGAGAAGGCCCTTGTACCCCCCATCCAGGGAAGGCCAGGCTGTAGTTGGGCTTCCTGCCTTCCTGGGGCAGGAAGACACATCTTTCCAGGCAGTGTCTGAGGCCCAGGGGGCCGGGGCTGCCAGGGGGATACCACTCTACTTCAGCCCCCTTTCCACATGACAGGATTTGGAACGAAGCTCCCCATACCTGAGGTACAATTGATTTCTGACTTGTCCACCTCCTGGCTTTGGGCTTTCAGAGCTCAGCCTTCAGGGAGATCACGCCTGATTTCTAAAGCTGAGGGGAAATCTGCGTAGCATTCATCTTCTCCAACTCTAAATTCCAATCCCGAAATTACAAATTTGTAGGCATTAGGGAAGCTGGAATTTTAAAGCCACAAGTATAAGAGGAAGCCATAATAATCACGTATTTTAGTCATATTGGGCTTTGTGACTATAATGACTATTACTTGCTAGGTGCTTTGCAAACCTGGTATCATTTAGTCCTCACAGCAACCTAGGAGGTCAGTCTTGTTCATCATACATGAGCAAACTGAGGCTAAGAGAAGTGATGTGACTTGCCCAAGGTCACCCGGCTGGTAATGGCTGAGCCAAAACCCCACACCTGGTCTGTCAGACTCCAAAACTGAGACCTGTGAGCTAGTTTGTTCAAGGTCACATCATAGCTACTTAGTAATGGAGCCAAAACTCCAATTAAAACAAAAATAAGAGGCCATGCCTTCCCCAGCAAACCTGGAGAGATTAAAAAAATGATAATACCAAATAGGAGTCAAGGTGAAATGAGACGAACACTCTTTCAGGAACTCAAGCCTCTGCAATTTGATATTTCCCTTTTGAAACGCAATTTGTAATATATACAAGGACCTTAATATTTGAATTCCATTTCTAGGAAGTAATTTTTTTTTAATGTTATGTATAAAGCAGTTTATCACTACATAATTAAAAGGGGGGGAGGAACAACCTAAATTTCACTAACAAAGATTGATAAATAAATTATAGTATGGCCCCTCAAAGGTATATTCTGCAACTTTAAATGTTGTATTAAACTTTTGCTAAAGATTGTGTTAAAGATTTTCATTAACGTGAAAAATGTTTATGATATAAGTCGAAAAGGATACAAATTATTACAATAATGTTTAAATGCATAAAAAATTAGAATAAATAGTCTAAAATATTAATAATGGTCATGTTTGAGTATTACAAATAGAAGCCATTGTAATTTTTCTTCTTTCTATTTTTCTACATGATTACAATTTTCCATAAGGATATTTTTTACCTTAATGGATAAATATTGGCCACTCTAAAGAGTATTCAAAAATATGTGCTCTGGCCTCTGAAAAGCTATTCCAAGCAAAGGAAAATCATAATGAACTCTGATCTTTGGAATAAGAGTAAAGCAGCTCAAAGTGACTAATTTGAAGGGAGCATGATAACCTATCCAGATATGGCACCTTCCCCTCTCCTTTCTACCCCTTTACCTCTTTCATTTTCTTTTCATCACCGATCACTATATGAAATGATAGATCTTATTTACTTCTGTACTTAAGTACTTAATTGTTTTCCTTCGATACCCCTCCCCCACTGGCCCCACCCCTGCGCCTAGAACAGTCTCTGGCAGTCAGTAGGCCTCGATAAAGATTTCTAAAAGGAATGAATTCATTCTTCCTCCGACATTCCCTTAAGGCCAAAGTGCTGTTATGTTCCCTGAAAATCAGTAGTTCAAAGAAGAGAAACTGAGAAGAGAAGGACAGGAACTTAATTTGAAAATATCTCTCATCTACCTGGCAGGTGGTATAAGAACCATTGGCAGCCTGCAATGGGTCAGGATTCCCATAATAAATCATTTCCATTTCAAACCTTACCAAAAGCATATTTCATTGGTAGCCAAAAATGCTTATAAAAGTAACTACCATATTTGGAATGTTTACTACATGCCAAGAACTCGTGTATTAATATTATTTCATCTTTATGATACCCCTTTGGGTAGATGTTATTCTCATGGACGACACTGAGTCTCAGAGAGGTGAAAAAACTTGCCCCAGGTGACCCAGATAGTAGGTGGAGGAGCCAGGAATCGAAGTGAAAACTCTACGGTTTTCATTCCTGGCTGCGTATGAGAAAATGGGGATTGCCAGACCGCACCTAAAGTCGCTCAGTCAAGACTTCCTAGAGTGTCCCTCTGGGATGTATTGAAAAGTCTCCACAGTGACCTGAAACCCATCAAAAGCTGAAGACTTAGGCCCAGTTTGGTCTTAACCTCAAACTCACTTTTTTAACCACTCATTCACCCTGGACCCAGTACTAATCATATTAGTTACTGCCCCAGAAGAATCTTTGTTTGGTAGAACCACTAATGGTCTTTGTGAAGACTTTGGTCCAATGACCAACTTTTAAATTTTGACTTTGTCCTTGGAGTAATGGAAACCAGCACATAGGCTCAGAGGATTCTAACAGAAAAGGTCGCAAAGCCCTGATGATCTAATACCTTCCAAGCTCAGGGAACATGCTTTTCACTCAGTCTGGAGCCCAGCACCCTCCTCCTTGCCTCTTTAGCATCTACCCGTCCATCCTTCAGATCACAGTTTCCTACCTACTCATCGAAACTGTGCACCCCTCACATAGCCTTTTCCATTTATTTGTGTGATTATTTACTTGTTGTTTCCCGTCGCACTAGATCAAGAGAGCAGGCCTTGTTTTGCTCATCTCCAAATCCTAGCCCCAGTCCTAGCATGGAGTGGTTACTTAGTAGGTTAAATACCTAATCTTTATAGACCTCAGCTATGGGCCAGGGACTGTGATGAGCATTTCATATATACTGACTCACTCCATCCTTACAATCCCCTTAATCCCCATTTCACAGATGAACAAAATGAGGCATAGTAAAGGTTAAGTGGTCGTTAAGCTCAAAGGGCTAGATCAATGGCAAAGTCCAAATTCAAACCCAGGCAGTGGAACTCCAAAGTCAAAAGTCTTCAATGATGGTTTAATTAATGGCTGTGGAGCAGCCACACCCACAATTCACCTGCTGGAGACTAGAGCTAATGCCTGACCTGACCTGACCCAGTAGGATAGATCAGTGTATCCAGGCAACATGGCCAGAGCACCAGCCCTCAGAGAGATGCAGGGCACCCTGGGAAAAAACGAGCCTTGGAAGCAGCCTTGAGATTACTTTCTGGCTCCTTCACTTACCCCTCTGGACCCCAGATCTTCTATCTGCTACGGTTAATAAGTCCTACCCTCAAGAATATTATGAAGATTGGATGACCTAATGTACACGAAACAGCCTGCCCTGATGCAGCATACGTGACAGCAGGTATTCAACACATTTGTTCCCTTTCTTTCATCAATCTCTTGCTGTCACCTCAGTCTGAAGACAATTCTAATAAGGCTCTAGCTTTTTCCAACAAACATCCTCCAGCTGAGGAACAAAGGCAGCTGTGGCCTCCACTCATGTCTGCCAACACCCTCGTGGAACACTTCCCCTGCATTTCTAGCTCATCTCTCATCAAGGTCCTTTCCCTTTCTCCAAGGTAGCTAGGATACAGACTTGGTAAGCCTGGCTCCCAATTTCCTGAGGTGGCCAAAGCAGGGCCCTGACCAGGTAGACACCTGGGGAAGCTGAAGAGGACAGAACCAATAGAAAAAAGTTTGTCCTGAGAGTGGGGGCAGAGCCTCTGCTTCCAAAGTTTCCACTTTTCATGAGTCCAAAATTTGAAGATTGATTGTAATTGCCGAAATCATTGTAACTTCCACCACCTCCAAAATTGCTCCCATGATTACCAAATCCTTCATAGCCATCCCCACTGCCACCATATCCATTTCTTTTTTGGATAATGAAAATATTCTAAAATTGATTTTGGTGAGCGTTCCTCAGCTCTCTGAATACACTAAAAAGCACTGAACCATATTCTTTAAATGAATGACTGGTATTTGAATGATTACCTCAAAGCTGTTATAAAAAACAATAATAAAGCGTGTGTTACCACACGGCTTCTCAGGGATGCAGTTCCTCATTCAGTCAGTCATTTAACAAATACTTATTAAATACCTACCACGTGCCAGGCACCATTCTGGTCACTGAGGACACAGTGGTTTGCAGACCAGACAAGGGCCTTGCCCTCACGAGGCTTACAACTAACCGAGGGAGCCAGAACATAAATAAAGTTTAGAGGCATCATGTCAGATGGTGGTACATGCTGTAAAGAAATTAAACGGGGGTTTTAAGATAGAAAGTGACTGGGTTGAAGGGGGAAGTGCGCTGTTTAAATAGGGTTGCCGAGCAAAGCTTTGAGGAGGTGGCCTTTGACTCATTCATCCATTCAGCACACATCCTCTGGCCTCCTACAGACACTGTGATAGGAACTCATTCCATTGCCAGTTCAGCTTTAACCCATGCTTTTTCTCATTGACTAACCTGCTTCCTTGCTCAAGTCGGTACCTATCTGATTTGTGTAACATCTTTCTGGCATCTTTCTCTTTCTCCGTCTGTGGGAGGGAGGAGATAGCAAAAATTGCTTCCCCTTGAGACAGTGAAATAAAAATCATTCAGCAGTTACAGAGAAAACCACAATATAAAACAAACATTTTCTCAACGTCAGCGTCGCGGACTAAACACATTTGTTTTGTTCAAGCCCCTGGGAATTTCCCCATATCTTACATAAACCTAGTTGACAAATGAGAAATGGAGCCCCAGAGGGTGAGACTGCTAGTTGGTCAGGGCATGGCCTGGGCTTAACGATCCCAGCGGGCCCTGGGGTCCAGACTCAGGCATAGAACCGGTCTTTGAGTTTGTTTGCGAGCTCATGGCTTTCCCTATGAGGTCTCTAATCCCAGTCCAGTGATCAGGTAGCAGCACTAGGTGACTCGGGGACACCTGACTCCTGAGGGCTCACCCCCAGAAGCACGTATTTCTGAGCTTGAGAGCAGCAGATCCCCTTAGCCAGGATCTGAGGCAGAAGGCACAAGAAGCAGAATGACCTGAGGAGACAATGGGAAGAATCCGTTGCCCCAATTCTCGTCCTGGTTCTGCCACCGACCAAATCTGTATCTTACTTAAGTTTCGTTGCTGTTGGGGACCTTAGTTTCTCCATTTGTGAAGCGAAGGAGTCAGACCGGTTCTCAGATGACTAAGACCAGACCTCCATCCTGCCACACATACATACTCCTGCATGGCAGATGTCCTCAACTGATCAGGACACTCTTGGGAATCAGCCTCAGAATCCTTTTATACGAAATGTCCGGAATAGGCAAATCTATAGAGACAGAATCCTTCTCAACACAGTGTCCTAATCAGCTACCACCAATCAATCAGAGTTGGCACACAGCTTAGAACCTACTAGCCATGTGCCTGAACTGGGCCCTTTCTAAGGGCCCTGCCAGCTCTGATATTCTGATGAATTTGGGCCCCTAGGTTTGCAATCACAACAGGAAGTCGGTATGGGAGATGGGAGTCGTAGGAAAGGAACATAGGCATTAGCATCAGAAAGTCCAGGGTTTGACTCTCAGAAGTGCCACTCACTGGTTATGCAATCTTGAGTTAGTTCTCTTGGAGTCTTTAAAACAGGATCAGAGTTTCTGACACAGAAGGGATTGTACAAATTAAATTAGACAATGCAGATAAGGCACCTTTGGCTTGCACATGGAACATAAACAGACACATCCAGCAAACGTGTACACCAAGAGACTTGTCTTCTCCCCTGCTAGTGCCACTCTCTCCGTCCCACACAGCAGAGAAGCCCTGACAAGTAGCTTCTGACTCATGCTGCCTCGAGTCCCCTTTTCCACAGACTGTCTCTTCTGTCAATGTCAGATTGTTCTCTGCCCTTCCAAAGCTCTCTGGGGCCTGCCAGCAGGCCAGGGATCTCAGAGCAGCCTTGCAATCTTCTGGGCAAGGCACAAGTGCCAGAGAACCATCAGAGATTCATGAACTGTAGGCTTTCCCCCTGGCTTTCACGCTTGGCCTCTGCTGAATGACAGCAGCAGCAGATGCTGGGTGCAGGTGGGAATGTAGTTTCCTAGAAGAAAGGCTGTAGCTGTGCTGTTGTTTGTATAGGTACCAGGGGCCACTGTGGGAAATGTTGGTTTATAATTTCTGGGCCCTAGATGGCAGATTCATGGCCCAAGTATCACTGATCTACACCCTGCCCTCCCCCCCAATCACCATGCTGTCTGAGCCCCGTTCTCTGGGACATAGACAATGAGATTTGCGTGCAGGAAATTTCCTGGGGATGCTTTCAGAACCAACAGCTGTGGGGAGGGAGGTGAAGTAGGATGGGGCAGGGGAAAAATTAAATTATGATGTAGGTGCATCATATTGGGATCTCAAAAGCTGGAATGACCTGTACAGAGTTGCTTCCTATTGTGGGCCCCTCCATTGCCCAGTGGGGTGGCATTTTTCAGCCCAGGGCAAGGCTCAGAGAGGGGCCCAGCTGAGTTGGCCCCTACAACACCCAGCAGCTTGGGCGAATGAACGACGCAGTCCTGGAGCCATAAGACTGCAGTACCTGGCAGGATCCACCACACTATTCATGTAGACGTGGCAATCTTCCTCCCAACCAAGATGGGGCTTCAGAATTCTCCCCAGACTGTGCTGCAGGCAGCCATCAGCAATCCATGAGGGCTGGCATGCCAGAGGAAACATATTTGTCATCCCTATTCTAATCTTACCGCCTCATTTTACAGAGCCAGAAACTGCGGCTCAGAGAAGGAAAGGTACTTGCCCGAGGCCACACAGAACAGTTAAAGTCAGAGGCAAGACTAGACTCCAAGCTTTTTGGCTCAAAAACTGGTGCTCTAGACCTGTCCAGATTTAGATTTAAATTAATAAAAGTTAAATAAAACAAAAGGCTTAGTTCCTCATTTGTACTTGCCACGTTTGAAGTCCTCAATGACCATCTGAGGCTAGGGCCTACCATATTTGAAGACCTCAGGTTTTTAGAACAATTCCATCACTGGAGTAAGTTCTACTGGACAGCACTGCCCTGGGCCCATTACCCCATGCTGCCCCCTTTATCCTCAACTTCAAAAGTTAGGGCATCCCCCAAACACCTGTGTTTCCCTTAGCAACCCATCTGTCAATGGGTGGTGATGGTGAGCTAAGATAAGGGATATGCAAAAGTGGATGCTAACGGAAATATCTGCCAACTGCAAGCCCTGTGGGGCTCCTTGTTCCCACTCCCGAGCGCTGGAGCGCTGGTCACAATGGTGATTGAGTAACTTTGTGTAATTAGTGCTTAACGTCTTTCTGCTCTCCCACTAGACTGTAAACTCCAAAAAGCTAGGGACGGCATATCTTTTGATCCACTTCCTGGCCTTGGGTAAATTAATTCTTTTGAGCTGTGGATTCCCCATCTGTAAAATGCAGATGATCCTGATAACCTGAACTAAATATAAGATGAAATGAATGATCCAGCAATTCCACTCTGGGTATTGTTTAAAAAACAAACTTCACCTGAGTAAATTTTAAAGATCTTATTGGCTTTATTCAATGATTCACGAATCAGGTTATATCCAATCTAGCAGATAGAAAGGAACTCCAAGGAGTTGTACAAAATGAAAAAAATTTTCATAGGCAGAAGGGTGTGGGAACAAGGAGGCAAAAAGTAGATTGGTTGTGGCGGGGTCACATTCCTTTAGGGGGTGGCGGGGGCCTATCAGGCAGATTACCCAACAAGTGCTGCTCAGGTCATTCCTAATTGACTGGTTTAAGATTCCATTTCTGGGAGAGCTGAAACCGAAATGCAGTTAAGGCTTAGTTTGGTGACATGGAGCTTAACATAAGTGACTCCATTTTAGGCCTGTTGTCTTATTTTTAACAATAAATACCCAAAATAATTGAAAGTAGGGAACTGAACAGATATTTGTACACCCATGTTCATAGCAGCACTATTCACAATAGCCAAAAAGTGGAAACAACCCAAATGTCCATCAGTGGATGAATGGATAAACAAAATGTGGTATATTCACAAATAGAATGTTATTCAACCGTTAAGGGGAAGGAAATTTTCATACATGCTGCAACATGGATGAACCTTGAAAACATCATGCTAAGTGAAATACAAATATTTCACTATTGTCAAAAAATGACAAATATTCTGTGATTCTACTCATATAAGATCCTGAGAATAGGCAAATTCATAGAGACAGTAAGAGGAAGGGTGGTTACCAGCGGCTGTTTGCACACCAATCTGACTGTACCTAATGTCACTAATTTGAACATTTAAAAATGATTAAAATGGTAACTTCTATACCACAACAACCACCAAAAAAAATTAAAGGAGATCATTGTAGAAGGCCTCTTAGCACAGGGCCAAATATTCATTATTATCACTTTTTTCCTAGAAGTGTTCTAAGAAAGGGAGGAATCAAGAAGTAGGGGAACAGAAGCATGCAAGTTGGCTAACTCTGTGTGTGGCCTGGGTCAGGGATGGTTTGTTTCACAGCTGAGGTGACAGTGGTTGAGACTTTGCTGCAGCGTTGAATGTTTGGGGAGGCCAAAATGGCAGCTCTAGTGAGCCTGAAACCACCGGGCTGTAAATCTCTAGAAGGCAGCTCCACACCCTTAGGTGAGCTTGAGCTTGGTGTGGTCCCACTGGGTGAACCCCTCCCTATGACTGCCTGAGGTCCTGTCCTTTGTCCTCACAATTTCTGGGCCTGAGGCATTTCAGTTGGGTATCTTGACTGCTGACCTGTTCCAGCAGCTGCTAAACCACTGATAGGCTTTCTCTGAAACCCCAGGGGGCAGGCAGAAAATAAGTCAGCCTGGTTCTCTCAGCTATTGTTTAGAGAGAAAAGAGCCAGAGTACCTGCTCTCAGGGGCGTCAGTTGCCAGCAGATCTCTTTTGTATGTTCGTTGCCTGTATATATGATTTTAGAGGAAAGACCTTTAGGAGTCTCCTTAGCCTAACCCACTCATTTTACAGCGAAGCCAACACAATGCCAGGGAAGTGAACATACTTGGAATGTAACAGCCATGGACCTAATCCCAGCCGGCCACTCCCAAGCTTTGCAACTGGGGCGCATTACTTAGCTTCTGGAAGCCACATTCTTCCTCAGTAAAATAAGGATAATAATACCGTCCTCTTGGAAATGTGAGGAATAAAGGCCATGGTGGAATTGAAACTCTCTGACAACTGGCCTGAGGGATGCCCAGTGGCACGTCCTCTGAGAGCACTTTCTACACCAGCCACATCTTGCCATGTTCCGTCAATTGCCTGGTGTCATTGTCTCCTGACAGTTATCCTTAACCTGAAATTGTTTCTGTGTGTACTTGTTAGTTTCATTTTCTCCTCCCTTCTACCACTAGAGAGTAACTCTGACCCACTCTGGCCTAGCAGCAAGGGCTATGTCTAGCACACTACTGGCATTTAATAAATGTTTGTGGAATAAGTGTCACTCTAGAGTCACTGGGATTAGATCAAGACTTGTCTATTCAAATGCCACACAACAAATGGTCATTTTAGGTAAATTATCTCAGTAACTGTTGAGAAGCCATCAGCCTAAGACAGATATATTTAGCTGTGTGGACCAGAGGTGGTTCATCTCTCCAGGGCCTAGAAAAGAAGAGTAAATGATTGAAGGCTTTTTCTACCAGTACTTCCTTTGCTGGAACACAGATAACACAGGAGAAGTACTGGAGTTCTGAGGGTAGAGGTAGGAAGAAGATGGATGTGAGGTAGGTAAGACAGAGAGATAGAGTGGGGGAAATAAAACTATGCAGAGCTAGATAGGCTTTTCTAGTATTTTGACTCTCAGCTGTATAGGACATTGAGTCCTTAGAAATCATTGTGTTGAACCAGGGCAGCTCAGTGATGAAATACATAGGCTCTGGGTCCCAAACCAGCTTCATCCCTACCACCTGGGTGATCTGGAGTTAGGTTTGTTTCCTCTCTGGGCCTCAGTTTCCTCATCTGTAAAATGGGATGATGATAATACAAGGTA
Organism: Rhinolophus ferrumequinum; assembly: GCF_004115265.2. Lineage (NCBI taxonomy): Eukaryota > Metazoa > Chordata > Mammalia > Chiroptera > Rhinolophidae > Rhinolophus > Rhinolophus ferrumequinum. The sequence goes on from NC_046307.1 coordinate 29,555,808, forward strand.
CTTTATAAAGTTATCCCGTTCTTAAATGAGAATAGTCACGTAAAGGGTGGCATAGTGCACTGTTGAAATAAATTTCTAGGCCCAAGATGGAGCCACTCCTGCACGGGGTGCCAAGTCAGCAAACCGAAACTTAGATAACTTTTTTATCTCTGTAAATGCTCTGCTTGACCAGAAATTCAGTATATGCAGTCAGCTAATTCCCAAACACCAAGCTACCTCTGGGCTCTGTACTTACTTCCTTGTTCCTTATTCATTTTCGATTTTTCTCTTCCTTGTTCCTTATTCATTTTCGATTTCTCTCTTCCTTGTTCCTTATTCTTTATTCTATACCAACTTCCTGTCTTCTGCCCCATTTTACTGTTCTCTGGATCCTTGGGAACGGAGACTGCCTGCTTCGTGAAGTATTAAATAAAGTTCATATCACCTACATTGTCTTCTTTAATAATTTTTAACAGTGCTCAGCACAGGGGAGTGGCTGAGTACCTCTTAGCTACGTTTTCATCCAAAGGAAATGTTGAGATCCAGAGTTAGGGACATGACTGCTGGTTGGTATCAGAGCCTAGGCTACAACTCATTGTTCCCGGTTCATGCACTTTCCATCTGTGTGGCTTCCATTTTTAGTCCCCAAAGGCATTAGAATCTAAGAGGGGAGCCCGAGTGTATAAAAAAGAAACATCAGGAACACAGAAGGGTGACCACTAAGGCTTAGTATGTGCAGTACAGTAGGCCTGGACCTTGAGATTTTAGGATCTTCAGAAAGAACCCCCTCACCCAGAATGTTGATTACCCACCCAGTTGCTTAATACCTTTTAATAGGCTCAGCTGACCGTTGGTGAATCTGAAAAGAAGCCATCAGTACTCTCTCAGACACATAACTCTTTGTGATTTTAGGGGTTCCGAAAGCCTCTGATGTTTCCCAGAGAACTTCCAAAAGGTCATCTCCACTCACCCCAGACTCTCTACGTCTTATCTTCCTGTAACGACCCATCAGTGGCCTTCAGCCTTGCTGGAACATCTCTAAGAGTTGGAGATTCCTCCGTTCCCAGGCAGCTCACTCTTCAAGCAGTAAGATTCAATAGAAACTTCTTCCCTCTAGTGAGATGATGTCTGAATACATTCTTCCCAGAGGTCCGTGCACAGAGCCTGCACCTCAGAGAACTGGTCAGCTCCCAGCTCTCAGACAGCTCTTCAGATGACATTCCTCGGTCCACCCCATGCCACCCCGCCTCGCTGGGAGGCTTCTGATGGGAGGAGCGGGGAAAGCGTGGCAAATCTCTCATCTTGCTGCTGTCTCCTTTGCAAAGCCTGTTTCTTAAAGCAAGAGACGCTGAGAGAAGGGCAGTGTTCCTTCAGAAAGGATGTCCGCATCCCTGCTGAGGGCAGGTGTGGCTAGACGGAGCCTAAGGCCTCCTCCCCATCTAAGAAGGGCAGGTGCAGACACCTTTCCACTGGTTCCCCATGCATCTTTGGCCAGGAGACCGGACTGGACCTTTCTGGAACCTGCTCAGTCCCTTCTGCAAAATTGGGGGCGTTGATTAGATTGGGGTTGGAAACCCAAATGCTCACTGGAGCCAAGCTAATGATAGAAATGGCTAGGACTAGTCATTTCCTCTACAAAGAGGTAGGCTCTTTTCTGATTTCCTTGAAACATGTCGCCCTCTCAGTCTCTCATTTCCTATTTCTAATGGCATCATAGAGGCAATCTAGAATAATAAAAACAAAAATGCCAAGGGTGAAGGAAAATGGTAATTGGCACTTGGTCTCAGTGGAGGGGACAAAAGGAGACTGTGACCCACTCCCTGTCCACAGGGCCAGCTATCGGATGCCTATTCTTTGTCTACCTGGGCAGCTGACACTCAGCATCGACCGTTGGTGGACATGCAGGCTCAGTATTAACAGATCTTACAAGCTTTCTAAAGAAGTTAGACGCATGTATTTGTATGTGAAATCTCCCAATTTTTAAAATGTTGGCTCAAATTTTTCTTAAACAATGGGAAGGCCAACTACAACATATTCTGAACTGTGAACCGCCAGTCTGAAATCTCCGGAGTATGTGTCTATAAAGCTCCCTTTCTGCTAGAACATTCTGTGGAGAGAGAAGTGAAGAGGGAAAGAGGACAGGAAGGAATGAAGAATGGCAGGAACCACAGGGAAAGCTCTCTGAGTCCTGGTTCAGCCTCTGCTCAGCCTCTGAACCTCTGCTGGTTCAGTAGAAGTGTGTGTGGGGGAAGGGGGGGAAGATGGAGAGGGATGCCTGGCCTTGCCGAGCTGTAAGCCTTTGTTTAGGTTAAGTGTTCTTTCTTCTTGCTTCCAGCTCACACTTGGGAGAAATGTAATGGCCCCAGGCCTCAGGAGTGTCTGAGTGGGTCTGAACAGCAGGCTTTGGTTTGTGGTTAGAGAGGAGGGGCCCTGGCTCCCAGGGCTGGTGGACTGAGGGGAGGGGAGGAGACATCACTCGGCAGCCTAGGCCAGAGGAGGGCTCTGGGCCCCCGCCTCAGGCTGCACTGCTCCCTGTTCCCAGGCTTGCGTCTAGCTCCTGAGCAAGCCCGTATGTGTTTCCAACCGGGCCTCTGTGTCAAGGAAGGAGTGTATGTAGCCCATGGTTGTCGTGGCTGACTGCCAGCCTGGCAGATGGCCAGAGCCCAGAACTCACTGGGAAGGGGCATAAACGAGGCCCCTGGTGGGCAGCTGTGACCCAGAATCTTCTAGGGGAAGAGCAGTGAGGAGAAAGGGGGAGTGCGTGGGGGGAGGACCCTTCCCTGATCCCCGAGGCTGCTCAGGACTCAGGCATCAGTCAGGGACAGGACGGGGCGCCCTGAGGCACCAGGCAAGCAGCAGTCACATGAAGGGCTACATGAGCCCACTGTCACGCAGTCTTTCAGCGCCAGCTTTCTGAGACTGTAATTCCCCGACTCTCTGATTCAGCTTTTCTCACATTGTAGACACCTCTCTGTACAAAGGACATCTGCGGTTTTCCCTTGCCTGGAATCCACTCTGCTCCTTCTGTTAGCAGTACCCTAGTTATCCTCAGGAAACCACCCCTCCTCCACTCTCAGTCCACGCGGATGAGGCTGACCTGGCTTTTCTACCTTCCCGGCTCCAGGGTGGGCACACGTGCCAGGCCTGGCCTGGCTGATCAGCCGATTTCTTCCCCTACTGGGTCCAGTGAGACCCAAACCAAGGAATTTTGCTGCAACTCTTGGGAAAAGAGAAATTGCCAGCAATTGGCTTGGTGCACATCTGGAGAGGCTGGAGACCATCTGGCCGTGACATGGGAGGAGCGTGTTTGAGAATGAAGCCATGACGGAAGACAGCCTGGAAAAGGAGGGGGAGAAGTAAAAACCGAGGGAGGGAGAGGGGAACAGACTGATCCATTAATTGATGTGTATGAGAGAGAGATAGAGACCTGAGACCTGACGAAATGGTTTGAGCCCCTGGAGCCAGCGTTCACTGATGCAGTTTTGAATCCCTGGACTTCTCACTGAAGGGGTCCAGAATATGCCAATGTGGCACAAACATTACTTTGAGCACAAGGCATTTGAGTTCCTGGTATCTCTTATCTGCCTAAAAGCATAAACTCCCAGAAGAACTCAATTGTCATAAATGCCCTCCCTGGGGAGTACCCAGGGAAGATTGACTAGAGGCTGGAATCCCCAGGCCAAAGCACACATGGTCCTAGAAATAGCATCTCTCCCATCTATGCTCCTAAGGGCCCGTTTATCTCTCATAAAAGTCATTTGTTTTCCTGTAACTGCCCTTTTCTCTCCTCCCCTCCCCTATGAAGATGGTATGTAAACCCCCAATTCTAACCACCTCATTGAGTTCCATTTTCCTGTAAACTCCTGTGTATATGTGATTAAATCTGTCTTTTTTTCTTGCTAATCTGTGTTATTAGTTTAATCTGCAGGCCCCCAATTACAGAACCTAAGAGAGGTAGAGGAAACTCCCCCCCCCCACCATCATCAGGTATATAAGAAAAAAAAAAAAATCCCCCTCTGAGATTGGCTTCCATGACTCCAATATTCCACACAAGTCTATGATTTACTGTATAATACACATGCCCTGGACAGCACTGGTCAGTGCCTTGACCTGCAAAAGAGAATGTTTCAGGTCCCAGTGGTGCCCTTTATTCATTCATTTGTCAATTCCACACATATTTATGGGGCACCAACGGTGTTCAGAAATGAAGTCTTTGTCCTCAGAAATCTTAAGATTTGGGTGAGGAAAAGAGACCAGTGAAAAGGATTTCACCAGAATGCGATTAGTGCTGTGCTAGAAATAAGCACAGAGAAGGGGAGAGTAGCAGGCATGGCATAGGAGCTTCCAGAAGGAAGTGACTCTGAGCTGGACGGCAGGGGATATCAGGCCAATAGTGGGTAGAGAAAATGCTTTCCAGGCAGGCAAAAGGAGCAGCATGAGATGCAAACTCCAGGGGATGAGAGAGGCTACGGCCTGTCAGAGGAACTGCCTCGGGGAGAGAGGGCGTGGGGAGAAGTGCAGGGATTCCTACCAGGGGGCGGGGCCACTGTTTGACAAGCTGGCTTTCGTGAGGATCACTTCCTGAATGTCCAAAAACACAGACAGCAAGCAACCCAGCTCAGCCCCAAACCTGAGGCCAGGGCAGAGCCTGACTCATGCCCACAGAGGAGAAAACCAGCTGGAGGATCCACAGCCAGGGTTCTCAGTCAAGGGGGTACAACACAGCACTTGAGCACAAGTATTGGCGAGCTCCTTGCCCTCAGAGAAAGCTTAGTCTTCTGCTCCTTCCCCACCATATCTTCCCTCCCAGAAAACATTCTCATCCCTTTCCTTCCAGCTTGGGGAGCAGGCTGCTGGTTGTGTTGGCCTCCCCTTTGCAAGGATGGGCTGGGGGGGAGGGATATGGTGACAGGCAGGCCAAAGCTACCAGTGTCCATCAGCCAGCATGGGATCTGCAGCAGCCCCACTAAAGTCCCCAGCCTGCCCACCAAACGTGATTTGGATCAGCTGCATGGCAGAGACAGCATAAACTGAGTCCTACTGACAGAGTTAAAATCCCATTGCTACAGCTGTGTGACCTCAGTCACTTTATCTTTCTGGGTTTCTGTGTCCTTGTCTTTAAAACCAGAATAATAATAGTCCCGGTTTCTCAGAGAAGCTGTGAAGATTAAATGGGGGGAAAAATTAAACCTAATATTAATATTGTGCTTAGAAGGCTCCAGGTATTGTTCTAAGCACTTTACAAACTATTAGTCCAATTACCCTTCCCAATAAGCTAAAGAGGTAGATGCCATTATTCCCACTTTACAGAGGAATGAACTGAGGCACAGAGTGGTTAGTGACTTGCCCAGGGTCTTACAACTAGTAAGTGGTAAGTACTGGGATTTAAATCCAGGCATTCTCACCCATATTGGTATGGTCCAGGCAGGAACTCAAACTCTATGCCAGAGAATTCAACGAGCTAGAGAAGGGCTAGAAGAGATGAAAACCAAGGAAAGGTGGGGCAACCTGGAGATTAACAACTGTAGGAAATCACTACTTCCCAGAGCTGGAGAAACAAAGTGAGGGGTGGATGTCACTGCAGCCCAAGAGCCATGGTGGGAGCTAGGACATTGGAGGAAGAGGCCATCCTCTGGAGTCACTGCCAGAGACGGCAGAAGTGTTGGCGTGGGGAAGATACATCCTGACTGCTCCCCAGCCCCGTTCTCTAATCTGCCAGCACCTCCCATTGATAGGAAGCCAGTGGGTAGGGGAGCCTGGGAAATGTAGTTTAGCTCCCTAGATGCTGAGCTCAGCAGGAGAAAGGCAGGGCATGGGTCTCAGGGCAAACAATAAATGATCTGCTTAACCCACCGTGCCATACCGCCTCCTCACCAAAATGCAGGGCACGTGGGAATTAAAGACACACACTGTGGGGGCAAGAATTGAAGTCCCTGACTCCTCATTCAATGTTGTGTCCGGCACAGGAAGTTATGGGCATCCTGTGATACCCGAAAGCAAAGTGAAGAAGGCTACTGGGGCTCCTCCTCCTCTTGGCCTTGGCACATTTGGAAGCTACCACAGATGGCTCTGTCCAGCTTGGAGCAGATCTGCCACAGAAGCAAGCTGTTTTTCTCTTAAAGGGAATGAAAGCAGCCTGAATCTCCCCAGCAACTGCTTTGGGGTCTGAGAGAAACAGATGTAGCTGCTGCTAAAAATCAGGAGGCAAATAAGCTCCCCACATCCTCCTTTTGCAAAAGCCATCACCTCTGTCCCTGCGGAGTCTGCTCACTCTCCCCCAATCCACTCCCCTCCCCCAGACCCCTAAATGACCTTGATGAGTAACTCGGAAGCAGCTGCCACCTGCTGCCCTGGAAGCAGGCAGGATCCTACAGGTGATAGCAGGAGCCAGGGCCAGATCCAGCACAAGAGAAGATGTGGATTCTGAGCCTGTCCTGCCAGGATGTAGTAGAGATGATGTCAGGAACCCTTCCCTTTGACCAAGAATCCTGCCTCTAGGAATGTATCACACAGATAATCTCATACAAGTGCGTAAAGACTTCCAGACAAGGCTATTCACTGCAGTATGGATTGAAATTAGCAGAAAACTGGAAAAGACAAAACAAGTGGCCCAAAGGAGGTGATTTGACTAAGCAAATTATGGTGCATTAGAACAATGGAATGCTCTGTGCTCTTACAGGAACAAGACCCATCAACAAGACCTGCATGTGCTGAAACAGGAAGATCTTCAACGTAAATTGTTAAGTGAAACATGCAAGGGACAAAAAAGTGTGTACCGTATGCTCACATTTTTTTTGGGGGGTAGGGGGGTTCATGTATATTTACACAAGCATCTCTTGCTATCCAAATCTATTTGGTTTCTGAGTCCAGACAGTGAGGGTTCAGAAAGCAAGGGGTGCTACATTTATCAGAATCTTTGACTCCTGCATTTCATTTCAGAGAGCAAATAGCAAGAGTTCAGTAGCAAATAGTTCATTCATCCAAGAGGTTTTCAGAATCCATTTCGTTCCTGAGTTGGAATAGTGTTGGGATAACCAGAGTAGGTGGTAGGGATATCTGAACATGTAAATGTCTCACATCCGGTCTGTGTGGGCTCCCTCTAGGAAGATACACAGGAAATTGGTTAGTAGTGGCGGCTGCCAGAAGGGTTATTCAGCCCTGGAGGGATGGGGTGGAAGGGAGACTTATTTTTCAGTTTACATAGATGTTGTGGTGGTTTTAAAACATGGCCCCCAAATTCTTTGAGAGGTGGGGTCTACGTCCCCTCTCCCCCCTCCCTCCCCCGTTTGATCTGAGCAGGTCTGCATCTGCTTAGACCAATAAAGAATTGGTACAAGTGACACGATGTGAATTTTAAGGCTAGATCATAAAAGGTCTCGCAGCTACATCTGGTTTCTTGGATTGCTTGCTCTGGGACATGCTCTCTCATACCCCACCCACCGTGCTGGGAGAAGCCCACGCCACATGGAGTGGTCCTGTGTAGACACACAGTTCTCAGTCCCATCTGAGCTCCACGGGAGTGAGACATTTTGGAAGTTCAACCCCAGTCAAGCATTCAAATGACTGCACCCTCAGCTACCATGCGACCACAACAACGCCAGTGGCCCCAGGTGAGAACCACCCATAAGAACCAAGTCAACACCCAGAACTGCAAGAGACACTAAGACATTGTTGTTTTAAGCCACCGAGTTGTGTGTGTGTGTGTGTGTGTGTGTGTGTGTGTGTGCGTGCGTGTGTGTGTGAATATTAACTGGAAAAAATATATTATCACCCTTTGTACCTATTCAAAATTAAGCGTCTCTTCCTTGTAAGCACACCCGGGATTGTGCTAAATGTTACATGCGCTGTATCTACTTTATCCCTCACAAGGTACACTGCCATTATCTCCATTTCACAGATGATAAAACTGAACCTTTCAGGGGTTCTTTAGTTACTTGCCCAAGAGCACACAGCTCTCAGGAGGCAGCCGTAGGATATGAAACCAGGAGGCCTCTCCGCCCCAGGCGAACTGTCACTCCTGGGACCCACTCTCATTTCTTGCCCACTGTGGGCCTCAGTTTCCCCAGTGAGGGGTTTGGAACAGGTGAGGATGGAAAACTCAAAGCCCACAAGGGCCTGAGCAGTGTCAGAAAGGGCTGAAGCAGGTGTGGTGGGCTCCCTTTGGAACAGCCTCCACTCAGCTCTGGGAAAGCCAGATCTTCGCATTTTTGTAAAGCCAGAAATCAGATGTTTATGTGCAATCGAGTCCTGTTTTAATGCTGGAAACTAATTCTTTTTTGGTTTTTTCAGACTGAAAAACAAAACAAAAACAAAAGTGGCTGATGTGCCTCTCTGGACTAGATCTCTAAGGAGCCTTAGGCTCAGATGTCTTGACTTCCAGCAGAACCTCTCTGGGGAGACAGCTCCAATTCCACTCCCAAGAGGCTCAGATCTGAGAAAGGAGAGGGAGGGTAAAGATGGAGATGCCACAGCCTCTCCAGCACCCCCCTCGCCTGCCCTCCTCGCAGTGTTGGGGAGGCAGGGTGTCGGGAAGCCAGGCCACAGGGAGCCCAGCAGTGTGGGAGGGTAGCTGCGCCTGCAATGAATCAGCTGCCACAAGCCGTTTGCCTTCCCAGAGCTGTCAGGCTGCTCCCTGGAGCTGCGGGCGCAGCCAGGGCACCAGGGGAGACTGAATTTCCGTTGCAATGGGAAACCACCCACGCCCACACCAGCCATGCTTTCCCCTCTCCTCCTCACTCCACTGCTTTTCCAGTGGGAACCCTGCCCCTGCCTCCTCTTCTAATCAACCATCCTTCGCAGACAGGGGATCGATTCAGTCCACAGCTGTCTTTCTGGGCCTTCCCCGTGCCCCCCCCACCACCCCAGTGTCTTCAATTCCCTCCTGAGTCTGGGCCCATTCCATCTCCAGCTGACTTGTCTTCCTCTGAGACACAGCCTGGCAGAGCGCAACGCTGTGATTGATGAGCTAAGAAGCTCTGGCTGGAAGGCAGGTGGGCAGCCAGCCAGAGACCAGGCTCTCACAAGATAGCAGAGCCCCCTGGGGGGAGCCCACAGCTACGGGATGCTCCCTGCCCCCTCTCCCCACTGCCCAGGCTAACGTGGTGGCTGCTCTGGGCAGAGCAGATAACCACAAAGGCCACTGGTACAACACCTGGCACACAACGGTCTCTCAGTCAATGAAAATGCTCCCTTCTTTCCCCACTTTGAAACAGAGACCCAAGGAGATGAAGACGTGAAATTCTTAATCAGTTATGCCCCTCAGTCCAGGTGTTTATAATCTGTTCATTCATTCATGCATGCATTCATGCATTTCTGCATGCATACAACATGCTATGGGGGTCAACACATCGTTATAATTGTTAGTGTGATCTTGGGGCGAGGGGGTGGCGGGGTAGCTGGGGGCGTAAGGCTGGTTTGAATCCAGGCTCCATAGCTTCCTAGCTGGGAGACCTTGGGCAGGTCACGTCACCTTTCTATGCTGCAGCTTCTCTCTCAGGGTTGCCACTGTGATATCCAGTCAGATAATACACATAAGTACTTAGAACAGATGTTGGCATATAAAAGAGATCAATAAATTTTTCATTGAGCAACCAATAACTGATGGCCTCTGATGTGTCAGGTTCTGGAGCTATGAACAACGCAGATGAAATTCCTGCTCCAGGTCAGCTCCCGTTTAAGGGAGGGAAAGCTGACAATAAACAGCTGAATGAACAAACAGGGAAATACCAGGTAGAGCTAACAGGGCATAGGATGGCGAATAATGGCATAGCCATGGGGAGGGTGGGTGGGCAGGAAGGTCCCTCCAAGAAGGGGCACCAGAATTGAGTTTGGACAAGGAGGGCACAGCCAGGTGAAACACCGGAAAAAGAGCATTCTAGGCAGAGGGAACAGCACATAGAATGATCCTGAGGCAGGACTAAACCTTGGAACATGTAAAAGTCAGGAAAAGGAGGGAGAAAAAGAGAGAGAGAGAGAGAGAGACCCGCCAATGTGGCTGGGAGAGCAAAGGGGTGAGTATATGAGATGAGCTTGGAGACCTCGACAAGGCCAGACCAGCAAGGACTTGCAGGCCCAGATAAATATTTTATTTCAAGCACACTGTGCTTTTGTTTTTGTTTTGCTTCTCAGGCTGCACAGTTAAAACAAACAAACAAAAGAATTAGTTGTCGGGATGTCAAGCAGGTGAGTGGTCTGATAGGGGAGCAGTAGAAGGAGCAGCGGAGCAGCTCCCATGGCGGCTCGGGCCAGGCCGGTGGCCAGGGCAGATGGCAGATGGTTTGGAGGTAGAGGGCACAGGTCTTTTTCTGGATACTCGGGAGGAAGGAAATCGAAATCAAGGTGGCCACAATGATGCCTGCGTTTTCTGTCTGAGCAGCTGGATGAATGGGGGTGCTGTTTTCTGAGACGGGGAAGCCTGGAGAGCCGGTGTGCGGTGTGCGGCAGCTCTTAGGAATGACAGGATTTTGCTTCATGCAGTGAGTCAAGAATAGAGGGCACGACACTCACAGGAGGGGGTGTCTGTCCTCAGGAACTCACGGTCTGGCTGAGGAGTCTGGGCAATGAGCAGGCAGTGACAACCCAGTGTGACAAGTATTATCATAGGGAAGGAAAAGAGGGAGCACCTCCCCAAACTTGGTGGGAGGGGCCCTGGCTTCTTGAGGAAGGACCTCTACGCTGATCTGCTCCAGCCCCTGTCTCCAGCACAGAACAAACCCTGCTCCCCGCTCTGCACCAGCCAGCCTGGTCTGTCCACTCTCTTCTAACAAGCCCTTTTCTCTCCTGCCTCTGGGCTGTATACATGCTGTTGTCTCTTCCAGAAGTGCCCCATCCCACCTTCTGTCTCAGCCCTTCTTCTGTCACGCCTATGTTCATCTAAACTTAAATTATTAATGTGTGTGTGTGTGTGTGTGTGTGCGTGTGTGTGTGTGTGTGTATAACCGTTTACTTGACTAACTAATCCATAAAATTCTGGAAGCTCCAAGCGACAGGGACAGAGTATGTCTCACACACCTCTGGATCCCAAATTCTTGGCACCGCCTGGACATGGTAAATGCTCTGTAAGTGTGGGTTGAATGAAGAAATGAACAAATGAATGACGTCAAGGCCTAAAAATTACATTGATCTACACAGGCAAAGAGCAGAGGAAGTAAGACTATTCCAGGCTTAGGGAATGGCTTGTGCAAAACCCAGGAAGCGAGAGCACATGGTGCAGTCAGAAAATCATAAGCACTGCAGAGCGGCAGCCCTCTGTGTTCTCTCTGTGCCCTCAGCCTGCCTGGTACCCAGGAGGCACACAGGATGTCCTCAGTAAGCATGGAGGCCTCCTGCTCTCCTCCATGTCGTGAGCAGAAACACTGTGGCTTCTCGGGAGGGACCGTGCTCATTCACACACCTGGCACAGACTGGCATATCCGAGACACTCAATAGTTTGGGGACATTGAAGGATGTTGAAAGGACATTCACCTTGCAGCTGCAAAGTAACAGGATTTGATAACTCCAGAATGTTAGCTCCAGCAAGGTCTTTACCGCCCAACCTGCCTCGTGGTACAATGAGAACACTCAGGCCGAGAGGGCAATGGATGTGTGCAGCTCACAGAGCGAGTCAGTGGCAGAGCTGGGATGAGAGCCCAGATGTCCCGCCTGCTGGTTCAGAGCCTCTCCCACCCAGTCCCCACTTCTGTCCATCCATCTCCTCCCCCCTCCAGCCTTCTGCCTGTGAGGACGTCAGAAACCAGCAGATTGGAGCCAGCAGGAAATCCCCATGTCTCTTACCAGGGTGAAGGCATTGAGTTACAGGGGGACAGAGGGGATGACCCATTAGTGGGCGAGCACCAAGCTCCTGTCGGCTCCATTAGTGTCTCTAATGAACCCATTAGCATTCACGGGAAGCAGGACACACGGGGTCCCAGGAGGGGATGAGTCACGGAGTTAGCTTTGATGAGGCCGAGGAAGCAGAGTTGGAGAGGGAAAAGCAGTCTCTCCTCTTTCCTTGGAAAGTGGACTTCCTTAGAGAAGGTGTCAGGTAGGTCAGGAATGACAAAGCCTGGACGGGACTCAGAATCATGGCATCTCAGAGCTCAGAGGAGCCCGCTGAACTGACCTTTTGTACAGAAGTGAAAACTGAACAGCAGAGAAAAGAAACTTCTCTCTGAGTCATTCACAGAGAACCCAGGGTTCCTGCCCACCGTACCACTTTCCAGGACTCAAGTGTGTTATAGGAACTACAGCCAACCATGATCAGAGCACTGCTCACTGCTGTAAATACGTTATCTGATTTTATTCTCAAGGCAACTCTGGGAGGTAGGTACTATTACCCCAATTTACACGGCAAAACTGAGACTCAGAGTGGCCAGGATTTAGAATCAGGCAGTCCCCTCGCCAAATCCTTATCTTTGTCATCCTGCCATCCTGCTGAGCAGCTAAAATAGAACCACCATTTGATAAGTACTTCCTGCAGAGCCCTTCACACAGGTCATGCTTTGTATTTTAACCCCTTGAAGACAATATATTATCATCCTATTTTACAGGTGGAAAATCCAAGACCCGCTGAGGTCAAGTAACCGACCTAATGTCACACAAATATTGTCAGAAACAGGATGCAAACCCCTGTTGATCTCACTCCAAAGCCAAGGCCACTCCAGTGTGCGTGTGACGATCCCCACGCTATGACAATTGTGTAACGAGCCTACCTCTGTGATTGGCATCCAGAGTAATCCTTCAACTCGTCCACCTAGTCATTCACTCATTCAACAAATATAAATTGAGTGCCTGCTGTGTCTGTCTGCCAGGCCCTTACTGATGGGATCACAGGATCCCTGCAGCCTACGTTCTACTTGGAGGACAGGACAAGCAATTCCCAATAGGGTAGGGATGAGCACTGGCAGGACCTGCTTTTCCGGGACAGAGAGGGCCACACTGAGCCTTAGAAGCCAATTAAGCATTGTCCAGGCAAAGACAGGAGCTGGGACCAGCCCTTCCTTGCAGAGACCCAGAGGTATTGAGAAAGTTCCAATTCCAGAGTGGGGGAGGGACAAACTTTCCTCTACCCTTAAGGCTCTTTAGGTTGGTCTAATAATCAAATCAACATGACACAGATTAGCAAAAGAAAATAACCAGATTTAATACATACATATGCATGGGAGCCCTGCATACCTGAGAGAGTCAGAGAACTTACCTGCAGGAAAGGAGCAGAGCTAGAAAGGGAACGTGAATACAGAAGACTTTCTGAGCTAGGGATGAGGTAAGGTGCCTTGGGGGCTTCAAAGGCTCATTGCAGGAGGATAAGAAGAGCAGGTGTTTAGTAAATAGAAGTTTGCCCTGTCCTATAGGTGGGTCAAAAAGGTTATTCCTGATAATCTCTTATTATGGACAGGCCCCTAATTCAAGTTCTTCTAGGTAGTTAAAGGGAGGGGCAGAAGTTTCTCTTCAGCCTGAAGCTAAAATTGACCTTAGCCCAAAACAATCTGCATCCCACAGAAGCACATCTTTGGGTGACTAGCTCTGGGCACCCCCCACAGCAACAGCTGCAAGAAGGTTGTTCCAGAAGTGGAACTGGAGGTTCCAGAAGTGGTTGGAGTAGGGACTTTATCTCTGAGACGAGACAATGGGGAATGGCTGCAGGCAAAGAAGATCTGCATTTAGAAAGCTTGGGGTCTGCAGGAGGGATGAAGTGGATGGGGGTAAAATGCCCCGGGGGCTGGCTTGGTGGCGTTTCCAAAGATAAGGAGGGCCTTGGTGATTGATTAGATCTGGGAGTGCAGGGGTGGTGGGGGGTGGGGGGAGGGCTGAGGCCCGGCTTCTGGCTGGAATGACAGGAGAGTTGAAGGTGGGGGTCGGGAGGATGAGGAACCCAGGAAGACAAGTATGAGGCGGAGGGTCAGTTCTGTAGACCAGCTGAGTCTGAGATGGCTGAGGAGCCCCCTGGGGGTTCGCCCAGCGTGTGGCTGGACTTCCTGGCCTGGATTTCAGGCCTTCCTGGTCTTAAGGTTCTGCAGAGAACAGACTGTAAACCTTCCTTCCCTGTGTCTCAGTTTCCTCACCTGGAAACTGAGGAATAACATCACCTCACAAAGTTGTTGTAAAGTTTAAATGGATAGAAAACATAATTAACATATAAAGCAATAAACTTAGTTGAATAACTATATAAATGGATGGCTGTGGCTGATAGAAATTATTTAGGAAAACAGAGGGAGAAAAGGATCTTTTCCTCCCTCTTCTATACAAGTATTCAGGGCTGGGTTGGAGGGTAAGGGATAGAAATGCAAGTAGAACCTGGAAATGATTGAGTGGGAAAGGGGATGGTGCCATTTTCTATCCTCACCCCCACCCTGGAGACACACACACACACACACACACACACACACACACACACCCCAGGGAGGTAAAACCTTGGCTAGATATTGAATAACTATACATCTTACAGACTGAGGGGGCTTTTGGAGGTTTTGGAGGATCTTCCACAGATGTGGTTCTATGGGTAAGGAGCTTTGGGACATTGTTTTAGAAAGAGAGGAACGGCCAAGGCTTTTCTGTGCTCTTTCTGCACGAGGCTGGGAAGCTTACTGCAGGAATGCACTTTTGAATCTAGGGAGTAAAGAGCTCTAGGTAGGTCTCAGAATTGAGTTCATTCATTCATTCATTCATTCACTCATCCATTTATTCAATTAATACAGTGGTTCTCAACCAGGGAACATCCGTCAACGCCTGGAGACATTTTTGGGTGTCACAGCTTGAGGGTTGCTATTGACGTTTAGTGGGTAGAGGCCAGGGATGCTGTCAAACATTCCACAATATACAGGATAGTCCCCATAACTACAGTGTGAAGGTGCAGAAACCCTGATCTAGTTAGTATTTACTGAGAACCTATTGTGTTCCCATCAGGAGATACTGCAGGGAAAGGAGACATTCCACACTAACAATATCAGGTGATGAGTATTATCGGGGAAATGTGAGAGGAGCTGGGGGCTGCAGCACGAGCAAGGGGCACAAGTGACCCTCAGCTGCAAAGAGCTGGGGACGTGGAACTGCTAGGGCACAGGCCCTAAGGACGGTGGGAAATTTGGTTTCGTCTATCCTGAAAATACTTCCAAAGTGCATCCTGTGTGCCAGGCACTGTTCTTTCCAGGTGCAGAGTATATAGCAGAGGGCCATCTGAACACAAATTCCTGCCCTTGTCGGCAGTGCGGCCTCTGACCTCTAAGGAGACTTTATGATAATGAGGAAAAGTGTTTCCTCTGGTCACTGAGAAAGTGACACTGAAACAAATGGGGGGGATGAGGGAGTGAGCATCCCAGGCAGAGGGGACCACCAGTGCAAGGGCCCTGGGGCAGGAACGGGAAGGCCAGTGTGGCTGAGTCAACTAGCAGGGGATGAGTCAGACAGATGTTATGGACTCAATGTTTGTGTCCCCCAAATTCATATGTTGAAATCCTAACCCTCAAGGTGAAGGTATTTTAGGAGGTGGAGCCTTTGGGAGGTGATTAGGTAGAGGCCTACTGTGTGCCCTCATGAATGGGATTAGTGCCCTAACAAAGGAGGCTCCAGAGAGAGCGCCAGCCTCCTTCCACTATGTGAGGATACAGGAAGTCTGTGACCCTGAAGAAGGCCTGCCCCACACCAGGCTGCTGTGATCTCAGACTCTCAGTCTGCAGAACTGTGAGAGATAAATGTCTGTTGTTTATAAGCCACCTAGTCTGTGGCGTTTTGTTACAGCAGCCCTAACAGACTAAGATAAGAGGTCATGGGGCCCAGATCATTGGGCCTCGCAGGCCACTGTAGGGACCTTGTCTCAAGGGGAATGGGCGCCATAGCAGAGTTTTGAGTAGAGTCATGACTAGACCTGACAGGTTCTTTGGCTGCTGTGCGGAGAACAGACGTCAGGGGCTCGAGGAAGAAGCAGGGAGACCGGGGTTAAATACCAAAAATTCAGTCAAGTAAAACGTGCAGATCTAATTGGCCTGACGGAACTATCCACGAACGAGGCGGTTTCCCATCTAGCAATTGAAGGGAGCTCTGAGGAGCTGTACAAAAGGGAAGGCTTTTATAGACAGTGGGGGTGGGGGGAGGGTAAGGAAAGAGGGATTGCCTCATCTTCCTTTGGGGGACAGGAAGGGCCTATGTGGCAGATGACCTCATGGGTGCTGACCAGAAAATTCCAGACTGACTGGTTACAATTACATTTGGGGGGGAGGCTGAAACTGCAATTAGGTCAGGGATTCATCTCTGGTTTGGTGGTGTGGACTTAGCACAAGTGACTCTATCTGGGACCTGTGGTTTTCTTTTGAAGCCAGTAGTGAAGATATTGTGATAATCTAGGGGTTTAGGACTTAATGTGTGGGAGAACAAGGGAAATGAGTGCATTTGGGACATGTTTTGAAGTTCACAAAGACACCTGATGAGACAGGTTAGTTAGCATGTTGTTAGGTAGACAGGGAGGTCCCTGGTGGAATAAACAAAAGGCAGCCAAGCATATCCTGAAACTCCACGTTCTGAAATGGCTCCTTCACTCCAGGACAAAGATATAAGAATGCGCCTCGAGGTTAATAAGTTATCTCATAAATCCCTTTTGGCTGGACAAAAGGAACAGATCTGTTAGATAGGAGTGGGTTCGTTAATCCCTTTAGGGTGGGCAAACAGGACAAACCTGATAGACGAATTCCATTAGAAGGTGCCAGCTCCCTTCTGCAAGCAGACAAGGGAAGGTATAAAAGTAAGAGCTTTTGCCTCAGTCAGGGGGCATCCCATTCGGAACCCCCTCCAGCTCAGGAGCTGTAACCCTTCACTTTTAATCTATCCTCTTCTACAACTCCTCACGTCTCCTCGGTCCATGCTTCCATTCTTCAGTCTCACGAGACACGATCCTGGCACTCACAGAAATATTCCCACATGACTGAGAAGTTGGTTGTGATCATAGGAGGGAGGAGAGGAATCAAAGGCGGCACCTTGTCTGGGCTTCAGCACGTGTAGTTGGAATGCCACTTACTGCAATGGGAAGCATCAGGGAAACGGGGTCCGGAAGATGGAGAGCGAATCCCATCAACGCAAAAATAGTGGACAGTCACTACGAGGAATGCATGTTAGCTTTTTGATAATGTTGCAGAATCCAAGACAGAAAAGAACCCAAGCAGCACTCAGAGAGTTAGGAGAGTCAGCTTTATTACACCGGTGGGCTCAGCGGGATCCTTCCCAAAAGACTGAGCCCCTAGCAAGGTTGTGAGCAGGGTTTTATGGGTTGGGGACTTCCTTGAGTTGGGGAAGGGGTAGGTGTCATCTGGTGATTGGCTCGGGGTGTGGCTTGGAGGGGGTTCTGCGGAAGTGGGCTGGGGCTGAGGCTGGGGACCTCTCTCTCTGCTCGGGCCACCATTTTAGGTCAGTTCCATGTGGCAGGGAACCATCTTAGGTCAGTTTCCCCATCAATAATTACTAGACATCCATATGGAGATGTCATTAGTGGTTGGACGGGGCGAAGTCAGAACTGAAGCAAGAAATGTGGGTGTGACTGGCTGATGTGTGGTATCCACAGTCACAGCATGGGAAGACATCACCGAGGGGGAGAGCACTGACATGAAAAAGAGGGGGGTCCAAAGACTGTACCTGGGGGAGGTGCATTACATTTTGATGCCAAGTAGAAGAGCAACCTGTTTAGGAGATCAGATCAGAAGGAGTAGCCAGTGAGGGAGGAAGAAAACCAGGACAATTTGGGGGGAACCACGAAAACTTTTCAAGAAAGCATTCCAAGCAAGAGGAAGTAATTAATACACAAAGCTTAGTAATGGGTAAGCTTGGGACTGGGAACTGGGTGTCTGGGGACAGGGCTGGAAGGATGGGGGAGAGTGACTAATAGGGACAATGGGTTGAAGGTCCGGATGCTTTTGAGGAGATGCTGGAAGGAAGAGTAAGTGAATAGGAAGGAAAGGAGGTGCTAGTCAAAGAGCAAGGACCTCTGACATTTAGATTTCGGAGGAGGTGTCCTGCTGGTGAGAGGAGGCAAGGATCTGACTGAATAGGTTCCGAACAGGCCTCCCCAAGATGTGCTGCACTGGCATGTGGATGATTTTGAGCTGAGACCCTGATTTAACACCTGATCTAATTGCAGTTTCAAGCTCTCCCAGAAATGTAATCTTAATCAACCAGTCTGGGATTTTCTGGTCCAGCACCAGTAAGGCAATCTGTCACACGGGTCCTCTCCATCCCCTTCCCTCAAAGATAGAAGAGGCCGTCTACATGATAAAAAGCCTTGCCATTCCCCCTTCCCCCACACACAAAAAAGACATCCTGGTCTAAAAATGATCCTTTTTTCTTTTATTAATAGCTCCCTTGCCCCACCCTTCTTCCTATAAAAACCTTCCATTTTGTACAAACCCTCAGAGGGCCATTCTAGTTACTAGTTGAGGTAGGGCCCCATTCATGAATCATTTAATAAAACCAATTAGATCTCCAAATTTATTCGGTTGAATTTTGTTTTCTAACAGATTGTAATTAAATTCGGTTATTTCTTTCTTGTTAATCTGTCTCATGTAGATTTAATTAATAGACCAGCGGAAAGAACCTTGAAGGGAAGAGGAAAATTTCTTCCTTCCCACAGACTGAGAGGAAGTGGCTGAAGTGAGTGGAAGGCAAGATCACAAGGGGGGTTAAGAAACAGGAGTGGCCAAAATGTCAGTGGGCTCCTCCAGGTGACTGGTGAAGTGATGGGGATGGGAATTAAGGAGATGTCTTAGAAGTGAGGGCCACCTCTAGAAGCTGGTGGGCGAGAGTACCGAGCTGTGAGCAGTCTAGACTGGCAGTAATCAATCCATAGGAATTGACGTGTTTGGAAAAGGGGAGGAGAGATGGGACCTTACCCCCAATCCAGATCTCCAGGGGTATGTGGGAAAATGACCAAGAGCTTCCCACGAGGGGATGGTAAGCAAATAGGGTTCTCTGGAGGGGTTGGGTGGGAAGGCAGGTTTCAGGGCAGGAGGGGAAGGGAGGTGCAGAGAAAAGGCTGAGGATCCAGCAGTTTTCTGAGGAGGATCACGGGCTCCTGAGGGTGGTCGCGGGAGGGGAAACGTGGGCAGAGGAAGAGTTGTGCCTGAATACGAGGGTCCAGGTGGTGGAGGATGGATGCAGTGGGAAGCTAGGGCTTCTGGTGGTGAAGGATCTAACAGTCCACAGTTACTCTCCGAACACCAAACCTAAGGCACACCTTTAATAAATGTTTGCTATTACTTGTATTATTTCTCCAGGCCACAAGAGAAAGGAGCCTTCTGGATTCCTCCAGGGCGGGGCTGGGATTCCAGCGGGGCCGCTGGAGCCAAGGAGCAAGCACCCCAGGGCTGCCCTCCAGCAGCTCCTCCCAGTTCCTCCTTCCCAGAGCTTCCCAACTCCAAGGGGATCAAGTGCTGCTTTCTGAGCCCCAGGGAGCTGGGTGCGTCTTTCTTGCTTTGCAAAATCGAAAAAAGGTCTGGGTAAATCCCCGCCTACGTAGCCGGCTGGCTGAGCGCTGGACTGGGGTGCTGCACCCAGCCATGAGTGGGAAAGTGGCGGAGGATGGGACGCAGGCACCTCCCCTTTCCCTATGGGGAAAGGCGGTGCACCCTGCAGCATTGGTGGTCCCCCCACCAACCTCCAGGCCAAACTGAACTAAAGAGGCTCCTAGGCCTGAGGTGTCAGTGCTGGCCTCCAGGTCTCCCCTCGGACAGGTCTCCCACCCGGCTGATAGGCTTGTGCTGGGTGGCCTTGGGCAGGTTGCTTCCAGTCTCTGGGCCTCAGTTTTTCTCATTTAAAAAGAGGGGCTGGACTCGGTTTCTCCAAGGTCCCTCCAGGTTGGAGCAGTCCCTGCAATGGCCTGCCTTCTCTTCCCTCCCCATAGCCTTCGGGTGGACCCGGGTTATCTCTGATGATTTTTATCAGTTCTGCCTCCTTGGGGAGAGAGAAGTGTCACCATACAGCTGTGCTTTCTAATCGGGGTCTGCACTCTTTCTGTTAAGGGCCAGACCCTCTCTCACAAACACTCAACTCTACCCTTGAGGAAAAGCAGCCATGGATAATATGTAAACAAAGGAGCAGTTTTCAGTAGAAACAGTTCAGTTTGGAGGTCAGACAGGCCCAGATTTCAATCCTTACTTAACCTCTTCAAGCCTTAGTTTTCAATTCTGAAACAATCGGACAAATTGACAACTGCACATACAAGGTGTGAATTCTTGTCCCTTGACCAAAGAGTCCAGAAAAACAAAGTGTTCTAAGATCATGGAGGCAGACTAAACAACTCCAAGTTTCTGCGAACAGGAAAACAAGGAAGCTGTGTAGGGCTTCTGGAAGCTGACCTAACACACAGTTCAAATCTCAGCTGAGCCTGTCTTCTTATCTGTACAGTGTGAATATGGCATCTCTCTCCTAGATCGGAAATGACTAAATGTGAGCACCTTGCACAGTACCTGTCCCATAGTAAGTACTCAGGAAACGGGGGAGTGCAGGGCCCAATGAGAACATGCTAACCTCTAAGTCCCCATCTTCTGCTGGGGACACACACCAGCTCCAACAGGAAGAATAGCGTCATTCATACAGTAGCTTCATCTGTTGTCTGACTCATCCCACAACCATGCCCACTGTTGTCAGTATTTTGCCGATGAGGAAATAGTAACTGGCAGTATAGGCCCCAACCCTAGGCGCCCTCTAGGACTCCTCCCTTCCTTTCACCCATGTTCAATATGCTGGCAAGTTGTGTTGATTCATCCTTGAAAATATATCCCGAATTCATCCATTTAGCGGAGGGAGGAGAGCCATAGCATTCTTTGTTTGGGGGCTACTATGATTTTTCAAAAGTGCAAATCGGATCCTGCCACACCCCTGCTTAGAACCTTGGAAGGTTTCCTAGTTGACTTGGAATAAAATCCAAAATCCTCCCTTGCCCACAGGGTGCTGTGCCAGTTAGCCCCTCGCCCTCTCTGTCCCCTGTCCCTCACTCATGCCCTCATTTCCTTTGCTCTGGTCTCTGTGGCTTCCTTTCAGTTCCTCTGACTCACCAGGGTGTCATGTCCACTGCCCTCGTCTGACCTCTTGCACGTCCTGCAGGTCTCCATGGGGGAGATGGCCCTAGTGACACCTCCCCAGCAGGCTTCCCTGGCCACCCCCACCTCTGCTCACGCTCTATAACAAGCCCTGTCTCGTCCTCTTTCCAGCAGTCATGCTATCTGATATTCTGCACACACTGTGTCTTCCCCCAGTGGAATGTCAACTCCATTCCAGCAGGAACCTTGCTTGCTTGTTTTCTCCCAGATCCCCAGCGCTCAGCCCATGTCTGACACACAGTAAGTGCTGAACAAATATCTGATGAGCTAATGACTCACTGTGCCGGGATCTCTATCCTCTCTGTGGGAGATCATGAATTTGCAACAGAACCGTCTGTTTGGAGGTCAGATCGAACCCTATCATGTGTGGGCCCTATGCCAACCAGCTGGGTAGCCGCAGAGACATGACAGTTCTGGGCTGAGGGATTCACGTCCCCTCCGCTCCCCCCATGGCAGACACATGTGCTCACACAGGAAAGCCAGACAAGATAGATGTGCCCAGGTTCTGCTGAAAGCCAACAGGGTTCAAAGGTAGCTGGAGACAATGCCACACGGCTCCTGAATCTTATAAGAAATCTCTGTATTCTCTCTGTCCCAGAGCTGGACCTCTCATCCGGGACTCCCTCTGCCTGGGACCCCTCCTCCACTGCACGGCCAACCCTCCCTGGCTTTGACACCAGTTTCCACATCACTTCCTCCATGAAGCAGTCCCTGAGCCGTCATGTCCCACGTTGATGGTATCTCTTTAGTTGATTCCAGTCCTAGCACTTATCACTCTACATTGTCAGCCTGCTTCCATCTGTACTTTTACATCCCTGTCTCCCACCCAATAGGGCCATTTGTTCCAGGGAAGCAGAGACCTTGACCAGCACCCAGTGCAGTGCTAAGCAACAAAGTAGGAGCTCAAGAAATATTTGTTGGGACGGTTGGATGGCTCAGTTGGTTAGAGAGTGAGCTCTGAACAACAGGGTTGCCAGTTTGATTCCCACATGGGCCAGTGAGCTGCACCCTCCACAACTAATTGAAGACAACGAGCTGCTGCTGAGCTGCTGGAGGGGTGGCCGGATGGCTCAGTTGGTTGGAGTGCAAGCTCTCAACAACAAGGTTGCGGGTTCAATTCCCACATGGGATGGTGGGTTGTGCCCCCTGCAACTAAGATTGAAAATGGCAACTGGACTTAAAGCTGAGCTGCGCCCTCCACAACTAGATTGAAGGACAATGACTTGGAGCTAATGGGCCCTGGAGAAACACACTGTTCCCCAATATTCCCCAATAAAAAAGAAAATAAATATTTGTTTTGGCCAGGGAGTTTTGGACTTGGAGAAGGGACATCCCCAATTTGGCTCGTCCTACCAATTCTAGCTTCAAACCTTCCCTAAGGAAGGTGTGAAGATGGTAAAAAACTCAACTACAGCCCCTCTCTGCCCAAACAGTTGAACCCAGGTAACATTAAGTTAAGGCGAAGGTTGGGGGGAAGACCCAAAAGAGAACTATGACAGGGCTCAGGGTTCCCTAATTCCAGGAGGCTCTCCTAGGGGACTGGCGCCTTGTTTTTGTTTTTAATGCTGGGTAGACAGCTCCATTTTTGAGTTATGAAGGAGGTGCAAAGAATGGGGAGAAGCAAGACATCTCCCAGTCAAATTCAATTCTGTATTTCCCATCTTAGGACAGGGGAGGTATTCTCAGCCATTCCCACACCCCCGTTCTGCTCCAGACCTCATTTATTAATCGTGGTACCCTGTCTACTAAGCCATGCATGTTCCTGCTCAAGATGAAACCTATTTGTCACCGCTGCCCTACAGGAAGCTCTACCTTAGCCTTAATAACCTCACAAGGTAGCCCACAGGAATTGGTATCCTCTATAGTTTGGCAGTGTGTGGCCCTGCCAGGGTGGAGAGGTGGACCTGGAGGCCCCAAGGGGAGGGTGGGAGTGAGGGTGGGAGGGACTTGTATCCTCTCACCCTGCCTCAGCCTTCGGCAGTCCTACTTTATCTCTTACACAGTGGACTGCCCAGTAAGACTTTATCTGAAACAAACTGTCCCATTGCTAACAAGGACACAGCCCGTGAAATCCCTTCAGTAGAGAGGAAGTGGTGAAGCTGCAGGTTTCAGCGTCTGAATCCCAGCTCTGCCTCTCACTGCCTGTGTGACCTTGGGCAAATAATACTCCCTCCGTCCCTGTGTGGCTGAGAAGACTAGCAGAGATAACGTAGGCACAGTGCGGCCACATAACTACTGCACGATAAATGGCAGAGTGATGACAAAGGGACTGCAAGGAAGAAGACAGTCTCTTCCAGCTCTGATGTGAAACCTGGGTAGGGGCTCTCCACCACAGGTCTGTGGACATTTGGGGCCACATCATTCTTTGTTGTGGGGGCTCTGCTGTGCCTCCCAGGGTGTTCAGCAGCATCACCGGCTTCTGCCCACTAGATGCCCGTCATGCTCCCTCCCTAGTTGTGATAACCAAAAATATCTCCAGATATTACCAAATGCCTCAAGGGGACAAAAGCGCCTCCAGCTGAGAACCGCAGGCCTAGGCGGGGGCTTGGCTCTTATAGCTGCTCTCTCTGCAGGAGCCAAGAGGGTCGAGGCTGCAGGAACAGGAGGACAGAGTGTGGATGGTCTGCCTCACCCCCCGGGAAACTCCACAGTCTGCGCCTCTAGTAGCTCTGTCCCTGGAGACCCCTGTCTTTGCTGGAGGCTTCCTTGTGATAAGGCTGCAGAAAACTGTGTTGGGGGTAGAGGGGTGGGGAAGGAGCCAGAGAAGGAAGGGAGAGAGCAAAAAAAGAGAGAGGGAGAGAGAAGTAGGAGGGAAGAGCAGGAGAGGTTGCAGATAGATGAGGAGAGAAGTACACGAGGACGAAAGCATCTGTGGCTCCCAGGCCCCAAAATACAGCTCCGGGGTCTCTGGCAGTGGAGTCTAGGGTCACTTGGCCTTCCTGTAAGTGACCTGAGGGACATGACCCAGTGGGCCCCATACCCAGGCTGGAAGGGGTGTGGAGTGGAAGGGGAAGGCACCCAGTCTGCTCTCAGCTCTTCCCGTCCCATCCCAAACAATCCACCGGCAGGTCCTGTCCACCATGTCTCTAAGATGCTCCAGAACCTGACTCCAACCCTACCCTGGTTCAGCCACTCTCTTTGTATCTGGACACCTGGAGTTAACTCCAGGCAGGCCTCCCTGCTTCCACCCTCGCTCTTCCTATTCTTTATTCTCCATGAAGTAGAGGCATGACCCTTTAAAAATGCAAATCAGATCATGCCAGTCTTTTTGCTCAAAGTCCTCTAACGACTTCCTTGGCCCCTGGAATAAAATCCAAACCTTTAGTATGGTTTTCAAACATACGTGGTCCCCGGCTCCCAATTTTTACTTGAAGTTCCTCTGCCCTTTACCCCCAGTCCTGTGTTCTCAGCATTAAGGTGTCTACACAAATGCTCCTTCATCAGATGGCCTTCTCTGCCTACCAGTCTGAAAACGACCTCCTCAAACACTGGTACATCTTCCTGTTGTGTAGTCTTCACAGCACCTGACCATACGGATCACCTTGTTTATTTGTTGTCTGCCTCTCTTTGCCCGGAATCTCAATTCCTCAAACTTAGCGACTTTGCCTACCGTTAATTTCTGCATCCCAAGGGCCCATGTGTCTGGCACATAGTAGGGGCTCGATATTTATTGAATAGGCAAATGAGGGAATGGTGAGATGGTCTCCAGAGCCCTGTACCTCACTGTGCTCTGTGTCTCATTGCCGGTTTTGTTGCCTCTGGCTGGGCGAGGCTCGTAGGCAGAGACTCACCCATCCCATGGTGGTGGGGAGGCCGGGGCTGACCTGGGCAGCCCTGTGAAGGTGCAAAGAGGTCATCTGGGGCAAACGCAAGGATGTCTCAGGTCCTCGTGGGGAGGACGCTTTCTAGATTTGTTAAACCTTTCCTATAACTCTAATAATAAAACATCATGGCTTCAAGAGGCCTTTTCTTCCTTCCAACAGTTTCTCAGTGAGTGCCTCCATTGTTACTCTTATTAAGCTGGCTTCCCTCTGAGGAAGGATGCTCCTAGGAGCAGTGGCAGGCCCGCCTACCCCGGGAGATGATAGCGGAGGAAATGGGGCAGCCCCTCTGCGCCCAGTGCCTCGCCTGCCTTCCCAGGCCAGGCTGCAGAGTGGGCCACCAGAGGGCGCTTCAGGCCACACATCCCAGCTCTGTAGCAGCCAGAGGTGGGCAGGGCTGGGCGGGGCTGTCTGTCCTCCCTGCAGAGGTATCTTTCTGTCTCTCTGTGTATGTCTCTGTGTCTCTCTCTCCTACCAGCCTTTTCTGAACCCTTCATCTAAGGTCCTCTCTCATCTCCATCAGCAAAGTCTCTTTGGCCCCATCGTGTGGTAAGTAAGCCCCAATGTCAGACACAGGGAGGGACAAAAATATGTCCCCAGGACCGGTTCTCTGCTCACCAAGGAGAGCACAGCCTAGCCTGCAACCCCAAAACAGTCTGGAAGAAGGAGGACGGCTGAGGATTCGGGACTTCCTGCAAGAAGTGGAGCCTGACATGGTCTTCTCTGTGGAGGGGGCTCTACCTCCCCACCCACGCTGCCGGCAGCCATCCCTCTCACTGTTCCCCCTCATTGCGATTCACACGCCACATGACTTTCTGTGATGGAAAACGTTTAAGCAGTCTCACTTACCCCTCACAGAGGGGTAAGCCACGGCAGTGAAACAGTGTTAAGTCTGGGTTCAAATCCTGACTGTCATTGAAGAGCTGGATGACTTTGGGAAGATTTCCTACCCTCTGTGAGCTCAGGCTACAGAGGTACCAGCCTCTTAACATTATGGAAGATGACGCATGCCACGTGCTTCTTAGCGCTGTGCCTGGAGTTAGCCACTCATCATTCTGAAAGTGGCCTGCCCAAGGCTGCTTGTCAAGCTGAGGTGGCACACCTGGGCCCAGAATGTAAATGTACACATATAAATGTATACATAGTTGTGCACATATGCATCATATAACTCTGAAGGATATAGAAGAAACTGATCATTTTGCTCTCTGGGGTTGGGGATCAGAGTGGCAGGGGGCCTGCGGTGTGAGGGGAGATTTTCTTTGTAGCCTCTTTTATTACTCTTGTGTATTGAAATGTGAATATACTACCAACTTTACACATTAATTTTATAATTTTCTTTAATGAAAAGAAAATGGTGGCCAAAGAAAAATTATAATAGAATAGAATAGAATAGAATGCAATATATTTGAGTTGGAGAGAACCAGCTGGCATTCCTACTCCCCTCTCTATCCCCCTCTTGTTTCCATTTTTCTCCTCCCGCCTCCTCACTCCTTTCCAGGAACTGCCTGTTCTGTACCAGCCCTCAGTGAGCTTTTTCTGAACTCAGTCATTCATTCACTCATTGATTCATTTTTCATCTATTTCCTCACCAAATGTGCTCTGGGAGAGAAGCAGGGACAGGCAGACAGAGACTCTACTGTCTGCTGCCTGTGGAGTGGGGGACAGATACTGCAGACATGCCACCACCCAACAATGTCACTGTCATTTGTATAAGTGCCTTTAAGGAGAAGTGACATGGCAGCATAGAAACGGGAACCTCCAGGATGGGAAAGGCTTTTCTGAGGAAGCGACTATGTTTTCCATTTAATTCTTCTTTGTATTTTAAGAAGAAAAAGCATTTATTTGAGTGAAAAGGAGCTGCAGCCCAGTAGACACAGATTTAGGCAGCCACCTAAATTGTGTTCCCTCCATTCAATTCTTGAACAAGCTCTTCAAGTTTCTTATGCAAGACTTCCAACACATACAAAAGGTGAGCCCCCTGCGCTCATCACCCAGCTCCCGCAATGTTCGACACGGCCATTCTATTTTGTGTCTGCCCTGTCCACTCCCTACTTCATCCCCACCCAGTTATTTGGAAACAAATCCCAGGCATCTTATTATTTCATTTGTAAACACTGTGGATCTAAAAGAGAAGGACTCTTTAAAAAGAAAAATATAGTCCCAACATCATTATCACGCCTACACAAAATTAACCTTTCCTTAAGAGAGGAAGTGACATAGACGCTGAGAGCAGGCCGCGTAGAGGGAAGAGCAGGTAAAAGGCCCGAGGTAGAGAGGGGCACAGACATAAGTATGCTGATGGGTAAAGAGAAGGCCCACGTGGCTGAAACAAAGACCAGGGTGCTGAGCAACAACCACCCCATTTGGAGCTGAACGAGCCAGAGCCGAAGTAAGGAGCCTGTCCTTGAACTCGATTCTCAGAGTGAGGAGTAGCCCTGAAGGACTTTAATCAACATAGAGAGTATCCGACAGGCAGTGAAAAAAGTCGTTCCAGCAGAATATCATCCCTGGGCCTCCCACTGACCCTGAGCTGTGCTTTCCTTTGACAGAGTCATGTATTGTAGGTCGAGCAGTTATTTATCCCCGTCCAGTGTTTCAACACCTGTGTTCCTGTTTGGTCACAGAGACAGAATGTGGGCTCTGGAATCAGGCAGACTGGAGTGTAAATCCCACCTCTGCTTTTTACAAAGGGTGTTACTGTGTGTCTCCCTCTCTGAGAATCCTTTCCCTCATCTATAGAAAAAGCCTCGGGGTCCTTGCTATAGAGCTCACTGTGGAGCTCACAGTGAAATTCTGCAGAGGATGCAGTGATAGCACATCCATGTCTTTTCTTGCCGCTTCCTGTTTTCTGGTCTGGGAAACTGTGGAGAGTAAAGCAGAAGTCAAGGGTTCAGGGCCTCTTGAGGTGGGAGGCCTCACCCTGCTAGCACCCTTGAGATTCTTGCTGTCTCTGAAATTCTGTCCTGAGGTTTACTGCCCCTTGGGTGCGGCTAGGGTGGGGATGATAGAGGGAGGGGATGAAATAGCTAAGCTTTGCCATTGGCTGTTTGGGGCTCCAGGCTCTCAGGGAATTAAAAAAACAACCACAAAAACCCCCACAAAACATGGGGAGGGTCTCTTCCTCCACTGATAGCAGTAAGGTTTTAGTGGGGTTATGATAAGGGCTGAGTCTTCTTCCTGGCTTGGGACCCAAGGCTTCCCAGTCAAGGACAAGGTCCCAGTAATGATTGGATTGTTACCTTGGCCGGGGTTTTCTGTCCCAGTATATCTACCCAGGAAGGCCACAGAAAGGGCAGGACAAGTCCCTCATGTTTCCCTATTATGCATGCACACGTACACAAGCTCCCAGCTCAGGGGGACACTCACACCTGTACACATGTACACATCTCCTCGTGTGCATGTGTACATCCCTGCACACATACCCACCCACCTGCATGTGCGTATATGCACATAGGCATGCATATGCTTGTATAACGTGTGTAAACAGACTTACATACTGCCACACACACATACCCACACTCCTTCATACACACACACAAACAACAATACACATGCTCAGACACACCCACCCTCACGTTCACTACCCGCTCCTACTGTGGCCGATCATTTCCAAAGATGGCCGCTATTGAGTCCTTTCTTCTCTGCATGTGCTCCATCCGTCAAAAGGTAAATTCTATTCCCCTCCTCTTGAATATTTGTGGTAGAAGTAACATTCTGAGATTTCTAATATTTCTGAATCCAGGCTGTAAGAGGACTGTCAGCTTTTGTTTCCTTCTTGTTGGAAGTCAGCTGGCATGTAAGAAGTCCAACGATCCAGAGACCACCATGCTGTGAGGAAGCCCAAGCTAGTCGTGTAAGGGGCAGAGGAGCCATGCAGAGGGGCACTACCAGGTCAGACACATGAGGGAAGTCTTCTTGGACCTTCCAGCTCAGCCTCGCTACTAGAAGAGTGTAGTCTAGTGAGACCCCAGATGGTGCCATGGGGAGCAGACCCCTGATGGTGCCATGGGGAGCAGACCCCAGATGGTGCCATGGGGAGCAGATGAACATTCAGCCACACCTTGCCCAAATTTCTGACCCACAGAATTACGGGAAATGATAGAGCTTTGTGTTTTTACACCACTGTTTTGGAATGGTTTGTTATGCAACAATAGGTTAGTGAAGCACCAATACATATTATATACCCACTTATGCTCATATATACACAAACTCCTGTACACTTATTCACAGACATGCTCGCATATATACACATTCCTTTGTAGTAGATACTATCGACTGTCTACCCAACACCCATTCCCACTTGTCTTCCTTCCTGATAGGACTCTGAGATGACTGCCATTCCTCCAGGCAGCCCTGTGCTTTAAGAGGCTGCTTCTATTAGTCTAAACTAACCTTGGCTATCTTGATCCCCTGAAAAGACTGCTTTTGCTTTGGCCATGTGACCAAATTCTAGACAAGGGGGGAAATAGGCTTGGGACTTCTGGGAAAACTTCTTCATTTTTAAGAAAGTCACCCCAGAATCGAAGATGCATTTATCTGCCATTGGACTGCTAGTGTCTGAGTCTGGGCTATGGAAATGCTGCAGCTATTTTGCGACCAGGAAGATACAGAATTAGGCCGAGTAGAGAGGTGCAAAGAAGATAGGCTCTTCAGGACGTTATGGATCAATGCAATCAGTCAACTTCAGAGTCCTCCCTCCCCACCTCTGGAAATCCAATTATGTGAGATAATCACTTCATTTGTTTGAGGGTTTGTTTATTTGTGTATTTTTTTGCAGTCTAAGTCATCCAACTAATATCTCCTTCTCGTTAGTAAACAGACACTCCCACACACCTGTATACAAACAGATCCAGAGCTGCATACAAAGCGTCACAGCTGAGCACTTTGCTTTGCATGTATACACAAGTACACAATAATACTTCAACTGTATACACAGTGAAACACACCTACATGCAAAGAAAGCATTACATCTTCCCACAGACACAGGTATTGGAACACATATACATAGTTTCCGACACACATGTGCAATTCCTACAGACAGCACCACAGACATCAATGCACCCGGGCAATGTGCATTTTTGTACAAGAGGCACAGAGACACACATCCTGGTCATACCAATGCCAACAATGAAATCACCCATTCCTGCCCATGTCTGAACAGCCACCACGCACATAGCCACAGCTCAGAGGGGCTGCTTGGCTGCAAGCAGGGCGAGAAGCCACTGGCAGAGGCCAACAGCCCCTCATGGAGACTGACAGAAAGTTCTGGAAAGAGTTAGGAAAGAGGAACTCGCAGACCAGACCAAGGCCCAGGAGGCAGGAGGTCAATTCCAGGGTGTCTTGGACGCGCATCGCAGTGCCGTTGTCACAGAGGCTGAACTAAACACAGCACCAAGGAAAGCTGCAATAACCTTGTTTTCACCCTCAAAGCGGGGAATAAATCCTCCCTCGCAACGCCCAGCACCTCATTCTATACTGACACAAAACCCACCTTGCCCTCCAAGGAGTTATTTTTTGTTTTCCGCATAGACAAACAAGTGGATTAGACATCACATGAAAGTGAATATTCACCATTTATGCCACTGGGCATTCTAGGTAGAGAGAAACGCATGTGTACAGGCGAGGAGGCACAAAACAGCATCATGAGTGTGGGGAGATCCATTGATGATGAGTTTGCAGCAGCGTGAGGGCCAGATAGAAAATGAGGCTGAGGAGTTTGGCAAAAGCCCCTGGGCTTACCTTTAACTTCCATGGCCCTGTCCACTCATCCTGACCCTTGCTGCCATGTGACTTTGCACTTAGGCCGTCATCTTCCATCCACTGGTCTTCTCACGCCAAATTCCTAAATCAAATAGATAAACAAGACATTTTGGGAGCTGTAGTAGCAAGCAACAAGCAAATTTCCTTTCTGGCTTGTGCATGAGGTTATTTGGACTTTATTTGCTAAATGACACTTGGTATCATCCCATGACCCAGAGGAGTTACCAAGGATATTCTTGTTAATATAGCTTTATTTATTATTTGACAATGTAAATTCATCTTTCAGCAATTTCATGTTTCTAAATTTAATAAAAAGCAATTTTCAAAATAGCACATAGGGTACGATCCCATTTTAAATAAAATGTTGGTGTGTGTATTTGTTTATACGTGCATATGAGAAGGTCTGGAAGGATACTTACACCAACTATTAAGCAATAGTTATATCCAAGTGATAAGATTATAAATTACCTCTATATCCTTTCGACTTTTCTGCCCTTTTTTGAATTTTATGCAAAAAAGCATGGGTTATTTTTCTCACCAGGAGAAGGTGATTAAAAACTGAAAAAAAAAAAGGTTAATCTACATTTTAACCAAAAGTATAAAGTTGGTTGTGAGCCAGTGGGAATAAGGAGAAACTTTCAGGAAGAAGTCTCAAAAGGAGACATGAAATCAACTTGTACAGAATAGACTTTTCCAGGTGTCTTCTGGGAACCTGATCTGCGCTTACCAAAGGCGTTCTGTGGCCCATCCTCTCAATCAAGGCCAGTCAGCAGATAAAGAGCTCATAGGAACAGCTCCAATTTCAAGGAAGATCTGAGCTAGGTGGAAGCATGGGTCACGTAAGCATGAAAAAAGCACATCCGGCAATAAATGAGAGCTGAGCTGGGGAGTGAAGTCACCTAGAGGTCAGGAAATATGGGTTCTGTTACCAGCTCTGGCACCCAGTGACTTTGGGCAAGTCACGTTACCTCTGTGAACTTCAATCTCCTTATCTGTCAAAGAGCTATAATGACAATAATTGGAATACTGTGATAATCAGATGAGATAACTTATCTGTGGCTGCTTTGTGACCTCTGAGGTGTGGTATAGGTCACCTTTCAACCTGCAACAGTGCCTCCAAAGCAGAAGAATCCCTCCCGATGGTAGAAATTCAGAACCAAGCAGCAGGCAAGTGGAACAGACTATTTGGGGGCAGGGCCACCTTTGGAGGGACTTTTAAAATCCCACCCTGTGGGCTGCAGACTGCACAGCTCTGACATTACAGAATATAAAGGCAGGGGCCATCATACCTCAGCTCAAAGACCTGCACAGCCAGTCCCCCTCTACACACCCCAAGGAGAAAATAGAAGCAGCCACGCCCTGGCCTTCTCCAAATGTCCAACCCTTTCCATAATTTAACTGCCTGCTCTAGATAATTACTTTGCTCCTGCTTATGAGCTTAGAGCAATAGTAGTTCCCAATAACTAGACTTAATAAGGCTGAATTATAATGAGTGTCCTGCGGAATTACACACCACATTAACACCAAATGAGTTCATTAGAAATTCATTAGGAGTGATTCCTGCGGCTGCCACAGGAATTCATCCCAGTTACAGTCAGCAGAAGGAGAGGGGGGCATGAATAATTTCACAGGGACTGGATGAAGACCTTTTGGCATCTGACTTTGGCTGGAAGCAATAATTTCCCAGGGTCATGGGCTGCTTTGGTTGTAAGTTTGGAGAAGAGGTTGCTTGGATGTTGGGAGCAACCTCCCGTGCTTCCTTCTCCTCCGTCCTTGTCATAGCCCCAGCCAGGATTCGACCGGGAGACATGGAGGTGGGCCATCTTCTTTTCCAGCCCTGGGGAGCTAAGGAATCATATAGAGGATTTAGAGTTCCTGCTTGCCTGGCATGCATTTCTCCTTCCTCTATAAGAGCACTTCCATGTTCCTTGAAGAGCTACTCCTTCCCCTACTGCACATGGATCTTCGTGGGCCTGCCAGTCAAGACCCTCCACCCCCTCTCCCCCCCAGGAGTGGATACACATCCCTAGCTAGGCCAGTTGGACTTTCTCTTCTGGTACTTTTTAATTAGCGAATGTTTATTAAGTATGTGTTAGGTACCAGGCCCCTTTCTAAGTACCTTCATGTACTGAGTTATCCAATCTTCCCATGTCCCTACATGGCAGGTTTAATTGTTAGTCCTGTTCTGCCAACAAGGAAGCTGTGAACTGTCCAAGTGATAACAGCCAGTTTGGCTGGGAATTTGAGTCTTGAGTAGAGTGCCATAAGGACAGAGGATGGTTGAAGGTGATTCATTGAATGGCAGTGCCCTAAGGAGAAGAAGTAAGAAATCCTTTTGCTTCCAAACAGTGCTACGTGCTATTTGAGATCTGGTGGTTTAGCTTTTTTTCTATCCCTTCTATGAGTTACCCCCTACCCTCCCAAGAAATTTCTCTCTCTCTCTCTCTCTCTTTTTTTTTTTGCTTATCAAGAATCAGTGTCTCTTACTTACATCTAGAAGAGCCTTGACTAATTCCTGAGCCAATCAACCAGTATCTGTGAAGTATGTACTACAGGCCCGCCCTGGGTCAGTTGCTGTACAGGTCACACAGAAGCATAAAGCAGACTCCTTACCTTCCAGCTACTTACATCTCAGAAAAGCAATGGCAACAATCTAATTATGTGCCCTCCTATGTAAGTCCTAAGTGGAAGAGGTAGACCTGGGTGGGCTAGATCAGGAGGAGAAAAGGCTTCGTGGAGGGCAGAGCACACAATTTTCGGCGAGAAGTCACTGTCGTGGACACCTTTTGGGCATCTGCTCATCCCATGGTCCCTCTTCAAAAACTGTCCCCCTCCACCCAGAGCAGCTGGCCCTGATGGCCGAGGCGGTACCTCGTGACCCCACTGGTGGAACAGAGTGTTTGCAACCTTCTTAGTTTAGTGAACTCCCCCCTGCATGGGTCCACCCATGGGTGGAATGTGGAGTCCACCTCCCAATACAAAGCTGAAAAGACCAGATAATCATGTTCCCATCACCCTGTGGCAGTGAGGTACCTGCCACAACTTGGGCTCAACCAATCACACATTCCCACTGGGATATTTCTGCTGCAGCTTGTGAGGCAAAGCTGCAGGGACAAGGAACTCGATTCTGGTGGTTGTGGGGGCCACCAAGGGAATGGTGGCTGCAGTGCCAGTGTGCAGTGCCACTATTGATAAGGAGTGCAAACTGCCCAGTGCAGCTTTTGGTGGTACTGGCAATGGAATCCTCACAAAACCATTTCTGTGACGTGACTGTGGCTGTGGTTCTGCCTGCTTGTCCACTCCCGTCCCTGCTTATTCTCCAAGCCAGAAAATTCTGTGATCTAATTGACTTCCTTACAATAAATTCCTTTTTGGCTCAAATCAATTTCCATCGCTTACAATGAAGAGCTCCATCTCCCTGCCCACAGCTGATTGGACCAGAAGTGGACACCTGAGTCATGATGGACCAATTAGATTATCTCTCTCCTGACTTAGCTTCTGAAAGTCCTGTTGTCTGTATGCGCAAGGACAGCAGAGAAAGGAGGTCTTTGGAGAATCAAGTAGACAAAGAGAAGTTGCATGTGGAGAGAGAGAGAGAGAGAGAGAGAGAGAGAGAGAGAGAGAGAGAGAGAGAGAGAGAGATATCTCCGGTTCCTTGTGAAGCCCTCTGTTTCTACCCCCTTGGGCTCCCTGAGTTACCCCTGCATCCTTAAAATATGAGTAAAGAGTGAAGACAGGGAATATATAAAATGGAGTCACGTTAACCAGGCTGCTAAAATTATTACCATTATGGGGAAATACTTTATTCTTATTCTAACTAGCCTGGGAACTTAACCTTTTTGAGCTTTCCAGTGTGTCAAAGCCTGGTTATACATCTGGATGTCCCAGGTAATCCTCTGATCATTCCCTGAAGGACTCACCTGGTATCTGGGCCACCTGACATCCACTTGACATCCATTATCCAGACTACTGGATATGACCAGACCTCCTGGCATCAGACTGATAACCGTCCCGGACCAATCCTGGGGCTAAGAATGCAGGACTGATTATTCTCAACAAGCACTTTTTACTATAAGCACTTTTCACATGTCTTCTACAGAACACTTCTGAGCTTTTGCCTAACTGCATTTCAAGGTTGCAAACTCTAAGACCCTTGAATAAATCTTTACCATTAATTTCTAGCTAAATCCTCCAGACTCCTTTTGAGCCTGTCTGACAAATATTAGGTTGAATCACATAAAATCGTTTTTATAGATCAAAAAGGTCAAACAGCAATTACAAACAGTGTAACCTAAAGTTTCTATTTTTGGCCTTAGCTAGCTCAAGTGGTTTTCCTTACTTGCAACCCAACGGGCTTTGTATACAATGGTCAGACATTCCATCAGCTCAAAAGTGGGGAGTGGAACAGGCAGAGACAGGGCAGAAGCAGACAACAAGGGTATTTCCCTGTTGGCAATCACTGTGCCCTGCAGAGCAGTGGCTGCAGGATTTGCCATCTCACCTCTGGGCACCGTCTCTGAGGTCAACATCTGCACCGTTTATGACCCAGGAACACCCAGAGGAACTTCGGCCCCATACCACTCATCTCAAATAATACCATTCATGTTAATAAACAGTCTTGAATAATGCTTTTGTTTTTGTTTTTTCCACGTTGTGTTTCCTATTCATGTGTGCACTTTTTCCTACCTAACCTAACTATCCAACAATACAGAACTGGTTCAATAGTTGTGATACATCTATGCAATGAATTACTATATGGCCATTAAAGTGATGGCCGGGGCTGGGGTGGACATTCGGGTGGTGGGAGTGATATAGGAGATTTGATAAAACTAGTTGTTATGGAGAATGGGGCTGGGAACCACCCAGTGATGAGGGGAAGGACCATAGAGCTGTATAAAACGTGGCTGAGGAAGGACCATCAATTTGTAGTGGTGTCACCCTCCATTGTGCCTTTTCTGCTGGTTGTAGTCAATGGTCCTAGTGATGGGAGGTGGAAAGACCAAATTTTTTTTTTTTTTTCCCCAAACATGGGAACTGGGAAGTCAAGGTGGCAAAGAACATGGAAGGTCCTGGCAGAGGAATGATGCATTCATGAGCCAGATAGGAAAGGAAGTGAGACTAAGATGAACTGGGGGAAAGGGATGACCTGTGAGGCTAGGAGTTGCATTCAGTGGGATGGCGACTGTTTTCTCTTCTACTAAGTATCTCCATTCCCTAACACACAGCCTGGAGCTCAGTAAATGCACACTGAGTGAATGAATGAATGCACGGGTTATAACGCTGGCATTAGAGCCAGAGACTGGCATTCTGTTTTTCCTCAGAGAGCCAGGAGTAGTCCCAGGGGTGAGCAGTACCACACCAGGCCAGGGAGCACTGAGTTGAAATCTGAACTTCATCAACAAGCTGTGTGATCTTGGACAAGTCACCTAACCTTTCTGAGCCTAGACTTTCTTTTTTTATAACTAGGGCTAATAACAGCTCTCTCAGAAACTGGTTGCATGGATTGAATTAGATACTGTATGTTGAGCACTTGGCACAGTGTCCTGCATTTTGGGATCACATGATAGGTAGCATAGGAGCAATAATGGTCTCCAAGAGCCTGTTGGTTCTGCAGCTGCATCAAAATCAAACTGCTGTAGTTAGTTAGAGGATATGCATGCAGGATCTGAAGCTAGACAGCCCCCTCCACTTACCAAGGAACTGTGATATTTCTGATATTGTTTCCTCATTTACACAGTGGGGATAACATCAGGCTGCCTAATGGACTGGTTGGGAGAACTGGGTGTTAAGTCACATAAAGCATTTAGCACAGTGCACAATAGAGGGAATAAACAGTATTCCCTATCAACTGTGATGGAGCAGTCCTTTGGAGGAACAGGCTTTGTGGAGGGTGGAAGAACAGGAGTTTGGGACATGTTAATTTTGAGATGGCATAAGACATGAAGTGGAGCTCTTAGGTAGGTAGTTGGATATAAATCCAGAGGGGAGGTCTGAGATGGGGAAAAATTGGGGAGTCAGCAGCATATAGCTGATATTTAAAGCCATGGACTGGATGAGATCACCAGGGGAGTGTGTGCTCAGAGAAAACATGAGAATGAAGGCTGAACTCTGGGGCCTCTGACACTTAGTGATGATGGAGATAATTGTCACAGCAAAGCTGGTGACTAGACACAGCAGAGATGAAGTGCCCACTTACTCTGTCCCAGTCATATTTACTTAGCACACTCTTATATACTCTGTGCCAGGCCCTGAAAAAACCGCTTTACAAAAATCAACTCATTTAATACTCATAACAACCCTTTAAGTCAGGCCCAAGTATTATCCCTATTTTGCAAATGAGAAAGCTGAGACACAGGAAGATAAATAACTTGCCTAAGGTCTGTCTTTCAGCCAGCAAGTGTCAGAGCTGGGATTCAAAGCCAGGCAGCCTGGCCTCAGAGTCCCTATCTCTTCTAATTTCTAATTCTAATTTCTAATCGTGGATAAACAAAGTGCTCACTGAACTTTCCAAGAACATGCTAAATTTCTTAGCCTCTGATAGAGTGAGGAGAATCATCACACTATAACTTGCCCTCAGAGGTCCCACTTAACCTTGACATTCTAGGATCAGCCCCAATTAGCATTTCAGATTCTTGGTTGAGGAAAGCAGAAGGGGCCTTAAGCAGGGAACTAC
Source organism: Rhinolophus ferrumequinum (assembly GCF_004115265.2). Lineage (NCBI taxonomy): Eukaryota > Metazoa > Chordata > Mammalia > Chiroptera > Rhinolophidae > Rhinolophus > Rhinolophus ferrumequinum. The sequence continues at coordinate 29,593,091 of NC_046307.1, forward strand.
AATGCTCCTCAATCACTTATTTCATGCAAGGCCCTGGAAGCTGCCCAGGATAGGAAGTCAGGTGGAGGCCCAGCGCTTCTCCTCCAATCATGGACTCAAGTACCTTCATTTCCCACTTCCTTCACTAGTTACTCTCAGAATGGTGACTGATTTGAGGCAGGAGCCAGAGTCCAGGTAGGAAGTTGGGGTGGCCCAGAGGTGATTAACCCTGGGGTCCTCCTTTATCTCCTTTGGGGTATGGTTGCTCTATTGGTTCAATTGCACTATAAAGCCTCACTGTGATACCAGGCAGTTTGAATTCACTTACTCATCTTGAAAGGCTCTCAATGAGTGCTGGAACAAATAGGAAAACCCCAGTTGAAGGGGAGAGAGGCAGGGCATAGGTGGGAGAGGGGTGAGTGGTCAGATGAACGCATAGACTCCAGTGAAGGGGAGAGGAGCACAGCTGACTCAGGTGTTCTGGTGTCCTTTCCACACCCCCACCACTCCCATCTGCCATTGACGCTGACGTTGGATGAGTAGCTACTAAGGAGAAAGTAGTCTGGTCATGCAATAGAAAGTCAGTGGAAAAGGGAGCCAAACGGGGATCTGGAGAGGCCATCTGCTCCATCCTGCCAGCTCTTGCTCACACCCCCTGGCGTGGAGCTTCTCAGGGCAACTGTGTATCACAACCACTGGGGAACTTGTCAAATGCAGATCCCAGGGCCCCATGCAGACCTACCAAGTCAGTACTTCTGGGGGTCAGGGCCCAGGGATTTCCATTGTTCACAAGCCCTCCCCTCCGGCACCCTCAGCAGTGCATGAAGAAGACCACATTTTGAAGAACACAGCCTCACTGCCTATTCCAGACTGATCTGAACAAATAAAAAGAAATCGACAGTATCCCAGTACTTGCCGGATACACATCCTTAAGAAAGTATGAAATGCAGCCTCTCTCCTCGAAGGGATTACAATCCAATTGGGAGATAAAAGACACACTTTGTGAAGGATTAAATGAATGCTACAAGAAGTAGTAATTCAAAACAATAGGCAGATAGGCTGGACAAATTGACAATGAGTGGGAATAACAGTATCATTCACTGAGCACCTATGAAATAGTAGCTCCTGTGCTACACACCTTACTTATATACTCTCATTTAATCCTCATTTAATCTCATTGAAGCTCTGGAATTTTTATCCTCACTTAATAATGCTTAAATTAATGCTTTGGCTTGTCAATTCCTCTCAGATCAGCCTTTCCTGATCCTTAGGGGGTAGCCAGTGTGATGTCTCTTCCCACCATATCTCAATGGCCTCATTTATCGCACCATGTTGTCATCGCCTGTTTACTAGGCTGGGTCTCCCACACGATTTAAGGAGATACTTGGTAGTTCCAGACTCTAGTGCACAGTAGGTGCTCAGATAATGTTTGATGAATGTAGGTTGTGTGTCTGTGAAGTGTCAGAGCTAATAGGTGAAAACTAATACATGTGACTCTAAAGCCCAGGTTTCCCTTGAGCCATTATAAGCAGATGGTACGGTGTTTCCCCAAAAATAAGACCTAGCCAGACAATCAGCTCTAATGTGTCTTTTAGAGACCGGTATTATATTATATTATATTATATTATATTATATTATATTATATTATATTATATTATATTATATTATATTATAGTAAAATAAGACTGGGTCCTATATTACTTTTTGCTCCAAAAGACGCATTAGAGCTGATTGTCCGTCTAGGTCTTATTTTCGGGGAAACACAGTACACAGTAGGGGATAGGTTGGAGTAATCAGAGAAGGCTCCCGGGAGGAGATGGAGCTGGAAATATAATTTGGAAAGAGAGATGAAAGGTGAGCAGTCATTCCAGGCAGGCCAAGGCATGATGGTGGGATTCAACAAAATGCATACTTCTTCCAAGACTAGAGACCTCGGGGGATTTTAGGAGACTGCAACCTACCCACTAAGCCTCCACTAGCTTACCCACCGATTGTCACCTTATATCTAACTTATATTCTAATTGCTGCTGTTAAATTATTTGCCTCCAAGGTTTACAGGAAAATGACAAATGCCCTATTATTCTCCCATGCCTAGACCAGGGTGACATAATTCTATTAGTGTATCTCTCCATTTGGAAAGTCCCTTTTAATAATGAATGGGATAGTTTTCAGTTTCCATGAAGAAATAAGATTCATTAATGTCTATGATATAGTGCTAATTTGGGGTGGGTGGGAAGCAAAACAAAACAGTATCTTTGGATTTCGTTTTTGTTAAAAAGAACATTAAAAATGATAAGCACAGACATGTTTGTGTGCATATGGGAAACATTTAGAAAGTCACGTACTGAATTGATCAGCAGCTGGCTCTGGAAATGAGATGTAGTGGAACCTGCATCTTTCACTTTTACCCAGTTTTGAGTTTTTGTCCTTTTAAACATTGAGTGTGTATTAATTTTACAATTGAAAAACAGACCCTGTGGTGGGATTAAAAGTACCTTTAGTTTGTGTTTTGTTCCTCCCAAATTTTCTATTATAAACATTTATTACTTTATAATCAGAAAATTAAGGGCGGACAGGTGGCTCAGTTGGTTAGAGCGCAGTGCTCATAACACCAAGGTCTCCAGTTCGATTCCCACATGGGCCAATGAGCTGCGCCCTCCACAACTAGATTGAAAACAACGACTTGACTTGGAGCTGATGGGTCCTGGAAAAAAACACTGTTTCTCAATATTCCCCAACAAAAATTTAAAAAAAATTAAAAATCCTTTCCTCCATATATGTTGTTAAAAAGAAAGGAAAAAGATTCTCAAGATGGCACAATTTGTGCTGTTGGGGAGCAGAATGTTTGGGTAAAGTACTAAAGATGTTTTAAACTGTGTCCGGAGAAATGTAGCTCACTGTGGCCCAGCATTTAATGGGGTAAGCTCGGATCCCCCTAAAAGTCCAACAGCAAACATTATGCAGCCATTTCTAACAATAAACATGGCAGCTTTTAGAAACATAGGACTGTGTTTACAAACTAATGGTGAGCAAAGAAAAGTAAAATAGAATATTGTATTTACATGATAATTCTGGCTATTATATATCTGTTATAATTAGAGTCAGTGAGAAAGCAAGAATGAGAGAGAGGACCGAGAGAAGAGTGAAAGAGGGAGGAAGAGAATAGAAAAAATAAAAACAATTCCAGTGTTAGAGTAATGGGATTATGGAGGATTTTTGGAAAAGTCCTTAAATGATGTTGAAAGGTGTTTCAGTAGTAAATATGAACTATACACAGGGGCTCTGTGACTTTGGGCAAAGTTACTTAACTTCTCTGAACTTCCGTTTCCTCCTTGGTGAAACGGGGACAATAATTTTACCTACTTCATAGAGTTGTTTTGAAGATTAAATGAGATAATCCATGTAAAACACTCAGCATCGTGCCCAATGTATAATAAACACAATAAATGTTAGCTACTATTGTCATTGTTATTTTATCATTATTATCAATGAGGGGAAATTCTCATATTCTCTAGGTGGGAGCATAAACTGATACAACCTTTCAGAAAAGCAGTAGAGTAATAGGTATAAACATTTAGATGCAAAAACCCTGTTCCAGGAATCTCATGTCCAGGAATTCATCCTTAGCAAATAATCTTAAGGATGTAAATAATCTGACATATATATCAAGAGGTGTGAACAAGAATGTTTATCTCAGAGTTATTTGTAATAGAATAAAATTGGAAACAACCTAAAGATTCAACGATAGTTACAGAAATTATGACACATACATGGAATAGAATACTCCGGGGCTATTAAGTGTGTGATACACCTTTAAATAATGATATAGACGTGTACCTACATCATTACATAAAAAAGAGGTTACAGAACAATATAATATCATATAAGAAAGTATATGGATGCATTTTAAAGTGTAGAAGGATAGATACTTAACTGTTATCAAGGACCCTCTCTACCAGGACTGCCAGTGGCTCTGAATTACAATATTTATATATATATATAATTTAGCATCAGAAAATCCATGATGATGATGATGATGACTATGTGTGTGTGTGTGTGTGTGTGTGTGTGTGTGTGTGTGTGTTGGGGGGTTTAATGTATGTGTTTATGTTTTTTAAAAAAATAAGACCCCTGGCTGGGGTAAGTAATTCCAAGATTGGAGATTGAAGACTGGCAAAATGTGGCTTAGTTGATTTCATCAGTTTAGAAACCAATGAGTCCCAGGTCTGGGGCTTAGTAACTGTGGTGAATTCTGCTTTGAATAGAAATGATGGGAAGTCATGGAGTGAGACCTGCAAAGTTTTTCTTAATAATAAAGAAGGCTGAGAGCCTTTGTAGAGGGCTTCATATTTTGCACTGTCAATCTGTTGGATCCAGAAAACAGTCCCATGAGACAGGCGGGCAGGAATTATCACCAAGGAGATCGAGTCCCCACATGACAAGTGGTGCCAGAAGACTGAACAGGAAGCGGAAGTCAGGGGTCTGAACTCATAGCCCTCCCAGCTGTGAAGCTCGAACAAAGTAAAATTCATCAAGCTCCTAGCTCTTGCCTGGTACATAGCGGGTCTCCCACCCTGGCACCTCCTCCTCCAGGTCGGCTCCCTGGGTACATGGGCTGCTGCTTTACTCTGCTTGCATTATCTGTACCCTTCTTGTATCTGTGCTCCTTTAAGTGCTCTTTGCTGCAACCAACTTCATCGTTTCCTTTCATCCTGGCCCTTCCCACCTTCGTTACACACTTGCGCTAGTTCCCTTACGCTAGCATGTTATCACTCTACATTCTCAGCCTCCTCCAACTTACTGCTTCTCTAGACACCCAAATCCCATTGTTCCTTCAAAATGCCATCCTGTATCAGATGCCATCTCCTACACAAGAATGCACCAGCCAGCTGGACACCATCGCTCTTTCCCCGTATCCCAGGCCACACACTTGCATTTCTTTCGGGACACATCCCATCCTGCTTGCATGAGAGTTCTCTGCAGGTGTGTGTTTTTTCTCTGGACTAGATTGGAAGTTTTCTTGGGAAGGGCATACGTCTCATTCAGTGCTTCCTCAGTGCTGGCCCCACACGCAGGAGGTACTCGATGCACTTTGGTCAATGAATGAGGGGGTGAAAGAGTAGATAGATGTGGGGTGATGAGGATGGATGGAGGGCAGGGCATGGGTGAGTGGAGGCAGGGTTGGGCAGAGCGGATGACACCCCAAACCCCTTGACCATGCTGGCCTTGGCCTTGCTGGGAATGGCAATGGAATTGCAGCCAGCATTTCCCCAGGTGAATAACCTCAGGGCTCTACTCCTCCAAGTCCTGCCCACATCATAAAACAGCAAGCACTTCCTCTTAGGGGCGGGAGGGGGGAAGTGGGGTGATTTAGGGGCTGAGCCTCATCATCTGGGAAGGTTTATAAGCTAGGAAGCCAGGCCGCTCGGCTCTACGAACCTTTCTCATCTCCCTGCGTCCTAGCCTCCAGGTCTCCCAGCAGCATGGCCTTCAACGGCAAGTACGAGATTGAGAGTGAGAAGAATTATGACGAGTTCATGAAGCGCCTTGGTGAGTAGGGTCCTGAGTATGCCTTCCCTGGATTGGTCTGTACCAGCCAGCTCTGGGCCAGGAATCCAAATTCCTGGGGTAAAGCAGGACAGGACTTCATTTATTCATCCATTCACTCCCTCATTTGTTGCTCCCTCAGAGCAACTACTCTGTCCCAGGCTCTCAGGCTAGCAAGATCTATAAGATCATATTTGACTTTAAAACATTCAGAGAATATTAGAATCTCCACTTTACTGCTAGAAAACTTGATGCCCAGAGAAGTTGAGCTACTAGTTCAAGGTCACACAGCTAGAAATTGGTGAAGTAGAGACTTGACTGATTTACTCATTCAAACATTTACTAAATATCTGCTGTATACAAGGGCCAACCCAATGTTACTGATGGGGTGCCTTGGCATGACTTGCCCAAGGTCACACTACATGTAAATCAGTGGCAGAGGTCCTTAGAACCCAGGACCTTATGATGAGATGATGAGGTGGGTCATCACATCCTGCATTGTAAGAGGAGACCGAGGGGTCAGCATAGAGACTAGGTTTGATTAGCCTCTTATTCACTCAGCCATTCAACAAAGACCTCTTACCGTGTTAGGCTTTTTGGGCAGCGGTTAAAGACCTCACTCCTCTCACCACTTGCTCAATTTGCAACGCTGGTTGTGAGGAACCAGTGAGACACTGGACTCGACAATCCTGCAGACATCTCGGTGAGCTATCTAAGTCTGAGGCAGTGCAACTCTCAAGAGTCAGCGGATAGCCCCAGGGCACCAGTACCCCAAATCTTGGTGGCAGCAAGGCCCCAAGCAGTACCAGTGGGCCCTGGAGCCTTGGGGAGGCAAGAGCCCTTCTGAGCCAATTATTGGGAGTGGCCCTGAAGGAACAATGACTTGGCCTCACCTGCAACAGTCTCGTGTGGAATTAGAAGTGAGCCTGTCTCAGTTCTAGACCCGCTTCTGCTGGTATCCTCCACTGAGCTGCTGGAGGACCCTTTCCTGCTCTGGGTCTTCATTTCCTAATCTGTGAAGTAAGCCTTAGAAGACAGTGTTGAAGGTCCTACTCATTCTAGGATTTTGTGAGCTTGGCAAGTTTCTGTTCTATTCATAGATGTTATTCTCAGAAAAGCAGCCATTATTTATTGAATGTCAACTATTAGGTAGGAGTTTTACGAGACACACTTTAATCCTTGCAACAGCCCTGTGAAATGGGCCTTATTATCCCCATTTTGTGGATGAAAACACTGAGGCACGGAGAGGTGCTTGGCCAAATTGCATGGCTCATGGTAGAACTGGGATTTGTGCTTTTAACTGTCAGGCTAGCCTGCCTCAGCAGAGGTGAACTATTCCTCAAAGCCACAGATTGTAAGTAGCTCTTACATGGCCCCTCTGCTTGTACCTGGGCCCAGGGCTCCCCAGTGACGCCATTGAAAAGGGTCGCAACTTCAAGATTGTCACGGAGGTGAAGCAGGATGGGCAGAACTTCACCTGGTCCCAGTACTACCCCGGGGGCCACTCCATGACCAACAAGTTCACCATTGGCAAGGAATGCGACATGGAGACCATGGGAGGCAAGAAATTCAAGGTGAGAGGCCCTGGCCACCCCTCCCTCCTTCCCCAGGACTCTGGCTAACTTTTGGGTCTCAAATAAGTCCTCAAACTTCTCCCCAACCTGAGGTGTCTTTCTTTAGTCTAACCTCCAGCATGAAGAGCTTGAATTTCTTGGCAATTTAACGACTCCTGGGTTTTCACGCTACCATCAATAATACAACTATAATGGTAATAAAAATTGTTAACATTTGCTGAGCACTTAACATACACCAGACACTTGCTGAATACTTCACACGTTCATACAGTTAATCCCACGAAGTCACTACAGTTATTTCCCTGATCTACAGACGGGGGACGTAGGCTGAGCCGTGGGGGGCAGGCCTCACACCCAGGAAGCCTGGCTCCAGAGAGCACCAGCACTTTTTTATGCTGCCTCTCAGTGTAGCCTAGAGATAATACCCCAGGCCCTAGGTTATTGAAACTGCCATCTTAGGTTGCAAAGAAGTGAACGGTGGCTGTTTGTCCCCATCCTACCCAGACTGGCCCTTCCAGTCTTCCACCCATTGTGGGTCCCCTCTGTAGCCCCCAACCATGACCATGAGAACTTTGCTCCGCAGGCTGCCAAGGTGGATGGAGAATACGCAGTCATGACGTTCATATTCTCCCCCTTGGGTACTTTAAAAATTTAGCAGTTTCTCACAGTGTGTTTCTGTGTCAGCACATGTTAACTTGTCTTATTCTTGTCAATGGCTACACAGAATCCTATAACCTAGCTTGGATATTTAGGTTGTTTACAATGACAACCACTGCCGCAATCGACACCCTTGGACATCCTCCTCCTAATAATGAGGATACGGTAACTAGCCCCACAGTTAACAAGGAGGCTCACCACGAGCCTGGCCGTGGTCTAAGCACTTTACATACTCATATGTCATATTAAATCCTTAGTCCTCACAGTAACTAGTAAGCAGGTCCAGTGACTACCCCATTTTAGTGATGAGAAAGCTCCGGCACAGTAAGGTGCGAGAGTTGTGCACGGAACCAATATCTTTAAATCCCCGAAAATAAGACCTACCCCGAAAATAAGTCCTGGTTAAGATCGTCAGCCAGACGGACGCATTTAGTACGTTATGACGATGTTCCAGAAGAAGTTGACATGACTGTATTTGAATAAATGTAGATTGTTGTACACGGACAAATAAGACATCCCCTGAAAATACGTCCTAATGTGTCTTTTGGGACAAAAATTAATGAGACCCAGTCTTATTTTTGGGGAAACATGGTATATAATCGTATACCTATGATGCATATTAATTCCTAGAGGGGGATTGCTGGGGCTCCAGGCAGGCCCTTCGTCCCTGAGGGGCTGGCCTGAGTTTAGGGGGCCTCTGCCGACTCAGACTCAGTGCCATGCTTCTCCTCCAGGCCACCGTGCAGATGGAAGGTGGAAAGGTAGTGGTGGACTTCCCCAACTATCACCAGACCTCGGAGATCGTGGGTGACAAGCTGGTGGAGGTGAGTGCCCTCTGCATCCCGGGAGGACTGGTGGGCTTTTCTGCCCAGGCTACGGCCCGAGAGGCAGGCCTCTGGGCAGCTGGCTTTACGAGAACTTCCCTAGGGCTGGGCCCGGGATGAGTGCTGGATGCACAGCATCTCATCGGAGCTTTCCAACAACCCTGCTAAGTAGGAATTCTCATCTGCATTTATAAGTGAAGAGACTGAGGCACAGAGAGGCTAAGGTGTGCGTGGAGGGCATATATGAGAAGCTTTTATGACAGAGCTGGGATGTGCTCCTAGGCAGTCTGACTCTGGCGTCCACACTCTGCAACCTCAGAGGCGCAATTCTGGAAGCCATGGGCCCCTCCCCAGAGTGCCAATGAAGGGGGAGTCCAGGTGGGCCCTGCAAGGGCAGCCACCGCTCTGCTCCGCTTCCACAGGGGACTTCAGGCCCTTCCTGCTAGATCTTCTGATCATTCAAGAGAAGCTGGAAATTCGCACTGCCGTGTGAACTCTCCACACTATTAAATGCTGGCAACTAATTGGACATTTTTCAAAACGCTGGCAGGGCCAGCATGAAAAGGGCCAACGCACACATCAGTGGACCGACCCCTCCCACACTGCGTGTGCTCTGTGCGCACAGGCTGGAGGTGCTGCTATGCGAGGCCCTTCCTCTCACCTCCATTTCTTCCCCCTGGGGCTCCAGAATTTTCCCCAGGTGAAAGAAACGGACATGAAGAGAAAAAGCTTGCTGCTTTCCTCTGCAGGGTTTCAGGACCCACTGATGACATAGGAACATCCCAGGGCAGCATGTCTCGATGGCCGTGAGCCTAGGGCACTGCACTCAGGGGACGTTCCCCTTCACTGAACAGCATCTTCTGGCCTCCTTCCTCCACAAAACTTTACGCTTTCCGAGGGCAGGGACCACGTCTGCCCATCACCAAGCACAGGTGCCCCATAAATGCTAAATGGTGCAGAGGGTGCGTGTGGCCTCTTGACCTTAGAGGGGTTCCTTGACTTCTCTGAACTTCCATTTTCTCACCTGTATAACGCGGACCACCTCATAGGGGTGTTGGGGGGATTCAATGGGATAATGCAAGGGCAGTGTCTGGCCTGAGACACTGCAATGAACAGACAGGTGGAAAGTTATGTGAAGAGTTCCATCACCCGTGTCATTTGCTTAGCACTTTCACCACCTTGAGTCAGCACAGTGACTCGTGTAACAAATTGGGAAACTGAGGCCCAGAGAAGTGGTGCAACTGACTCACTTCTACTCAGGGCTGGAAGTGGAGGCCGGCCTTCCTTCAGCTGTGCCTCATGGTCGTCTTTGCCTTGGGGTCCCTGCACTGACTCCCTCTTTTCTGGGTGCTTCCTTCAGATCTCCACCATCGGAGGCGTGACCTATGAGCGCGTGAGCAAGAGGCTGGCCTGAGCAAGCAGGCAGGGCTCTGAGGAGACCACCAAGTAACCAATAAAACTGGCACTTTAAAATGAACAGACATTTTGCTCCCTCCAGAACCTCTTTGTCTTTGTTTTCTGGTGTCGTGGGGTAGTATCTGGCTGGGTGAGGGTGGGAAATCCCTGAGGATGGCTGCACAGGCCAAACCTCGGCCCTGGGATTTCTGTGGGATCTGCATCATGGCAGAGAGAGAATTGAATGTGGACTGAATCCTCCTGTGCCACTGGGAAAAGCCAAAGGCGGTGCTCAAGCAGCACGGTGGGCCTGCTTCTGTGGACCCTTCACCCTACCCGGCCACCCACTAGTCTGTGGGTGGAGACGATCCTTTGAAGAGACAAATGTCACCTGGGAGGCGTGACACTTTGAGATGGGCCACAGGACAAGTGAATCAGAACTGGTGTGTGTGTGGGGGGGTAGAAGTGGCACTTCCAGGAAACGCCCCCGGCCGCTGGGCTCCAAGGCTGTGCAGACCCTGGATGGACACTTGGGGCTGAGCCGGGGAGGTGTGGCCCCGGCTCTGCTGTTCATTTGCTGTGGAGTCATCCCTTTGGGCCTCAGTTTACCTATTGGTATAAAAGGGGGTCAGGAGGACCCATGAGGGACTGAAGAGAAATGATATCTAGGATATGGCAGAGGGGCAATGGGGGCCACAGGGAGGGGCTGGGGTGTCGTGGTTTGGACTAGTAGCTTGGGCAGGAGGGCCTGGGAGAAACTGAGAGGCCGCGGTGGGCTGGGAAAGGTGGTCACAGGGTCACTCTGATCCACTGGTAGGCGCCTGGGGCCCCGAATCAGGAAGGATTCTGAGGCAGGTTTTGGATTTAGCAGATTACTGCACGTGCCCAGGGCTTCGGAGTGGGAGAGGGAGGCCTCCTGTCCCTTCCTGTTCCTCCCCCGCTCTCCCCACCCCCCTGCAAGATAATCCCTAACCCAGAGCACTGAAGGGGACTTTTTTTTTTTTTTTTTTTAAAGATTTTATTGGGGAAGGGGAACAGGACTTTATTGGGGAACAGTGTGTACTTCCAGGCCTGTTTTTCCAAGTCAAGTTGTTGTCCTTTCAGTCTTAGTTGTGTCGGGCGCAGCTCAGCTCCAGGTCCAGTTGCCCTTTTCTAGTTGCCGGGGGCGCAGCCCACCATCCCTTGCGGGCGTTGAACCGGCAACCTTGTGGTTGAGAGGACGTACTCCAACCAACTGAGCCATTCGGGAGCTCAGCGGCAGCTCAGCTCAAGGTGCCTGTTCAATCTTAGTTGCAGGAGGCGGAGCCCACCATCCCTTGAGGGAGTCGAGGAATCGAACTGGCAACCTTGTGGTTGAGAGCCCACTGGCCCATGTGGGAATCTAACTGGCAGCCTTCGGAGTTAGGAGCACGGAGCTCCAACCGCCTCAGCCACCGGGCCGGCCCCTGAAGGGGACTTTTTAAATTCTCCTCTCCTGGGAGTGTTGCCACCACTGGGTGCCACCTTGGCTTCGTTTACCCCATATTTTTCTGTATGACAATTCACTTATTTGTACTACAGTGAAAACTTTACTAAACATGGAAACTAACTAAACATGGAAAGCCAACATCATTTGCCATCAGTAAAATTATTAAAAAGATGAAACTGAATGATGGTGACGTTGAGCTAGATTTTGTTGCCTGTCCACAGCCCTGGGCCTGAGATCTCCCTTGTGAAAAGGTGAGAGAGATGTAGACACAAGCAGCATCAGATGGGAAGCTTTCTCCTTGACTAATGAAAAATACTGCAAGACTACTCCAAAGAGAACATACAGCTGTTCTCCCTCATTCGCGGGAAATACGTTCCCAGACCACCAGTGGATGCCTGAAACCACGGACAGTACCGAACCTTATCCATACTGCTTTTCCCTGTACATACATACCTAGGATCAAGTTTCATTTAGGCACAATAAGAGACAAACAATAAAATAGAACAATTATAACAGTATCCTGAAATAAGATACACTGCTATGTGAATGTTGTCCCTCTCTCAAAGAATCTCATTGTGGATGGTACTCACCCTTCTTGTGATGATGTGAGATGCTGACGTGATGAGATGAACTGAGGTGAATGACTTTGGCTTGAGGTTGTGATGTAGCATTAGGGTACGCCTGACCTTCTGACAATACTGTAACAAGCACTTCACGGTGTCTCTGTGGCATATCCGCATTGCCAGCATCGCTACTCTGGAGCTGTGCGGCCATTATCAAGTAAAAGAAAGGTGGCTTGCACACAAGCACAGATACTGTGACAGACAATCTGATAACCGGGACGGCTACTAAACGGCTTCAATAACGGCGGGGAGCGTATACAGCGTGATGACGCTCGACAAAGGGATGGTTCACGTCCAGGGCGAGAACCAGTGGGACTCGTGAGATTTCATCACCCTACTCGGAATGACCCGCAATTTGAAACGTATGAATTGTTTATTTCTGGAGTTTTTCATTTACTATTTTCCGACCACAGTTGACCGCAGGTACCCAAACCTGGGAAAAGTGAAACTGCGAATAAGGAACTATTGTACTAACTATAAGAGTTGAATCATCTCAATTATCTTGAATTTTCGAGTCCCACACAGGGGGCATAAGGTTTACCCAATGCTGTGCCCAGGGTCTGGCCCACAGCAGGGGTTTACTAAGTGCTACCTGATTAAGGTCCTTGCAGCTGGTGTAATCTATAGCCTTTTACTCTCTGGGACCAGCCTTGGCCTGGATAGGGGGCACAGCCCAGCCCCCTGGCAGTTCACCCCTTGCCTCCTCCTCCATTTTGCTCTGAAACTTGTTTATCTTTCCAAGAACACCGCTCAGCCTCCCCTCCGCCCGCCCCACCCACCACGCCAGGACCTCATGAATTCCATCATTTCGCCAAGACTTATTGCTAATTAAGCGAACTAGGTAAGCATTAAATTAAACTAGCAGTGTTGGCTATTTCCCCTCCAGACTGAATGATTACTCAAAATGAGCTCGGATAATAAGTCTCTAAATAACAGACTTAACCATAATTAGGCTGAAAATTGAGGTGTGTGGGGGGGATTGTTTTTACTTTGGAAACTGATTCAAGAACAAATTCAAATTATTGGCAGGGAAGAAATTCTTAAGCCAGTGTTGTTATAGATCCACAGACTCATGGAATAGTAGACTCTCAGAGCTCACCTAGTTTAAACTCTGTATTTCACAGATACAGCAACCGAGGCTCAGAGAGGGAAAGAAATTCATCTGAAGTCACACAACAGAGTAATTACATCTCTGAGTAATGTGCAGCTGGGCGTCACTGGCTGATAGAGGCTATAGTTTCTCAGTCCAGCTTATGAAGGTAAACGGAGTAAGGTGAGCTGGAGTCAAGGGTCCATTTTGCGGACATCTTGGCAAAGAGGCTTCCTCCGCCAGAAGGGACAGTGGTTAAGAGCTTCAACTCTGAGTCAAGGGTCCATTTTGCGGACATCTTGGCAAAGAGGCTTCCTCCGTCAGAAGGGACAGTGGTTAAGAGCTTCAACTCTGGGTCAAGGGTCCATTTTGCGGACATCTTGGCAAAGAGGCTTCCTCCGCCAGAAGGGACAGTGGTTAAGAGCTTCAACTCTGGAGTCACATTGCTACGGTCAGAATCCCTCTTCTACCACCCAGAAGCAGTGTTACTGTGGGGTAAGTTCATTCATTTCTTTGAGCCTCAGTTTCCTCACCTGTAAGATGGGGAAAATAACTGTACTTACCTAATGGAGTTGTTATGCGTCAAACTCACTAAATTGTAGCCACTGCCACCACAACCACCATCACCTCCATTATCACCACCACCATTCTCAGGCCAGTGTGATGAAAGAGTTAGGAGTGCCTCTTCCACTAACTTGTGAGGCATGTGGGTAAGCCCCTGGATTGCTCAGTCTTAACTTGTCCATGTGTACAATGGGCTAATAAGACCTACCCTTGGGTCACAGAGAAGTTGCAAAGAGAGGGTAAAAATCCATGCTAGTGGCTTCTAGAAAGTTAGAGGAGCTTCATCGTTTTGCCGTGCTGTTCAAGATGCTGTAGTGACTCCCCAGTTCAGTCCAGGTGTCCTTTACCAGGCTCTTCGTGACCTTCACCCTGGCCCTTGGGAGACATCTCTTTCACTCTGCCAGGGCAATTGCTTCCCTCCTGCCGAGCTCATCTAATGACATGGCAGCTTCCCAAAGCATCTTTCAAGAACCACCACTAGGTGGCAGTACACCAGCCGCCTGTAGCCCCATGGACACCAACATGTGAATGTATGTTGGGGAGGGGGAGTGAAATGGGAGGAGGCAGTGCAATCCTAAGTGATTGGGCCTTGGTGCAGGTGTGTCTGTCATCTAGGGGTGACAAGGAATTGGAAGCCACACGGTTCCTCAGTCAGGCATCTCTAAGTGCAAAACCCACTCCCACCACTTGCCCATGGTAAGACCTTGAGCCCCCCTGGACCTCAGTATCCTCATCTGGAAAGTGGTGATAATAATTCTAGCTCATGGTGGTGTTGTGAGGGCAAAATAAGAGTAGGGGGAATAAGAGAGCACAAGGCAAGTGTCAAATACAGGGCTTGGAACATAGTAAGTGCTCACTAAACAGCTATTAAGGGCCGTTCATGGTTGGTTCCCCTGCTAAGAGTAGGCACATACAGAGTCAGAGCTTTTAGAGCAGGGAAAATTGTCCAACCTTGGCTATGCACATGCTTTTCCTGGGGGTCTTGTTAAAAGGACAGCCCAGGTCCCACCACAGACCTGCTGAACTGAGCTCTTTAGGTACAAAGACCAGCGACCTGTCACTGTGAAGTACTCCCCAGCCAGGCACGACCTTGGGCACTATTCCAGTCCCAACCCTCCCATTTTGCAGATGAAAAAACAGACCTAGAAAAGGGAAATGACCTGCCTAGGTCCACATGGCTAGGGAGTAGAAGGCCTGACTTCCTATATATTCTGCCTGTTGTGTCTCTGGCAAGGGCAGGGGTCTTAAGCACTAGTTAAAGCTGGCTCAGCAGAAGCCTGACCACTTGAGCCCTTCCTTTAAAGGTAGAGCTGGGTTGGAGGGAAGTGAAACTCAGAGGCTCACCTGAGCCCCGAAAGAAGGGAGGAGCCCATTTATTTACAATATTTCTCACAGCACTCACTGCTGAATGATACCGTATATTCCATGCTTTCTTACCATAAACCGGAAGTGAAGGCTGATAGCCTTCCTGACTTACAAATGAGACAGAGGTTCAGACTAGAGAGGTAGCTTTTCTCAAGGACATCTAGCTAAGAACAGATAAACTCAGACCTTCCACGTCTCAGGCCCAGTCTTCTTGTCTGTATACAATAGCAGCAAGCTTCCATCCCAAGAATTATTCTAACCTACGATGTGTTTTGTTGGGCTTCTATTGTGTGCAAACCCTTTAAAAAATTTTAAATTAAATGAAAAATTAGTAATTTCCCAGACAGTATACATGTCTAACTTTTCTGGAAATCTGAAAGTTCAGCAACACGGAGCTTACATCCCTGAAAGGTGTCACTGGCCAGAGCTGAGTAGAAGGCATACATATCCTCTAGTAGATCACGGGCTTCAATAGTCCCTACTACCTCCTGCTGTCTCCATCACCCAGCTGGATTCACTGTTGCTTGCCTCGTCCTGGTGGGCATTCAGACTTCTGACGCCTGTCAAATGCTATGGCCTTTCTGCTGAAATTCAAGTCACCAAGTTCTTCCCTGCAGAACACAGAATGGGGTAAGGAGGGCTGGTAAGATTCCTTTCCAGGCTCTTGGTACTTGGGATCGCCAGAGCCAGCCCCAAGGTGGGGTCCCTCTCAGGGGATGCCCAGAGCCAGCCCCAGATCTCTACCTTCACAGATGGGGCTCGGGGAACCCCTCGCAGATCAGAGCCTATGGGGGGCAGACAGATGGCGCCGTAAATTATGTTAGCCTGTGGCAGGTGTATAACAAGCTCTGTTTCTGTATTTCTGTCTGCTGGTGGGCATGCTCTGGGAGAATGCCTACCTCTCTAAATCAGGAGCATGAACGCCAGGCAACTCTTTTCTCTTAGGAACCCGTATCCGTTACTCTGTCATGTCTTCCCACCAGAGGAGCAGGACAGCTACGAAATCTTTCACCGATTTAAAACCCTTGCTTGAGGCACCGCCGGGTGGTGGGGCAGCTCCAGACTGCCTGGGTTTGAGTGGTGGCTCCTTCTGTCACCACTGTTCACCTTAGGCAAATAACTTGTCTGTGCCCATTTTCTGATCTGTAAAAATACAGCTAATAATGGTGCCTATCTTGGAGGGTTATTAGGATGATTACAGAAAATGTCAGCAAAGTCTTTAGCACGGTGATTTATAAATGCTTTTGTAAATGCTCAATAAATGCCACCTGCTAGGATTAGTGTCACCATCACCAGATGATATTTTATATATTCTGTTGGGGGTAGGTAGCTTAGGGCACAGCCATCAAACCAAGTAAACAAATTAACAAGATCATTTCACAAGCTTTCAACAGCTATAAAGAAAATAAAATGGGTAATCAGAGAGAAGGAGTATTACAGAGACCTCTTTGGGAGGTGACATGCTGAGTAGAGGTTTCTCAACCGTGGCACGGATTGTCATTTTGGGCCAGATCATTCTTTGCTGTGGGGGCTGTCCTGTGCATTATAGGAGGGTGAGCAGCTCGCTTGGCCTCTCCTTGCTAAATGCCAGCCACACCCCCTCCCCCAATTGTGACAACCCAAAATATCTCCAGACATTGCCACGTGTCCCCTGGGGAGCATAAATGAGCCCTGCTGAGAATCACTGAAACAAAGGATTAAGGGAGAAGAGAATTTAGATGTGAGAACACGTGGCTTTGGAGAGATGGACTTTGAACCAGGAGGACATGAAAAAGTACCACCTTGACCCTGACCCTAACCCAGGCATTTGCAATGTGGAGCCACTTCCTTACAATACATTTCTCTTGCTATATATAACATGGATTCTGTTTCTGGAGAACATTGACTGATTCAGTGGCAGAGCAGAGAGGCCTAGCTCCAACCCAGAGGGCCAGACCCAGCACAACAGGAGCCAGTTTTATTGTTGCCCATCCCCCAACCACCTCTCAGCACAAGCGGAGACCCCCACAGGGCTTGAAGTGGTGGGTGGGGAGGGCGGCTGGCCCGAGAGGAGAAGACTAGGAAGAGACTGAGAACAGGTGACGACTGACGTGTTTATTGCTGGACGCCTTTTTCTTGGGGGCCCCTCGCAAGCCCCCAGCCACAGAAGAAACAGATATAATGACTTGGAATCCAAACCAGTTGCACATAAATAGGAGGTGGGTAAAGGAAAAAAGAGGAAAACAAACAAATGTGCAGTTTCCTATGCGAGTGTGACAAAGTGGCCGCGCCATATCCATGTCGACTCTCTTACTGCGCTTCCACGCTGAGGCTTTCTTCTGCTCAGAAAATCACCTTCGGATCCCACTCAGCAGCATGCTGCCTCCTCCGGGCAGTCTCCCTGCCACAGTCTCCTGGGCAGTCTCCCTGCCACAGTCTCCTGGGCAGACAAGTGAGTCAAGAAAACCAACATGGGGTCTCCTTAAAACAACAACAACAACAAAAAATGCTTCCGTGGTTCTTTGCACCTCCCAGTTCTGTTGGGTGAACGTGTCCCCTGACCCCGAACCAACCAAAAAAAAAAAAAAACATGCTGAGCGCAAGCCGCAAGTCAGAATAAAAACATATTGCACATGGTCACCCGTCTTCCTGAGAGCCCCCTCACTGCAGATACCCAAAAACTGGCTTTCGATCCAACCGATCGCTTGCCGGTCGGGGGGGTGTCATATACACCCCCCACGCCCCAAATCCAGCTGGCACGAAGCACACACTCCATAATTATTATCCTTTGCTATTAGCCAAACTCAAAGCTGAGACTGGATTTAACCTCACTCACTACAAGCAGGTGGTAGAAGGAGGTGGGGATGTTGGTTTTAAACCTTTGTCTAACCTTTCAACAACCTTTTACCTCTGGGTGGTTACTGAAGTTCTACAGGTGAACACAGCATCCAAGACATGAAATCTTCTGGAACCGAGAGCCTGGAAAGTGGTTCTCCCCAACCATATGCTTTTGAAAAGGAAGTTCTGTTATGACCCACGGGTCAGGCACAAGCAGGGGTAAAACCTACAGCCCGTGCATGGGACAGGCAGTGTGGCAATCAATCTTGTTTTTCTCCTAAGGAATTTTCAAGTATCACAAAATCCCTGATACAGTATGTAAACAAGACTTCTCACTGAACAGAAAGCTAGGTCACTTCGGGAAGCAGCAGCATGTGAAATGTCTAAAAGGGTGAAAAAAAGGTTTAGGTTCGACAACAAAGGCAAGCGAGCTGCCCACTGTGCTCAGGCATCACACACACACACAGGCCCCTCTGCATGGAGCCAGGGAAGAAAAGCACCGATTGGCCATGCATCGGGGTCCTGAGAACATGTCAGGCTGCCCCTTCTTTTGCAGTGGTGTAGCTGCCTTCGGCAAAGAATAAAGGAGTCTTGGATGCTGAACACCGGACATGCTCGTGGACTGGTGTCCGCATCTGCTTCCCCGTCTCCTGGCCTCTTCCCAGGTCTTTCTCGAGTCGCTGGGCCCCTGCTTCAGGGAACAGCCACTGAACCATTCTCCCTGCACCCCAGGCACACGTGGAAGACGTTTTCCAGAGGAATGCTTTTGGGTGAGGTATCTCATTGACAGTTTTGCTCTGGGTCTCAGTTTTATTTAAAAAGAGCACAGACCCTCTCCGTTCAAGGGCGATGAGGCTCTGTGGGGACAGCTTCCCAGCTGCCTCGCCCGGATGAGTCCCCCTCGTCAGTGTCCTGCCGAGTCTCCAAGGCCTCCCTCTGTGGCCCAAGGGGGCTCTATCTGTCGAAACAGCCCGTGGGGAACGCGTGGCTCCCGCTGAAGTAGCTGCTTCTGTAGGTGGTGGTGAGGCAGTGCCTGGGCTCAGCTGTGACGGCCATCTGCATGCTGAGGGACGCGGGGAGCGGCATGGGACACACGTCCAGGGACTGGAGGGTGGGGTACGGCACGTGGAGGGATGAGCCAGTGCCTCCCGAGAGCAGGCTCCCTGAACGGTGGGCCTGTAGTGAGTCCCGATAGGCCAAACACAGGTCTTGCACGGGGGTCTGGAACTGCGCCAGGGCCACGGGTGTCGGCTGGCTGAGGGTGGGGTAGGCAGGCGGCTGGAACAGCACTTGGGTGGAGGTCGGGGGGGTGCCAGGCACCATCGCCAAGGCCTGGCTCTTGACTGCGACGGCGTCCTTGAGGACATTGTCATAAGCTCTGAAAGGGAAGCACCTGGGTGAGACTTAGAGCTCAAAGGCCACAGCACAAGACACCTGAGAGCACCTCTACCTGCCTTGCTAAGTGGGATCTGGAGTCTGTGAGCTGTTACCGCCGGGCCTTGCCCAGACTGCTCACTGCCTCCAGCCTGGTCTCAGCTGTTCTCCGACCAACCTCAGGCCTCAGCTCTCAGCTTGGATCTGCGTCCTATGAAACCCTCTTCTGTCCTCTCAAGACCAGCCTCGCTGTCCCCACAACCCGTGCTGACCCATCTTGCAGACAATACCCCAGGTGCTAACTTCTAGGTTACTACCTGGCTTCCTGTGCTGAGTGCGAGCTCCGAGAGGGAAGACCCTGTCTGCTCTTGCTCACTTGTGCACCCCCCAGGAGGGCAGAGCTGGTGTTTAGATGAGCACCACCTCTGCCTTCAAGGCACTTTTGGTGACTCTATCCCCATTTTGGTCACTCCTGAGCTAGCAGATCCCAAGCAAGGTGACCCCAGGGCTTAAGTTTCTCCATTTGTAAAGTAGGATGGAACTGGTTTCTTATCATCTCAAAAAAAAAAAAAAAAGCTTCCCATAAGCTTTTTGGGAAAACAAATCTATGAGGAGATGCTGGATGCTGTCAGGTGGAAGAAGAGCGACTGGGTCCCCTGTCCTCCTCCCTGAGGTCACCACTCAGCTCTTTGGCCTCTGACATCAGTTTCATGGTGCTGGGTTTACAATGCCGGCAAGCATCTTTTCTGACACACTGAACGTTTCCTCCCCAAGATTCCCAGGGGTTCTGCAAGGAGGCAGTAGCCTGCTATGTTAAGGCCCTCTTGGCTTAGCTGGGGAAAAGGCAGCTCTGTGGCCATGTCTGAAAACAGCAGCTTAGAAGGAGAGCCCCTACATGTGATCATCCATAAGACTGGTTGATAACGGGACTCAGAGCAAAGAGCCAGATACTCAGAAGAATGTGCACAAAGCCCCCCACTTCTTGACCTTAAAATTGCAAACGCAAAGCTACCCAAATCAGAAGGACCAACTCTCCAAACCCCAATTCTATCAGGGGTCATCATGGCCTACGTTATGTGAAACACTAGTTGGGGTCCCCATCATAAGCCTCAGACTTTGGGAAATCGCCTGAATTGGGCTTCAAGTGGAACCTCGATATTTCAGAAACATGGAAGGATCCAGAGAGGCACTTACACCAGCAGGATTTCGATGCATGTGCTGAGATGTTCCAGGGAGTAGTTGGAGATCCTCTCCAGGTCTCTGGTCCAGTAGGGAGAAAGCTGAAGGCAAATCCTAGAGGCCCCAACACAGGCTGCAGCGACCACAGAAGGCTGGAATTTGTAGAAAATATGATCTGAAAGAGAATCACAGAGGGAGTCAGCATCATAAAGCCTCACCTGGAGGCCTGGTGCCCCACCTGCCTTGTGTCCTCCGAGAATCATCAGACAAATGATTAAGTACAAGGCCGTTCACTGCGGGCATGCGTGGACAAGCCGACGAACACACACACACACACACACACACACACACGACGAACACACACACACACACACACACACACACACACACACACAGTAGCCACTCCATGAAGTTCCATTTTGGAACTGTAAGGACCTTCGCTCTCAGTCTGGGATGTCAGCCTAGAGCAGTGAGTGTCAAAATGTCATCCATGGCTTCTGGGGGTTGCAAGGGGTTTGCTGATGCACTACAAACAGAACCACAAAACATTTGTCCTTTCTTTGGTTGTTAGGGGTGAGTGAAACACCATTTCAAAGGCTTCTGTTACGGGGTATGACTAACGGCTACTTAGGAATAGTAGGAAAGCCTGGACCACAGTCGGCACTCAATAAAACTCTGTTGAATGAATGGCTACAAGAGTTTGATAATCAGAACTAAAATTGGTACTTGACTTACGTTTACTAAGGAACTTCCCCCCGCCTTCCCCCCCACTCCCCGTCCCCGCTTTACTGAAGTATGATCAACCAATAAAAATTATACATATGTAAGATGTACAACATGATGTTTTGGTATATGTATATACATTGTGAAATGATCGAAGAAATCTTAATGTCCTACTAAGATATCTGGCAGCATGGAAAACTGTTGAATTTTCCAGTTTTCATGAATGACACTTGGTTATCCGTGCATTAATTATCACGTTGCCTTAAATTACTTACGATTTTCGATGATTTCAACATTTGCCTGTTAAAATATGAAATCATTCAGGGTGGCAGTCACAGAGTCAGACCCCCAGGTTCAAATCTTAGCAATGACCCTGGGTAAGTTACCTTACCTCTTGAGCATCAATTGAGGAAACTGATTTGTAAAATGAGAATAGCAGAAATTACTTTCATGTGGAGTCATTGGGAGGTTCGAATGAAATAATGCAAGCAAAGCACTAAACTAAGGAGCCTGGTACATAGTAAGTGATCAATTCATGCTTCATATCATGACTGATATTGTTACTCATGACTGTTTTGGTTTGTGGTGGGTTATCAGGTGGCGGTATCAATTGTATTTCTGACCCAGTATTTTATCTATTTATAATATTTAGCTATCTATGATGATAGCTCTTCCAGACTGACCTGCCTGCAAATCTGTGCAATTTAGGTTATCTGCAATGTTACAGGTTACCATACGCGAAATTACCAGGGGACCAGTAAGTTTTGTAGGATAGCAGCTGCCTGTACATAAGCTGCTGTTTCTCCTTTACACATGATTGGTAACACACTGGGGAAATCCTCACTGCTTCTTTGCTTATTCCCTGCACAGTGGGAGTGATTTGGGGGGATGGGCCCCAGTCAGGAAGGACTCCCTTGGATGGACATGACCCTTGGACAGGGAAGGGGTGACAGGTCCTGACATTGGGCCCCACCTTGCAGGGTGACCTCTAGGAAGTACTGGGCATACTCCTTGAGGCACTCTTTGGTCTTGCGGGGGCAGGTGGTGGGCCAGCTGTGGCAGTGGTGGTCCTTCTGGCTGACGGAGGCCAAGAGGTAGTAGTCCAGGAAGTGGGCAGGCGTGGGCAGGCAGAGATTCCAGCTGAAGGCCTCCAGGAGCAGCAGCTCCGTGCTCAGCAGCTCCTTCTTGGTGAGGGTGAAGTTCTGGCTGCTCAGGATCCTCGTACTGTTTATTTGCTCCAGCTTGGGTACACGGTCTTCCCTATCCTCGAACTTACCTGTGAGAGAAGCAGAGGTTACTGGAAGACAGCACTCGCCTGCACCTAGGAAGTAAAGGCCCACCTTAAAGTGCCTGGAAGGTGCTGGCAGGGAGGACAGAAAGCCAAGAGGCCCCACTGCTGAAGGCGTAAGAGCACACACTCTGGATCGGTCAAACTTGGGCTCGAATCCCCAAGACATAACTTCTAGCTGTGTGATCATGCACAGGTGCCTCACCCTCTCTGTGCCTCAGTTCTCTCATCTATAAAATGGGACCTATACCTCACAAGACTTTTGTCAGCTGCAATGAGAGAATGCACACCAAATGTTCAGACCAGCACGAGCAACACAGAAGGTGCTCAATGTCAGGTAGCAACAGGAGTGAGGGCCTGGGGAATAAGGGGAGCCCTCCTGTCTGGTCCTAATTCAACCTCAGGACTGGTCAGAGGGTCTGTCCACAGTCAGAGTGACCTTACAAATCTGACCCGGTCCCTCTAGATGTGGAAAAGCCCTTCAATGGCTCCCCACGGTCCTCAGTATTGAGTTCAAACTCCACCGATGGGTTTTTAGTTAGGGTTCTCTCAGAAACAGCTTGCTTGGGAAGTGAGCCTGGGAAAGATGGGTAGGTGGGAGAAGACAGGAAAGGGAAGCAAGCCCAAACGGGCACATAATCAAGGGAGCCACCACGGTGGACAGCTGCAGCTTACGCCTACGAGGAATGCTGAGAAACAATGTAGAATACGGGCCTTGGCCGAGGGAACCGAAGCCCTGACACACCAACCCATGGCAGTCGTCCCCAGCCGGTGGCAGTGGGGGTCCGACTCACTGCGGGTCACGGCACAGGGCTGTGGCTGGGAAGTGGCAGCCGCCACTGTGGGAGGGAGGCTCTGCAGGTGAGGCTGCTAGGGAACCTCCCAGCCTTAACACGCGTCCCCGCTCGGGAGAAACCACACACACCTGGCTGTGCTCTCCATTACTGCAGTGCTCCGAGGGCACTGAGGTCTCCTTGCCTACAAGCCTCATCTACACAGCCCCTCTGCCCGGAGCACCCGTCCCCATCCTCCTTCTGCCACAGACGTGTGCTGTGAGCTCAGCTTCCTCTCCGCATTCTGCCACCCTCGCCTTGCCCTCCACCTTCAAAGTCATTGCCCCTTGGAGGCTTCCCTGGCCACTGTCCCCACCTACTGCCTCACCCCACCTCAGATGGTGAGCCCTGAGTCCTGACCTCGCTCTGCTCACCTGGGGCTGCCAAGCCCAACCTCACAGTCTGCAGAGCAGCTGCTGGGCGCGTGTCAGAAGAGGCAGCTGAGCTCAAAGCACACGTCTGTGCCAATGAAGGGAACAGCCAACTAAGTGTCCACACACCTGTGCATAACTGCCAGCACTTCTGACCCAGTTCTCATCAGACTTTCATGCTTTTGAGGAGAGATAAAGAGGTAACCACTACAGGCTGCCTTGCAGCTGATACAACACACTCCTCAGGCAGGCTCAAAACCTGTCACTGAGAAAGGAAACGCCGACTCGGGGAAGCCCCGCATCTCCACCTTCTCGGCGAGCCTAACACCCACCAAGTGGAAGAAGATGGCGTGACATGAACCTCTGGTCTTTGATGGGGAGGAGCTGAGAGAGTGGAAATGTACACATATGTAGAAATGTACAGGACAGTGAGGAGCAGAGACGACTGCCAACCGGCTCCTAAGCAGCTTACAGCGCCCCAGACACATCTTCCGGAGCCCTGTCCTTCAGGAGCTCAGCCTGGCACGGCGCCACCTCCAAAGCACACACCTTCCCTTGTGACACATGCAGGGGCCACTCAGGCAGGTAAAGGCAAGGTCAATGCTGCCCAAGGAGGGAGAGCCTCTTGGGGTGCTGGAAATCGAGGGGCATGCCTTAGATGACAAAACCTCACTTCACGGCCCAACACCCTCCCTCTACGAGCACAGGACCCAGCCGAGTGGAACTCAGACCCTCCCCCACCTTACTATGTGTCCCCCAGAGCTCAGT
This sequence comes from Rhinolophus ferrumequinum, assembly GCF_004115265.2. Lineage (NCBI taxonomy): Eukaryota > Metazoa > Chordata > Mammalia > Chiroptera > Rhinolophidae > Rhinolophus > Rhinolophus ferrumequinum. Next base: position 29,617,530 of record NC_046307.1, read on the forward strand.
TCAGAGGCCACTGGATGTCCTCTAGGCCCTGCTCACACTCAGACTGCTTGTTTAATACCGAGTATTAATTTTCCTGGCTGGCACCTGATCCTTAATAGGTACTTAACAGGTCTAAGCCCCATGAGGACAGGAACCATGCTGCCAGGTCCTGGCACTGCCCCTGGCACACAGTAGGTGCCCAGTGATTATCTGTTTTGAAGGACTGGTTCTCTCGAGAGAGTGAAATTTTATGCCATTTGAATTAACCTCTAATGATCTCTGATTATCTGTATTTCCTAATTGTTTTCTCCAGTGATTATGTATTCTTTGTGCAATTTAAAAAGAAAGAAACAACATATATATACATCTATTTTTGCAAAACGGTCACGCTTTCCCTGAACCTTGTGCTGAACTGGGCTAACGCTGTTTGCAGGCACTCAACACATACAAGCTCTCTTTTCTTTGCCGGAGCAGAAGGTGGCACGGTCACAGTCCTGGTAGAAACACGCATCGTGCTGGGGGTGGCACTGAGACCCTTCCATGGCATTGCTGGCAGCCAGCAAGCTATTTCAAGGGGCAGATGTGCTCAGTCAGCTTAGTTTCCTCCCTGCCCTCAGTGCTTTTCAAACCTTTCAGAGCTCTGCTTTTCCGCCAGCCACCAAGGCCAAGAGGATTACCCTGAAATGGAATGGGCCATGGTTACTGAGGCGTCTGAATTTGCCTGCTGCTTCTTGGGGACCCCCCATGCAGGAGGCCAGAGCCAGGCAGAGAGGAGTCTGAATCCTCAATGTGTTGGCTCAGAATGTAATAGCACTAAACTCCACAGGCCTCTAGTTTCCCACCTAGGAATATGCCCCACGTGGATATGAAATGGCCGTGCCAAGGCAACGTGCTTCAGTGCCCAGCACACAGGGATGCCGAGTCCTATGCTGGGCCAAGCACTGTGCTTTGCGCTGCACACGCGCCGGATCCGGCTGGTTCTGTTCGGATCCCCAAAGACTCAGGAAAAGCTCAGAGAACCGAGGAGCAACTACACAGCCTCTGCTCTTAGCGGCTGGCCGGCCCACCCCAGCTCAGCGACTCTTCCCCAGCACAAAACATTTCACGGCCAGAAAAGATTTTATGAGTTTCCTGGTGTTGCACGTGCCTGGCAGACACTTATTTCCTCCCCTCCTCCCATGATGGTGAGTGGGGCCAGCTCTTTGTCCTCAGCACAGCACCACCAAGCACCGCCACTCAGCTGCCTGCTCCTTATCAACAAGACAAACGGCACAGACAACAGATGCCTGCAAGTCTTCAGGCAGGTCCCCTGGGAGGGGCAGGGGACAGTGGTCCAAGTCTTTCCAAGTCAGAAAAGAGCCACAGACTCTCTTTAACATGGTTGATGTACTTTTTATTTGGAAAATTTTCCAAATAAATCCACAGAAAAGATGAAAGAACAGATGAACCCTGATGCCTCTCCAGCAAGATTCACCAATCGCTGACACTGAGCCACATTTGCTGTGTGTGTGTGTGTGCACACGCGCCTGTGTATGTTGGTTTTGCTGGACCATTTCTAGTTAGGTTGTAGACGTGACATGCCCTCCTGGACACTTCATCATCCATCCCCGAGGTCATTTTCCTGCATAATCACAATACTTTTAGCAATCCTAAGAATATCAGCATTAATGCAATAACATTTTCTAATATTTAACCTGTATCTGACTTGCTGCAAGGGTCCCTAAAATGTCTTTTATAACCTTTGGGTTTTTTTGGGTCCAGGATCCAACAAGGCTCACACATGGTGTTTGTTGTGGCTCTTTAGTCACATTCTTTCTTTGATTTTCATGATACTGTCTCTTTGGATGAATCCAATTATCTTGTAAAATAAAATGCCCCATATTCTGGACTGAGTGCTTCCTCATGATCAAACAGTTGGGCAAGACAACTACAGAGATGAAGTTTTGTCCTTCTTACTGGATCACATTAGGAGTTGTATAACGTCAGTTTGTCACAGCAATAGTTATGCTACGTTTGATCACTTGGTTAAGGTGGTGACGCCAGATCTCTCCATTTTAAAGGTACCATTTTCCTGTGAAATTAAGAAGTAATCTGTGATGTGACACCTTAAGACTGTGAAAATCCTGTTTCCCAAAAATCTTAAATAGTGTGACATCCATAGATGATCCTTTCCTGAATAAATTACTACATTGTGATTGAAAAAGAATTTTTAACAATTCTATCATTCTGTCTACATTTTTTTGTTTGGATGTTTATCCCATATTTGAACAGCGGGAACCCTATCAATATACTTTTACGATTAAAAAAATAGGGCCAGCCCAGTGGCCCCGGTGGCTCAGGTGGTTGGAGTGCTGTGCTCCTAACACCGAGGTCACCAGTTCTATTCCCACATGGGCCAGTGAGCTGTGCCCTTTACAGCTAAGATTGTGAACAACGGTTCTCCTTGGAGCTGGGCTTCCGTGAACAGCCAGAGGTCAGCTGCGGCGGGCAGCCTGGTGGCAGGAATGAAACCTGCAAATGATGCCTTTTTGGACCCTCTGCAAACCTGGCTAACTGATTCCTCCCACCACTCCCAGGGGTTGGTGCGATTCTGGGCAGGTCACACAGTCAGTGGACCTAAACCCTTCACCACATTGCAGGCCACCCTTCACACAGCAGGCCTAGGAGGGGCACACACACACTGGCTTTTCTTTCTTTTCTTTTTCTTTTTAAATGGCTTTTTTTTTAATTGTGGTAAAATGCATACAACATAAAATTTACTACTTTAACCATTTTTAACTGTACAGTTCGGTGGCATTAAGTGCATTCACATTGTTGTGCAACTAACCTCTAGAACTCTTTTCATCGTGAGAAACTGAAACTGTATACCCATGAAACAATCACTCCCCTTTTCCCCACTCCCCGCAGCTCCTCCTGGTAACCCCTATTCTATTTTCTGTCTCTATGAACTGACTAACCCTAAAAGACTGGCTTTTCTTCTTCTACCTACGGTCCTAGCAATCAAACCTTAAGCAGACCAAACAGGATTCCTGACTTTTCTGAAGTAGGGACAAGAGAAGCAATACTTTTAATTGCTTAAAAAAGACAAACAAAAACATACTTTATTTTGGAAAATTTTACATATACAAAAAATAGAGAAAATGTTATAATGAACTCCCATGAATGCATCACCCATCTCTAATAATCATCACCACTTAAACACTTCCTTTAGAAAAATTCTCTAACAACAAGGTAAGTGGCACAAAACAGGATTCTGTACAAGGTCAGTGTAGCCCCGTTTCTGACGTCCAGGCCCCGTGCTGCCCACTCTCCTAGACAGTGCTCCTGGTTAATCCCCCAACGGCCCTCATGTCTGGCAAGGTACCCACTGACACACTCATTCAGGAGCTAAACCTAGGCTCAGAGGTGAGGCCAACGAGAATCAGGTTTTAAAGCAACAGCTGGCTATTCTTCTTTCCTTTGAAAACAGGCAAAGCTACTGGCCTGGCTGTGCTGGCTGCCCAGAGTGGCTCCAGCACTACAGTGGCTCCAGCCTCCTTCCCCTGGACTGTGACCTTGGCTCCCAGAAAAGGAGGTAAAGGGGAACGTGGAATCCATCCAAGGCCTTTCTCAGATGGGTCCTCCCCACAGGCGTGGGACTTCCCCAGGTCACACAGCGGGCTGGCAAGAGGCAGAGATTCCACCCCAGGATGTGAGCTCCAGAGGTCAGGGCAGCTGCAGGCCAGGCTCCACCACGCCCTGGCTGGCATCAGAGAGGGGACGCCTCTGCGGGACTGTGCTTGCTATGCCTTCCATCAGCACGCGCTGTTCATTCTGGTAACAACCCTGGGAGGCTGGAAGTTTTCCACATGGAATCAGAAGCTCAGAAATGTTAAGTGAGTTGCCCAGATCACCCAGCTAGCCGGTAAGGGACAAAGCAAAATGAAAAGTCTGGCTGTCTGCTCCATGAGGGTGGGACCACACCTGTCTTACAGGACGTCACAGATGCCCTTCACCTAGCACAACATCTGGCATAGAGCTAACACTTAATAAGGAGGTGTGTTTTGTTGTTGTTTTTTTTAATGAATGAATAAATGGCTCCGAAGTCCACAGCTTTCTAAACCATAAGCAGGAAATGTCAGAAACTGTCACAAGGATCCCTACAATCCCGTCCCCATAATGAGGGTATCTATCGGGGTGCAGGAATTCCCATGGATGAGGGAGTCAGGCCAGCTGCGGCCCCTCCCCATCTCACAGCCCTGTTCTTTACAAATACGCTTGTCTTCACCCTCCCCTCTGCTCGTGTTATTTAGTAACTTCATTCCAGAGCCTGTGCACTAAGGAGCTGTACGATCAACAGGACTTCGTTTTTCTTCTTCCAATGATAGAACTGAAGTTGAAGAGGGAGTCTCTAAAGGGATACTTTCTGTAATAAAGGACCACCCCAACTCTGGCCAAACCAGCTTTTTCATTAAAAAACTCTTGGGCTTTCTGTAGTTATTAGAGGCCATAAGGGTACCTCCTACATCCAGCAGACAAGTGTCTGAGGAACCAGGCGAGACAGATTTTGAGCAATTTGATGGAGAAGCCAGGAAACGACTCTGAGGCCAGCACCCTCTGAAAGGCTGTTTTACTTCATGACACAACACAGAGGGGTAGACAGCACTCTCATGATGACCATGCTGGGTTCTAGGAGGCTCGGTCACGCACTCGTGGGTGTGGTCTGGGTAAGCCTCAACCTCCTGGGCCTGTGCAATGGGAATAATTGTGGTAAGGATGACATGAGGGCTTAGCTGCTGAGAATGGTGCCCGGGGCTTAACAAACATTAGAAATCATTCTTCTGTATAAACCTCTGCTCGATTCAGGACCAAGAGAGCAATCATGGTCACAGGTACAATGACAGTTCAGGTTCTGGGTAGGATTTGATGTGGAGGAGAGAGAAAGCCAGGGACAGAGCAAGAAAACCCTCCAGCTATAAGACAGAGAGGAAGCTGTAAAGACCACAGGGAGTGGGGAGCAGGGAGTGTCCCCCGCCACTCTGCCCTTAAAGACTTGCTGCAGCCATGTCCAAGATCTCTGGCCCCTCCAGGGATCCGGAGGTTAGGAAATGTCCCAGAGAAACAAGCCTCCAATCCCACCCATACCTGGGCTTCAGGGGCCCTCTGGGTAGACCCGGAAACTTCCCTCCTCAGGAAACAAAGACAAAGCTCCTTTACTGTGCCTTGCTCCTTCCTCTTAAAAGCGAGGCTGTTCTGTTTGTGGCTGCATCGCTGGTGTCTGAGACAGAGCAGGCCTCGAGAAAGACTGAATGAGTTAATGAACGAATGTACATTTCTGACAGGCTGAATCAATACCTGACTCCATCTTTGGAAACAGGGACTAGAGATGCAGTTTCGGGCCCTTGTTTTCTTCAGGAGGAAATTCTAAAAATGCCTCCCAGGTCAGAGGTGGCATTCAGCCAGCTGGGTCACACACACCGGCTTCCCTTCTGGCTGCAAGGACTTCCCTGTCTCAGGATGGAGCGACGGGTACGATGACTTCATGCAGCGTCTCTGGCCAATCCCTGGCTCCCGGTGCTCTGATTTACAAGGGACCCAAATAATCTCACTGTTTAAAAGCAGCGGCTGTGGGGCGGGGGCCCCTTGTCATGTACATAGCTGGCATCTGGAGCCAGGCTCAAGCAACGGCTTCGTGAGAGGAACCGAGCTGTCTCCTGTAACGAAGGTCACTGCTGTGCAGAATGGCCACGCCAAGCTCACCGGGGGCTGCTCTGCACCAGGCCTGATAGCGCTGCGGCTGCAGTACGAGCAGACGAGTCCTCCTGGGCAGCAGTGACAAAGGCGTGGGCATCGGGCGTGGGCCCTGGGTCCTTCTCTGTTCCAACCTGTGCTGGGAGTAGGGAGAAGGAGGACGACAGACACCATTTCTCTCAAGGCTGGAAGGGAAGCCAGTTCCAGACATGAGACCCGGTCCTGGGGGCTGAAGTTTTCATCCAGGTTAACGTGCAGCTCAGAGCCGGGGGGGGGGGGGGTCTCTTAGCACCTCTCCATTGGTTGGCCCGACTCTTCCTGGTGCAGCCAAGGAAGTGACCTGCTACTGTGTACGGGCTGAGAATAGCAACTCGGGGATGGCGACCGGGTCCTGTCCCCTTGGGCAAGTTACCTAACTTCTTAGGCCTCAGTTTCCTCCTCTGTCAGCTAGGGAAAATAATACTGCCTACTTCACGGGATGGTTTTGAAGATTAAATGAGTAACTCCCTGCAAAGAACTCAGAACACTGCCTGATATAAACACACTCAATAAATGTTAGCCATTCGATGATCACTGAGACCAGGATCTGCCTTCCGTCCCCAAATTTTGATTATATAAAAAAAATGTACTGAGTTTACAACTAATTTTCATTTTCTTCTTTACGTATTTTTTCCACAAGGAATAAATACCTTTCCCGCTGAAGAAAAGCCGTTTAAACTTCTCAGAAGACAAGACACCACTGATGGGACCCTAAAAGCCAGAACCGGCAGAGTAACTGCCAAAGACGGTTCTAGAAGGTGGGTCTGCCCTTATCCAAGACTATCACAGCAGGAATCTGCTTTACAAGTTCCCATACGTCAGGAGGTGTCATACTTTCCTAGAAGAGTCCCATAAATCCCAACATGTCAATGACAAAGAAAAGACTTCCTGTCTAGACACTGAAATGCTTATAATTAAAATGAAGACTTAGGAGGCTGGGAGAGGGAGAGGCAAAGCAAGCTGCTCGAAACACAGCTCACCGAAAACAATCTCTCACCTCACCATCCAGGGATGTAACAGGCTGGCATATTTCCTTAGGGTCTGACAGTAGTTTTAAAACCAACTGCAACGGCCTTTCTGGTATTATCACAACCAACGCCGACGAGGTGGTGGGCACCCAGCGAAGGGTGAGCAGCTGTGAGCTGGGGAGTGAACTCTCCACCACGCGGAGTCTCCCTGGCGAGGCAAGGGAGAGCTGTAATCTGGAAAACCCTCTGGGTGGTTCTCCCAGGGAATAAGGGACCTAATGAATAAGGACTCTAGTGTTTTCTTCCACTTTGGCAATAGGAGGAAAGTGGGTATAATGCAATCCCGGCCATTAACAGGGTAGAAAATACTACAAGACACAAGTATTCATTACAGAGAGTAAAAAGAAAATAAAAACGACCGTCTCGCTCCTGGCAGCCACACTGCAGGTAGTGTGAAGAGCAGACAGGGTGCCTGAGGGCAATGTCCCGGCCATCTTCCCACTAACTGTGTGAGCCAGGGAACTGTGTGAGTCAGGCTGCTCTCCTAACAGGAAGGACAGCTGGGTTTTTCTTAGAAGGGCAACTGGCTTGTTCCTGGCACGTGCCCAGAGACCTGCTGGTAATGCCTGGCTGAAGGCTGCTTAAGACAGGGACGGGATCTGCTTTGTGCTCCACTGTCTCGCAGGCTCAGCGCATAGTAGGTACACGTGTATGAAATGAATCATCTTCCATGACAAGGGCTGCAGATGTTCCTTCCATTCACCACTGTCTCCCCAGGGCTGAACACAGCGTCTGGCACGGAGCAGAGGTAGAATAAATTGTTTTCTGAATGATTTACTGTGTGGGGTCAAAGGCTCCTGAATAGTCCACGTTCAACTAACTCATGCAGTTTAAGATCTCCCTCCTGCCCCCAACCCGCCCTCCACAAAAACCCTCAGAGCCCAGAACCCCAGGCTCTGGACAAACAGGTCTGGGCACTAGACTTGCGAAGGCCAACTGTACAATTTCTGAGTTTCTAGCCCAGCCAGCTGTCTGACAGGCACTTCACACAAAATCTTTCCTTTGAAATAGCCCCAAGCCTGCCAGTCTGCAGAGATGGGAACAGGAAATGGAAAATCACCATGTCCTCCCTCCCGGTGCTGGAACACTGAAGCCCCAGCCCGGATTTGCACAACGTGGCCCTCACGTGACAGACCACCTTTTTCATTCTGCCCTGGGCTGTGTGGCCACCGATCAGGTGCATCACGCACGCTGCAGCAGCTTTTCAGAGGAAATGATCAACAACTGTCACATTTAAGTGCACACATGCAATGGAAGACCTATTCTGATTTCTGAAACGTGAAACCATGGCCGAGAGGAAATGTCATATTCCTCCGGGGCACCCTTGCGTGAGACGCAAGGAGCTGTTAAATTATCTCCTGCACGGGGGCAGCCATATTTCCTTACAGATTAAGGTTTCATCCTGTGAGTACGTCCCATGCTTTGTCCAAAATACACCCCTGAGAAAGGCCACCTGGAAAATCGACCCCTTTGCAGGCACTGCTTACAATTAGTGCTTGGAGGTGGTGAGCTGGTGGGCTTAACCTCCGCAGGCAGGAAGCTGGTGCCTCCTTCATCCTTTTTGCCAGGAGGGATTAAGACTGCTTTCAAGTTTCCAAAATCTCCAACAGGGCGACCCCATCCTACTCCACTGCCCTGCTGTCAAAGAAGCTGCTTCTCAGAAGCAACAGTTGCCAAATAATCAAAGCAGGGGGAGGGTAAAAGCAGGGAGGCAGGGGGGACTGAGGGGAAATGCAGGCGATTTACTGGGAGAAAGAGAGGCAGGCCTCTCTTAGAATCTTAGATGACCAGCGCACAAGCGTGCAGCAAGCAATGGCTTTACTGGTGTCTGCCCTAAAAGGTGTGCCTAATGATTTCCGGCTAAAGGAGCTTTCAAAGCAATTGGTCTGGGAACTCATTCCTCTTCTGGACATCCTGCCAGGACAAGGCAGAAAGGTGGAATGCAAATGCACTCCCCGTTGAGGGGCACAGAAGCCACAAATGGACACTGGTGAGGGGCCAGGATGCAGGACGGACATTGCCTCTCTTCTGATAGTTTGTTGTTTAGGTGGAAGGCGTGGTTCCAAAGGCTTCATTTTAAATTAAATTCAATTTAATTTAAATTAAATTCAATTTAAGGAAAAAGGGATCTTGTTTGCAGTTAGGTTTTGTTAAAACCTCTGCAAGGCAATCTTGCACTATTTATCAAAATTTTAAATGCACACATCCTTTGACCAAAACAATCCCACCTCTGGGAATTTATCTCACAGACATATTCACTCCTGTACACGTACAAAGACCCAGGGAAAAGGACAGTTGTCATATCGTGTATAGCAGTGAAAAAAACGGATGTCAATCTAACTGTTCATTGTCAGAGGAATCATTTAAACAGATGGCAAGGTTTATAATATGGAAGCTCTGCAGTCAGTAAAAAGAGTAAGGTAAATGCACACAGACTGATGGGAAAGACATTCCCGAACATACACCGAAGAAAGCATCTTTGGCATTAATCCACTTGTGTAAATATGTAGTCGATTCTAGTTATTCACAATTATTATGTTAAAGTCGCTGCAGACATTGAACTAGTGAATACTGAACCACACTCCTAGGGGAAAGTATAAGCTTAGGCTCCCGTGAGCTTCTGATCACAATCAATCACTGCATAACCTTGTTTTGTATATATATCTGTGTAATATTTTATTGATTCATTATCTGAAAGTCATAGCCAACAGCATTCTATTAGTAACTCATGCCTGAACAAAGCTTATCTAACACACATATTTTCTCCAAAAGGCACACACAGCCTTCTTGCACTTAGGAATACTAGATAGCATCCCACACTATGGTTGGGGGCCATTTTTAACAGCAAAATCACCAACAAGCCGACAAATGGGAAAACATGGGAAAGGACACTGGATTTACGTACGAGAGCTGAAATAAGAAGGCCGGGAATTACCTTGTTCCATCTTAGCTGGAAACATGCATGCAGGGCAGCTCACATTGCTGCTCGGCATATGTCTGTGAACGATTGCAAAAGTTCTGTGAGCACTGAGTTGGGCTTATAAATAAAATTTCAGTTGAGTAAGTGAATTCGGAAGTACGGAATGTTCGAATCATGAGGATTAACTGTATGTTGGCATAAGCTCAGAGCACTGCTAGAAAATATACCTGATCAATTTTGGAAGAAGACACCTGCTCCCGCAAGTTACCTCTGGGGAGGGGGATGGCCGGACATGACATGGAGAGAAAAAGAACAGAAAAGGATGGCAGGGAGAGACTCTGGCAATGTTGTTTACTGGGCATCTTCTTTGGGTGTAATCTGATTCCTTTTCACCACCTTGTAAATGAAAATGGGTTTATTTTCCCAATTATGAAAACACATAAGTACATCTAGGTCTGGAAGGATACACACCAGGCTGTGGGAACGGGACTATGGGTTTGGGGGGAAACTAATTCTAGTACTAGGTACTTCCGTACCTTTTGGATTTTTTTTTTTTCTTTTTCTCTTTTTAGCTTTTTTGATTATTACCTAGTTTCAGGCATACAAAACGACACAGTGATTAGACATCTACACCCCTCACAATGTGATAACCCCAACAAGTCTACTACCCATCTGGATTTTTTACCATCAAAATGTATCTCATACTTCTTGTATCCTAATAATAAGGTCTTACATGTAAGGCCATGCTACCCTATCGAAAAGGTCACTGGGGTGGCCTTTCAGGCTTTCTCTCTCACCCTCCCTCCTTCCTCTTGCTCTTTCATGCTCTAGGGTTAAGGACTCAATGCAAAAGCAAAACTCCAAGTTTCCTCAAAAAGTTCATCATAGAATCATCATATGACCAGAAATCCCAATTAGGTTTATACCCAAAGGAAGTGAAAAAATGGTGTTCAAATACAACTGGTGCCCAAACGTTCACAGCAGCACTAATTGTAATAGTCAAAAGGTAAAAACAACCCCAATGTCCATCAACAGATGAATGGAAAGAAATGTGGTGTACCCATATGATGGAATACTACGCAGCCGTAATGAGAACTGAAGTACCGATCATGCTACAACGTGAATGGACCTAGAAAACCTTAAGTGAAAGAAGGCAGACACAAAAGGCCACAGATTGTACGATTATATGATTCTTTTTATATGAAATATCCAGAATAGGCAAATCCATAGGGGCAGAAAACACATTAGTGGTGGCAGGAAGTTGGGGGTGGGAAGGAACGGGAAATGACTGCTTAATGAGTAGGAGGGTTCCTTCTGGGGTTACAAACATTTCTGTTAGCAGTAAGCAATGAAGCTACTGTCTGTCACCAGGATGAAGATGATGATGTCACTCTGTCCTAGCCAATTCACCTGGAAGTCGTGGGGTTTCCATGTTTTCAAATTGTCCTTTTAAATTAAATATCAACAACAAAAAGGCAGTTGAGGGTGGGGTGCTGCTGTAGAAGATGGAAGATTAAAGGAGGGTGGCTCTGCTTATTTATAGTATATTTACAGCTAGACTATATGTAGACTCTGTCCTGTGTTAAGTAAGTAGGAAATGCAAACAATTACCTTGGTCATAGAGAGACAATGGGGCGGCTTTGCCACTGGTTCACCATAGAACAACATACAAGCTCTTGCTTTTACCACCTCCTTCCAAGGGCCTGCAGACAAGGGTCCTGGCCGGACCCCTGTTTTATGGGGAAAATGGGGCTGTGCGTAGGCGAAAAGGTTCCATCTGTGCAAAAGCTCTTATCTGGGAGCAGCTCTCAAAACCTAAGAACTGACAGGTGGGGGCAAGAGGAACTGGCTCTTATCTATCTGAGAATTATCTCGTATGGAATTAGCAGAACTTCAGACTTCCTTGTGGCTGACAGTCAGCATGGGGAGAGGGGAGGGAGGAATGAATAGGATTTCAGGCTGTCATGGAAACTTTTCTTTCCTTGGGTCTCTGAGCATATGGCAGGTGTCCTGAAACCTCCAGTCCTGCCCCGAGGCTGGCTGCTGGACCTCAGACATGTGGGTGGGGGAATCTGCGTCTCTATCTGTAAGACCCCCCTCCCTCCGCCATGGCAGCAGGAACACAAAGGAGTCTCCAGTGTGTGCCTCACGTCCCAGCTCCCCAGACAGACGCTGGGGGAGAGCCTCCGTGGCCCCATGGAAATCTAAGTCCCCTGCCCCCAGTGGCCTCGATGCAGCCCACAGATCACAGACAGCAGCAGGGCAAAGGCCACGGGGCAGGCTTCTCCTGAAACGCGATGCCCGTTCTGCCTTCCGCTGACGGGATGTCTTGCAAGCCCTACATCTCTTCCCAAGACCAAAGAGAGCTGCATGTTGATTTGGGACTTTGAAGTAGCAAGCAGGCTGGACTCTCAGCAAGACTGGCTTGTCTGTGTCACATGGGAAATCCAGCTGGTCCAAGGTAGAGAAAATCACAAATTGGGAGGCAATAAACCCAAAGCAGCCAAAGGGATTATAAATAACAGCAGGTAGAGGTGCCAGGGTGGCAAACAAGACAGAATTTGGAAAAGTCTAAAGCTTCTGGAACTAGGTGATCATCCTGTGGGGGGAAGGATCATGGCAGTGTGCCAGGAGCAGACAAAGCCACGGGAGAAAATGGGCGCCATCTTCTTGCAGCATCAGTGGGACTCAAGGATGGGGAGGCAGGGTGAACGTATCATAAAATAGAACCATAACATATTGTGGAGGAGACAGTAAAATCTGATTGAATTTTAAGGAGAAAATACTGGATGTCAAGGAAATGTCATGACGGCTGCTGGCCACTCTGGGGTATTCTGCTCTTCTGCATTAAAGGCTACCGTGTTTCCCCCGAAAATAAGACCTAGCCAGACCATCAGCTCTAATGCGTCTTTTGGAGCAAAAATTAATATAAGAGCGGGTCTTATATCATATAAGACCCAGTCTTATTTTACTATAAGACAAATGCTTTTAGTACTCCTATTGCCGGGTATATTAGAGATGCTAATGTTGATTATTATTAATAACCTGAGTTTGGACCCCGCCAAGGATGAACACAGACGACTGCAGAAATGCACCATGATTTGGGAGCACCTGGGCTCACTGAGCAGGAGGAGGCAGCCTAGGGACGAGAGGACGCGATTTCTACATACTTGCGAGCAGGAGGCAGGAGACCGCCGTGGCGTACAGTTGCTTGGAAGTGGTGATGTTATAGCGATCCAAGAAATGGTCCAGCAGGTAGACGGCCAGGTGCCGGGCTGTGGGGCAGAGCTGGCAGTGGCTGCTCAGCAGGGTCAAGATGTCAACAAAGAACCGGCGGCTCTTCAGGAGTGGGGAGTGGGCTCGGAAGGCAGGCAGCTTCAGTTCCTGGAATAGGAAGGGCACAAGGGCGGGGGGTCAGGGCTGCCTCCTGAGAGCCTCCAATGGCTAGAAAAACGAGAGGTGGGAGCCTGCCTGATGGCTGGTTAGGGGGCACCGATCCCCTCCACGTCCTGTTCACTCTCCATCAAGCCCCAGGATGGCCCCGGCAAGCCCCTCTATTCCAGATTTCTCCGGGGCCGTCTCCCATCTACCCATGCACAGCACAAGCTTATAAAGGGTCACCTAAATGATGACAGAGGCAGGTGAAGGAGACCATCGGCTCCATTCTCGGGAAAAGGCTGACTACTGGAGATTACAGAATGTAGGAGACCCACATCCAAATTCTGGTTCTACTACCCAACCAAGATGTGCTACCCTTGTCACCTGCCTTCACCTTTGTTTCCTTCTCAGCAGGTGAGGATTAAAAGAAAAAACGAATGGAAAGCACCTAGCACATAGTAACTTCTCAGGGTCCACAGTTTAATTCCCCTGTAGATGGGTTGTGAGAGCCAAAAAAAAATTAATTGTCAAAAAGTTGTTAAAATCATAGTACAAAGAACTCCCAAATACCTTCACCCAGATCCATTAGTTGTTTACACTTTCTTTTGTCTCTCTGCCTGCACATATACTTTTTTCTAAAAGGTCAACATCATACATTCCCCCAGGAGGCGACTTTTACCTTGCAATTTATATACTGTCACGTTATCTGAATTTATTTATCTAACACAAGAAAAACTGAGTGAAATAGCAAACCAACTAAGATTATTATGACAGGAAAAATTTTCTTACATATCTACCATATTTACAATTTAACCAAAGCAGACCAGAAACTATTTATTTAGGAATTGTCTTAGCAATGCTCTGTCAAATGAAGAAACTAAAGAGAAGAAAAACTAAGGAAAAAGAGCAAAGGAGAAGCTAGCAGAAAAGCAATTGTGAGAGCTCACTAATAGCATGCTCATTGGGAGATGAGATTAAAATAAATTGGTGCCCTTTCTCTGTATAATGGGACTTTACTTAGGTAGCAAGAGCTCTGGGACTAGGAGATAGCTGTTCATTCATTCATTCATTCATTCATTCATCCATTCATTCAACAGATACTAATTCATTCATATCATTCAGTAAGTATCAAGTACCTTCTACCCATCAGGCATTATTCTAAGCACTAGGGATACAATCTGGTATAAGATAGACACAGACCTAAATGTAAAATTAAAACTACAAAACTCTTGGAAGGAAATGGCAAATCTTTATGACTTTAGATTAGGCAATAGTTTATTCTCTATAATACCAAAAGCAGAAGCAACAAAAGGAAAAGTAGCTACATTGGACTTCAAAATTAAACTCTTTCATGCTTCAAAAAGACAGCATTGAGAAAGTAAAAAGACAACCCACAGAATGGGAGAAAATGTTTGGAAAGCATGTATCAATGAGATTGTATTCTGAATATATAAAAAACTCTTACAATTCAACAATAAAAAAGTAAACAATCTAATTTAAAAATGGGCAAAGGACTGAATAGATATTTCTCCAAAGAAGATACAGAAATAGCCAATAAGCACATGAAAAGATGCTCGATGTTACTAATCATTAGGGAAATGCAAGTCAAAACCACAATGAGATATCACTTCACACTCACTAGGATGGCTATTATAGAAACAAAACCAGAAAATAAACAAGTGTTGGTGAGGGTCAGGACAAATTAGAACCTGCATACACTGCTGGTGGGAAAATAAAATGGTGCAACCACTGTGGAAAACAGTTCCTCAAAATGGGAAATGTAGAGTTACCATATGATCCAGCAATTCCAATCCTTGGTATATACCCAAGAGAAATGGGTATATGCCCACACAAAAACGTGGATACGAATGTTCATAGCAACATTTTCATAATAATATCAAAAGGGAAGCAACCCAAATGCCCATCAAACGATGAATGGATAAATAAAACGTAGTACATGCTCGTGTATCCACACAATAGAATATTAGGCCATGAAAAGGCATGAAGTACTGATACATGTTACAACGTGGATGAACCTTAGTGAAAAAAAGCCAGTCATAAAAGGCCTCCTATTGTATGATTCCATTTATGTGCAATGGCCAGTACAGGCAATTCCATACAAACAGAAAGTAGATTAGTGGTTGCCGGGGACTAGAGGTAGAGGTTAATGGGGGGGTGACTGCTAACGGATGCGGGGTTTCCTTTTGGGATCATGAAAATATTCTGAAATTAGATAGCGTTGATGTTGCACTACTCTGTGAATACACTAAAAGCCACTGAACTGTATACTTCAAAAGGATGAATTTTATGGTATGTGAATTATATCTCAATAAAGCTGTTATTAAAATATACGATGGACACATCACCCACGCTCATGGAGTTCATGGACAGTAGGAGAGAGAGAGAAGGAGATCAAATACAAATAAGACAAATACCGAATTCCACATGATCAACACCAGGAAGGAAAGCTGCGGGCGGTGAGAGCCCCCAGCTTCTCTCAAGGCAGGGCTGTCTGCCTTGTGAAAGTGAAGCTGGAGCTGAGATTTCATGCTGGGATCCCTTTTCTTCTGGCTTGTGCGCCCACAGAGCGGGAGGCCAGGACCCAGCTCCTGTGGGAGCCCCAGAGCTTTGCTCCTGGAAGGTGCTCAAAGCCTGAATAAATTAGTTCCTCTCCCTTATGTTTACATATGAAGAAAATGAATTTGAAAAAGTCCTGTAACCCCAGGGCTTTACTTAACAAGCAACAGATCTGAGACTAAAAGACTTTTAGTGCAGCCTTTTTTCAACCTTTTTTTTTTTTTTTTTAAATCATGGAGAAGAGCTTTTACCCCCAGTTTAACTTCTTGAAGGAAAAGACCTGACTGCTTGGTGTATTCTTCATCATCATTATTTGATGGATGTATGCGGCCACCGTGGGACTTTAAACTTCTTGAGGGCGGGGTCTCATCCTTGTTTTCTCACCACCCTAGTGTGACTAGAACATGGTCTGGTGCCCAATAACTAATTGGTGAAGAAGTGAAGGGAGGAAGAGGGAGAAGAAGGGAGGAGAGAAGGACTGACGTGAAGTGGTGATACAGAGTGCCCTGGGCCCACAGAGGAAGGTGTGACCATCTGTAGAGGGTAGCAGGTCAGTGAGGACTTCAAAGAGAAGAGAGCTGTCTAGACAAGTTTTGGAAGGACGTCTAGGAACTGACAAGTTGAAGATTAAGGAAGAACGCTCAGCAGGAAAAACAGCACCTGCAAAGCCACACAGGTGTTGGTGCCCCATTTGGGGAATCTAGAGTGCTTGGAACAGCCAGACAAGTGGGGTATGTCTGGACAAAGCAGGCTGGGAGGGTGGCAGGGTCCCAGCTTTTATGCCCGGCTAAGATATCTGGCCTACACTGGGGGGTTTACAGGAGGGTGTCGATGTGGGCATAGTGGCCATGCATGAAGATCTCTCGGCCAACCTGCTCCCAGGCTGTGGCCAGACAGCTGGCCATATGTGGAGCTGCAGCTCCCTGTAACAGCGGCTCCCCTCGCCATCCTCCAGGAGCCCCCGCAAGCTTTCAGGCTACTTGTGTATTTCCTCTAAGCCCTCAGGCTATAGGGCTCTAGGGCTCTTGACAAGAAAAAAACACAATCACAGATCCTTGGTGTTCAGTAAGCAGCAGCGACCGGAAATTAGCCAAGAGAACTTTGGCCCGGGCTGCACTGCCCTCATCAAGGCGGTTCAAAGCCCCAAAACACAAGTCAGATATGTAACCTCCTGACTTTCCTCCCTGCTCAGTGCAGCGAAGCTTAACTCCTCCTAGATTTCCCTTTGGGCCAACTGGCAGAAGAGAGCTCAAAGCAACACACTATACTGTGTTTTCCTGAAAATAAGACCTAGCCGGACAATCAGCTCTAATGAGTCTTTTGGAGCAAAAATTAATATAAGATCTGGTATTATTTTACTATAATATAAGACCAGGTCTTTAATATAAATATAATAAATATAATATAATATAATATAATGTAATGTAATGTAATATAATACCGGATTTTATTTTACTATACGACCAGGTCTTATATTAATTTTTGCTCCAAAAGACGCATTAGAGCTGATTGTCTGGCTAGGTCTTATTTTCGGGGAAACACAGTAGGTCTTCCCTCTGTACACTTCCCTCTGTAGGTCTGCGGGCTTGCGCACATTCTCACAGGAAGCCATTGGGGTATAAAAGAAAAAGTTGTAGACTTTGGAACAGGTATCAACAATGCATGTCAAATATGAGGTAGCTGATCGGGCTTCCAGGAAAAGGCTAGTCTCAAAGGCGAAAGGATTCTGAAAGCTAGAACAGCCGCTCGCAATGCTCTTCATCCCCATTTCTGCTGTCCCTCAGATATTGGCTTAAATGTCCTTCCTAAGAGAGGTTTTCTCAACGCCTCCTCATTCTAAATCAGGTGCCCCTTGTCTTCTCTCTTAGCACGCTGTTCTTCATGACCAAATATTTACTTATTTATGTGTCTCTCCCTGCTAACCTCTAGCTCCATGGAGCAGGGGCCATGCCCATTTTGTCTATACCCTTTGCCCAGCGCCCAGGATGCTCCTGGCTCAGAGGCAGGTGCTCAGAAAATATTTGCATGAGTAAAAAAGAATGACTAGCCATGAAAAGGCATGGAGGAAACTGAAATGTGTATTACTCAGTGAAAGAAGCCCATCTGAAAAGGCTACAAACTGTATGATTCCAACCATAGGACATTCTGGAAAAGGCAAAACAACGGAGACAGTAAAAGGGTCAGTCGTTGCTGGGGGCTGGGGGGAAGGATGAATAGACAGAACACAGAAGCTTTTCAGGGAGTGAAACTTCTCTGAATGATACTATAATGTGCACACGTGTCCTTATATATTTGTCCAAACCCACGGAATGTGAACACTGAAAGTGAACCCTAATGTAAACTATGGACTTTGGGTGACAATGATGTGTCCATGTAGGGTCATCAGTTGTAAACAAGGTACCCCTCGTGTGAGGATGTTGATAATGGGGGAGGCTGTGCAGGTGTGGGGGGAAGGGCGTATACATATGGGAAACCTCTGTCCCTTCTGCTCAATACTGCTGTGAACCTAAAACTGCTTAAAAAACTAAGTGTATCAAAAGGAGGAAAAAAAGAATGAATACAAGGATGTCCTTCTCTGTACCAAATACACTCCTCCCCCGACGTACGGGGGAGCAGCTCAGCAGAGACTGTGATGTCAGACAGTTCTGGGGTAGAAGATCAACCCCACTATTTACTGACCTTGGGCATGTGAATTCTGAACCCCAGTGTCCTCATCTGGAAAATGGGGGTCACACCACCATACATGTAAATTATTTGACACTTATAGTACTCAGCAAGCGTTAGTGGCCTTTTTCTCAAACTGGGCAATCAGACTTCAGACAAGTTGAGCTTTTCTGCCTCTGTCTGGCTCTGAGGAACCTGCGTTGTACGGGGAAATTCAGCTTTCTACCTGATGTTTTATAGCTGGGCTGGGGGCCTGTGCCGGAAAGGCACCCTGGTTATACCGAGTTCTTCTCTGCAGAGCTCCCAAGCCACACACAATTAGGAGCTGAGTCTCAGCTTCTTCTCGGCCCTGGGACAAGCGCAATCCTTCAGCAAATGAACAACAATGTGGGACGCCAGCAAGCCTGCCCTGTTTGGTTTGAGAGTTCAGCTGATTACTTCTCTAACCCAATTAGGGGGAAGGCACTCATTCCAAGGGCTCTAAGGAGCCGCATTCCCCCCACGCACGCTTGACCTGGGTCAGCGTGAAGGCCACAGCAACCAGGGGCATGAAGCAGCCCTGGTCTGCTGAGCTGCCTGGATTCCAGAAGCAACAGAGCAGCCTGCGAGGGGCACAGCCTGTAAAGCTCTCCCAGATTAGGCAGGCACTTGGCAGGCACGCTGGCAGTAGCCAGCGGGCGGAAAGGGGGCAGGAACCCGGCCAGGCAGGGTGACCTTCCTCTCGCAGGGCCAGGGGCAGCATCAATATGGCCAGCAGAAAGGCCGTGGGGAGGGCACAGATGAAGAGGGGCGGAGGGGCAGGCAGAGGCTTCCTGAAACTCCCTCCGCGGATGCTGGCTCTTTATCACCTGAGGGGGACAGGACAGCACGTGCACCTGTGTCTAGAGAGGAGCAGATGACCAGGCAGGGAACAGGGACAGATGGTCAATATGGAGTTCCGGGGCCGGGGGGTGGGAATCCATCTTACAAAAACCTGCTTTTGTTATCCCAGTTAGTTTATTTTATTTTTAAAAATCACAACAGGCTAGAAAAAGACTCTTAGATAATACACCAAATGTTAACAGTGGTTATCTCAGAGGGCTGGGATCTCTGGTGATTTTTACTCTCATGCTTTTCAACACTGTCTCGAGTTTAGAAAAACATGCAATAGTTAACCAGTTTGTTATTTCAATTACGGTGTTTCCTGTTTGAAAGAAAAAAAAAATGGAGAGAGGGACTAGATACTCACTGTATTACAGCCCGACTCAAAATACATCCTTGAGAATTCCCCGGCTACCACACATCATCGCTTTGGAAAAATCAACCCTTTGATAATAACATCCGTGGCAGCCCACTCAAGACACAAGACACAAGATCCTCACAAGACACAAAAGATCCACCAAGGTCCTACCACGAAATGGTATTTTTCTTTTTACTAATTATAAATGTGTTCTCTGGCAAATTTTCAAAAGAACCACAAACATCACGTATAATGCCTCATGCACAATAGAGAGAAGCACTACCAAGTTCTATGTGGACTCCGCAGACGCTCCTCCGCACAAACTTTCACAAGATGGGATCAGAACGTACAAGCGCATCATACGTCCCCTTCAGACAGCAATGGAAATGAGGTTTTCAATGGCTCCCTACTGTTGCACGGTAAGGCTGTGCCGTGACTTTATCAGACCCCCGTTTTGGACATCTGGGCCATTTCTCTTCTGTCTGGCCACTCATCAGCACCCACGTGCACTCCCACAGTCAGCAGTTACTGTTGACTGAAGTGCTTCTTTATTAATGGTCCTTCTTGTTCCCCCAGAATGTGATCTCTGTCGGGAGGGGAGGAACCCCTTCTCTCTTCTGGTTCTGGCTGTACCTCTGGTATCCAGCACATCGTTCGGGCTACTGAATATCTGATGGAGTGTTTTGTGTGATGAACACAAGTGCGACCTGAGCAAACACCAACTGGAGGACCCTCTCTCTGCCTGTGGCCTGCTATGCCCCCTTCCCTTAGGTCTCCCTTACCTCGCCCTGTATCCTTCCCTAGGGTAACCAACAGGATGTGGGGACCTGCCCCCCTGAGAAGGAAACCCTAGCATTTCTAAGACCAGAGGAGCCATTCAAAGGGAAAGGAACGTGGTGACTGTCAAGACAGGCTTGAGTGCTTTAGAAACCACTCTTCTTGCTGCCCAAGATCTCGCCTGGGGGTTCCAGAGCAGAAAAGAGGATTATCTGAGAGGGACAGAACTCTGAGAAAGGCCAAAGATAAGACAATCAAAGATATGACCCACATGAAACCCCAAACCGAGCTACATACAGAGGTGGCGGGGCTGCTTGGACAGGCTTCTGAAGAGTCCAGGTGAGTATCTTGTCTCTGCTGCACCCCTGACTCTTGCCATGCTGACCTTGGCAGAGGTGGGAACCACTCCACACCTGTGCTGGACTCAGAAGTGCCTGGGAATACGAGCTAGGCAAGCCCAAGTGCAGTTAGAAAGACCTCCTAGCCCACAGCCAGGACTGCTGGGCAGGGACCCTGGGCTGTCACTGTTGCAAAAAAATTTAGTGTGTGCTTTTCACACACAGGCTCTGCCAGCAATTTGAGGCTAACCTCAGAGGAGTCTGAAGGTCACGTGTATTGTAAAAGTTCAGCCAGTCACCCCTGGCTTTCCATATTAGGGGAGGTAGGGAAGGGAAGTCTTCATTTTAACTCTTGGTGTCCTGCACCGTGTTATTTTCTAATTGCTTTACGATTAACCTACTCATCCTTCGGATGTCAGCTTAAAAGTCACTTCTGCAAAGAGTGTTCTCTGGTTATGTCTCTATCGGATATCCCAAGCATCAACGACTTCCCATCATCCATCCATCCATCCATCCATCCAGCCAGCCAGCCATCCGCTTTTACTGTTCTTCACCCCTTGACTGTAAACATCATGAGGGCAGGGACTGGTTCATCTTGTTCAGCAGCTCTGTGACCCCAATACCTGACACAGAAGAGACGCTCAATAAATACCCAACTCCCCAAATTTGGGCAATGGCAAATACTTGAAAAAGTAAGAAAAAATGATTTGCTCCTGATCTTAGGTTGACTATGACTACTCATCGTAATGAGCAATTCTAAATACTCATGAAGACCAGGGAGGAGGGACAGGAAGCTTGGGGTGCTGAACTCCATTGGAAAGGGAAAGCTCTTCCTTGCTTCGGGGTGGCCTGTGCCTTAGTCTACCTAATAGCAATAGAGGATTCCTAAGGAGGAATCAGGTCAGTGTTACCAGAGGGCTAGAAGCTTCAAGAATTATAAATTATGCACTCTATACTCAGTCACTTCAAAGGCAATGTTTCCCAATGTGTGTTCTATGACACCCCAGTCCCAAGATATACTCCCTGAAGGAAAGGGTTCTGCGGGCCATTAGTTTGGGAAACACTGATACTGCACTGCTTCTTCCTAAAACAAATCATATATTAGCCCATTAGAGGTCCCGAATTATTTGTTCAGGAAAAAACTTATATAGTTTTGGGAAACTCTAGGTTAAATTTATTTATCCACAGACGATCATCCCTCCCGCCCCCACCCACTTCTGGGGAGTCAGAGTAACAATATCCCAGAGAGCCTGCTATGGGAAATGGTGCTTTAGGGTGCTGGCGGCTCGGCACTGGTGCACTGGGGAGAACAGAACCCCAGTGCATCTGCACAGTGAGACTCTGGCAAAAATCCCTGGCACAATGCCTAATACTTTAATGATTCTAAACCGAGAGGTTTACTGAAAAGCTCACTGAGATTAAAAGCCATAGCTTCCACCTGCAGAACTGCCCTGGTAAGAACCTCCACACAGCTATGGTGTTAAGAGCCTAGGATAGGCACGAGAGGCTGCAGACGGCAGCTCACAGACACCCCAGGCAGTCAAGTGCTGGGTGCCCTGCCTTGAGGGGGTCCAGGGACTGAATGCAAGATTAAATCCCTTCACCCCTGCCCCATCTCATTCATATATATATATATATATATATATATATATATACACACACACACACATACATACATACATATATATAGTTTTGGAAGCTCTCAATTCTCTGTAAATACTGACCTGCTTCCTTCTTGGGAACCCCATGTTGCTATTGGGTAGAGTGAGGCACATAACACCCAAGGCAATGACAGCTTTGTCTTTCCCCTGGAATTCAGCTCCCTGAGTTTCCTGTACCTCCCCTCTGGTCTTCATGAGTATTTGGAATTGCTCATTATGGTGAAAAGTTTTACACACCCTTTTGTTATATATGTATGTATGTATAATTGGAAAGCATACACACACACGTGCACGCACATTTTCACGAACTCGCCAGACACTGTCTTCCATGCGTTTTGTCCTCTCATCCTCCAACAGGCCCGCCAGCATTCCAGCATCCCAGACAGGGACAGCTCAGAGAGGCTAAGCAACCTGCTTAAGGTCACCCAATTAATACATGACGGATCTGAATCTGGGTTTTCTGACACCATGCTCTTAAAGCTATGTTTTGGGGCCACCACAGGATAGTTTAGGTTTGTGTTTTCCTTCCAAAATGATGTTATATTTAACCAATTATAAAATCCCTAATCACAATAGAAATTTTAGAAAATACAGATGAGTACAAAGAACATTAAAATCACCAGCAATCCCACCAGCAGGAGATCATTTTGAGTACACGCAAATGTCAGTATGTGCCCTTCCTGTCTTGTTTCTCTGCATATCCTGACCCCCACTTCTCTCTCTCAAAGGACTATCACCTCCCTGACCGCTGTGACTGTAACTCAATTTAGGTTCTCCACCCCAGCACCCCCCACCCTGAGGTGGGCCCAGGAAGAGGGACTACCACTAGCATTAGTACCTAGGAAACCGAGGCACAGAAGTCCAAAGGCCAAGGTCACATTACAGGTTGGTGGCAAATCATGGACTTGGACATGGGAGGGGCTGGCCAGTCCCTCAGGGGTGGGACACAGCTTTGTGTAACATGCACTTTATAAACAGCGCAAGGTATGGAGCAGGGCTGAGCTGCTCTCCCACACTAGCCACTGAAAGAAAACCACTCTGTTCTCCTCCTCTGCGTGTCTCACCATGCTCATCCTTACTGGTGCCCTCTGCTTGCTTCCTAAGGGAAGCTGAGCCTCCATGCACTGGGCCAGCTGCTTGGGAAACAGCTCCAGGGCTTGAGTGTGCCTGAGAACAAAGAGTAGCAAGCAGTGAAGTAACACCATGGGTAACCGAGGGGACCAACAGGAAGTGGAGACTTGCAAATTGAAAGGGAAAAAGAAAGGGGAGGGGGTGAGTAGGTTCTTCAGAGGCTTCTGAGAGTAAGAGAATACACACCACCACCCAGAGTACACACCACCACCGACCCGGGAGGCCCTGCGAGGCCAGAAAATCACCTTCCTTCCCCTCACCATCCCGTTGCTTCATACACCCAAAGAGGCATTTTCGGTAAAGAATCAACATGTCTGCAGGAACACTATTTCAACATTGTTCAGAGGGTGGCCAGTGACATCCCCCCTTGCTGACTTCTGGCCTCTAGCTTCCTTCCAGCAGTGAGGAAGGTCACCGTCAGCCACCACTCCTCTCACTGGCCCCCTGAACTCAGCAAATGGCAGAGGGACCAGCTCTGGACACACGCCCTCGTTCCCAGGAGCCAAGGCCACTGCCCTTCCAAGCATACTCTGCATTAGGCCTGGCTATAGCTGCTGGGCTACAGTTCCAACTGTAGCCAAAGACATGTCTGCCCACCCCTCGGTGGGCCCTTCCTACCCCTGCCACTGAACCCTCCCAAAGCCCCCACCGGCAACACTCATGGCATTTTTATAACCCCCGCCCCCAAGTTCTTCACTTTGGCAACTTGCTAACATGACCACACACCTCACACCTTCCGGCTGTGGGTGCCCCTCATTCTCCCATGTCCTCCACTACCTAGGGGCAGGTGTCACCTTCCATACATGCCCTGGGTGTCTGTAACAGGTCCCACCCTTGGATCTCTCTGTCTTTCCTTGTAGGTTACCATCTCTAAACTGTGGCCTCAAAAGCTCTTTGTTCCACACGTCCAGCTTCCTTCTGATGGATTCTCCCAGGCCCCTTGACCCTAACATGCAGCTCGAAACCGGTCAGTAAAGTAACCACTACCACCATCAACCACCCTAGTCACGCCCGCTGATCCACAGTCTGGGGTTTCTGCAACTGTGGTCAGTTGTCCACAGGCATTGGGATCTCCTGGGAATTTATTGAAAATGGAGGCTTCCTCCCTATACTGAATTGGACAGTGTTCCCCTCTAAAACTCATGTCTCCCCAGGACCTAAGAATGTCACCTCATTTGGAAATAGGGTCTTTACAGATACAACGAGGGCCTATTGGATTACCACTGGCCCTAATCCAAGGGCTGATGTCCTTATTAAAAGAGAAAACAGAGACACACAGACAGTCAGAGGAAAGACGAGGTGAAGCTGGAGACAGGGAGAAGGCCTTGTAAAGATGGAGGCAGAGAACGGAGTGTTGCAGCTACAAGCCAAGCAACGCCAAGGATCGCTAGGAACCGACAGATGCTGGAAGAGGCAAGAAAGGATCCTCCCCAGAACCGCTGAAGGGAGCATGGCCCTGATTTTGAACTTCTAGCGTCCAGAACTGTGAGAGAATAAACTTCGGTTGTTTTAAGCCACCCAGTTTGAAGCAGCCTGAGCAATCTGCTACAATCCCCAGTTCCTGATGTACTGAATCAGAGTTCTTGGGCACGGAGCTAGGCACCTATCTGCATTTTATAAGCCCTTCCTTTGAGCCTGATGCTTAACTATAAGCTCCGTGAACGTAGAGAATTTTGTTTTGTTCACTACTTACAGTCATGCGTCACTTCATGACAAGGATTCCTTCTGAGAAACGCGTCGTTAGGTAATTCTGTCGCGCGGACCTCCTAGCGTGCACTTATACACACCTAGATGGCACAGCTGACTGCACACCTAGGCTACAGGTAGAGCCTATTGCTCCCAGGCTACAAGCCTGTACAGCATGTCGCTGTACTGAATACTGTAGACAGCTGTAACACAATGGTAAGTGTGAACCTAAACATATCTAAACGTAGGAAAGGCACAGTAAAAATATGGTATAATAGATAAATGGTACATCTGTAAAGGGCGCTTACCATGAATGGAGCTTACAGGACTGGAGGTTGTTCTGGGTGAGTCAGAGAGTGATTGGTGAGTGAATGTGAAGCCTAGGACACGACTACACTACGGTAGACTTCAGAAACACTGTCCCACAAGCCCTTACATTGAAAATATTGAGAAGAAGCTGACTGGGTAAGGCGTAAATCACCATAATGGTGATGGTCAGGAGGGAGTGAAAGGCCTGAGGCTCAGTAGGAATGAGAAATCAAGAGAGGAAGGTAAAGAAACATAAGGGATTGTCACGGCAATGTGGTTTCAGCTATGGCATGCTGGAGCAGTGGTCAGATTAAGGAACTTTGTTACGCAAATTCATAAAAAAGAGGTGTTTACCACGGAGAGGGTATAGAATGGTGGACTCAATATTTTGACTTTGCAAATTTGGTTTTGGTTCCATCGACCCAGTCTGGCATGAAGGGCTCTCTTTGGCACCAAATTGATGAGAGAAATAAAATCCATGCTTTATGTCATTACAACCTGAAAACATCTCCAAAGTGCAGGGACAGGCTGGCTCTATACCACCACTTTATTCAAGTGGCAGGGGTCCTTAATTCTTGTGAGGGTCGCTCCTATGGATCTGGGTCCTTATAAAGGATCTTAGGTCCTCAACAAAGAACTTACAGCAATGTACTCTGAAGACCACAGAGATGGATCTGGGAGGGCTGTAGCACCCTCGGAATGTGTAGTGCTGGGGTGAGGGGGAGAAGCTCCTCTGTGCTGAGACACTTCAGAGGCTGACTGAAGGGGATGTAATCTCTGCACTCAAAATTAAGGCGCTGTGAGTGAGGGGGACTCCACTGCCAAGCCCCACAAATATTGCTCCTGTCAGAGAAAGAACAAAATCCTCCTAGACAATATATCCTTCCATTTCTTACAGGACATTCGGGTCCATTCTAATTTTAGGGGACCACTGTTGTATATGCAGCCTGCTATTGACCGAAACGTCGTTATGTGACACAATACACTAAATCCCCTTTGGCTAGCAGTGCTTGGCATGTGGCTGGCAGCTAAAAATGACGTATGGAAGGTAAGAACGAATGGACACTGATGTTCAAGAACTACTAGTGCTTTGGTCAGGACACTTCACTTTTCCTTTTCTTTTTAAAAAACAACTCTAATAATCACATGAAATAATGTGCATCAAGCATTTAACAGTGCCTGGCATATTGTAGGTGCCCAATGAACTCAACCCTCTTCATTTAGTGGGCAGTGGGAGTCTTCAAAGATTACATAGAAACTAACAATCACTACCATGTTTCCCCGAAAATAAGAGCTAGCCGGAATATTATATTACATTATAGACCCGGTCTTATTTTACTATAAAATAAGTAAAATATTATATTAATTTTTGCTCCAAACGACGCATTAGAGCTGACTGTCCAGCTAGGTCTTACTTTCGGGGAAACACGGTAGAAGGCGCTTTCTAAGACCAATGCTCCCTGTGCAAAAGGCCAATCATGCTCAGCAATGGAAAATTACTTTGTTCCAACTACTATGAAACCTGAAATCTTTCATTCCATTTGACACTATTTCCTAAAAGTCTCAAGTCTCCCCACTTCCTGCCCCGGTTCAGAGGCCATCTCTTTGGATCACTGTCAACACACAGCCTCCAAGGCCATTTCCAGGGATCCAGCACACTGTCCTCACATCCTCCGGACAGCCCTTCAGGTGCCCTCAGGACGAGTGCCGACACCTAGAGAAACCAGCAGCCCCAGAGCCAATGCTCCCGACCCATCTCTCCCTCCTCACCACTCACCAGACTGCTCCTCAAAGGTCACTGATGCAGGACCATCTGGTGCTGCCCCGGGCCCTGGTGGGTGAACCTCCTCCACCCCCCTCTTTGCCTAGAAAGCTTCTGTTTATTCTTTGAACCCCGCTCACACGGCACCTCTTTGAAGCCTTTCATAGTTGCCTAGGCAACTGGCCAAGTCACTGTTGGTACAGTGGTTAAGAGCCTGGGTTCAGATCTTGGCTCTGCCATCTACTAGCTATACGACCTTGTAAGTCATGTACGTATATGTGTATTTGCTTGTTTATTTAGAATTTTTATAAGAGTTTATTTGAGCCAAATGGATGACATATGCTGGGGAGCAAGATCTCCAATGCTCCCGAGAATAACACGTTGCAGCTTCTTTTATGCATTTGAAATTAAGGATGGGTCATAAAAAAGATTACATGGAGGTGGGAAAAGCAAAGTGGGGACAGGGTTACAGGACAGTTTTAAGATCATGTGCTCTCTTGAGGTGTGTTAAGCTAGATGCACAGAAACCATGGACAGGGCTGGCTTAAAGCAAAGATAAACCTTTTACTAAAGAGTCATATGTCTGGAGCAAGGCTATCCATTATGACCTGCCCAGTTAGGAATTTATGATCAGAGCACCCTGTGAGGTTAGTAAGTTATTTAATTCTCTAAATTTTAGCAGGTCCCATCTGTAAAATGGGGATAATTACAGTACTTACTGGAGGGGATTGTCTGAGGACTTATGATAATGAAAGGGAAGAGCAAGCACCCATTAATGTGGACAATCATTACTGACACTGAGGGCCTCCAGGGTGGGGTCCATGGCCTCTTCTGTAAAGCCTCCCATGGGTCTGTCTGCAGGTTATATGTGGGGCTCAGTAAATGCTGAATAAAGAGGCTGCCTGCCAACCAAGCCACAGAGACGGTCCAAGGAAGCAAGCCAGAACCCTGCTTTCCCCAGACTCATAGCCAGCAAAGGCTAGCCGTGCCAGCTGGGCTTCCTCCTTCCCAACCAAAATGCTGAAGCCCGTCTTCCCAAAAAGGCCCCCTGACACCTGGGAAGATGTCTTCAATGGTTTGACAAAAACTCTGTCAGAAACCACTTCATGGCCCATCTTAAAAGTAACCATGCAAAATTCACCCCGAAGCATTAAGGAATAATGGGGTACTGTGCTTGCAACTTAGTCCCCCCCAAAAAAAGAAAAAGTATAAAGATAGAAAAAGAGAATGGTAAGGCAAGTGTGTTAAAATGTTCACAATTGTGGGGGCCGGCCCGATGGCTCAGGCGGTTGGAGCTCCGTGCTCCTAACTCCAGAGGCTGCCAGTTCGATTCCCACATGGGCCAGTGGGCTCTCAACCACAAGGTTACCGGTTCAATTCCTCGACTCCCTCAAGGGATGGTGGGCTCCGCCCCTGCAATTAAGATTGAACACGGCACCTTGAGCTGAGCTGCCTCCCTGATGGCTCAGTTGGTTGGAGGGCATCCTCTCAACCACAAGGTTGCTGGTTCGACTCCCGCAAGGGATGGTGGGCTGCGGCCCCTGCAACTAGCAACGGCAACTGGACCTGGAGCTGAGCTGCGCCCTCCACAGCTAAGACTGAAAGGACAACAACTTGAAGCTGAACGGCACCCTCCACAGCTAGGATTGGAAGGACAACAACTTGACTTGGGGAAAAAAAAAGGCCTGGAAGTACACACTGTTCCCAAATAAAGTCCTGTTCCCCTTCCCCAATAAAATCTTTAAAAAAAAAAAAAAAGTTCACAATTGTGTACTGTGCCAGCAACTCTTCTGTACGTTTGAAATTATTTCAGATCAGAAAGTGAACACAAAAGGAGAGAGACCAACAGGAGATTTCAACTTTGGAGCCAACAGCTTAACACCCCCACCGCTCTCCACGCGCCTTCTCACCTCTTCAGTAGCTGCTCAGTGTCAGTCCCCTAAAGGGGAAGTTCATGTTACACCATCACTGATGTCAAGACTGGTTGCAATTCCTCTGCTTGTCGAAAGTCAGGTTCTGGACAGCAGATTGCAAAGTTTTAAGGCCCCAGCTCTCCCACTTAATAGGGGGAGCTTGGCCAAGTCCTCGAGCCCTTGGAGGCTGTTTCTCTACCTGAAAGATGGAGTTATTGGCAGCCGTGCAACCTACACCCTCCCTGCCCTCCCGCCCCTTGAGACTATTTCAACAGTGAGGTGCAGGAAGACAACGTGTGGGCTGTAAGGTGACCCCAGATAAGGTGTCTGGGGTGTGCACATACCAATGGGGGGGCCTCGTCTGCAGTCGCTGCTCAGAACTGGAGAGACACAGCCCCTGCCTTCCCTCACGGGCCTGCTGTCTAGGGAGCGAGGTGGGTGCGAATCAAACAATTGCATTAATAGCTATATAATTATAAATTGTGCTGAGTGCTAAAGGAATAATCCAGGATGATCTGAGAACACACAAGGGGTCCAGCCCGACCTTGTCTGGGACTCAGGAAAGACACCTCTGAGGAAGCGATGTTTGAGCTGACAGCTAGAAAACAAGTAGGTTAGAATCCCACAAGCGAAGGGAAGTATATAAACCAAATGTTAATAGAGAACTCACGTTGAACAATACCATGAAGAAATAGGACAAATCAAGGGTAAATTCATCAGGATAAATGATCTGGTTTCTCCAAAAATGAATGGCATGAAAAATATTTTTTTAAGGGGATGGGACGCTGGGAGACCTTTAGAAAATAAAAGACTTAAGAGTAATTTTTTAAGAAATGTAATACATGGACTTTATCTGGGTCATGATTTAACAAACCACCTAGGAAAGCCATTTTTGAGACCACTGGGGAAAACTAAGCATGGACAGGGCAATAGAACATATTAATGAATTGTTCATTTTGTTAGGTATAATAATGGCATAGTTGTTACATTTTTAAAAATCTTTTATCTGTTAGTGGGTATTTATAGGTGAAATGACATGCTGTCTGGGGACAGATGAAACAAGTACTGAAGCTGGGTGGAGAGTACATGGGGATTTATTCTACTATTCTATTTTTGCATATCTTTTAAAATTTCTGTAATAAAAACTTAAGGGAAAAACAGTGATACACTCCAGAGTCAGCAGTGCTCTGAGTTGTTTGGATTTTTACAATGATCAGAAAAATCAATTGTCAGTAAGTACAAAGTTGCCACATTTCCAGTGTATGGATGAACCACAGTGAAACCAATTTCCTTCTGATGACATTGAGGTTCTTTTTCAGCTTTTCCTTCCAATAATTGACTCTCCCCAATTCCTGATGCTTCAGTGCTGATGATTCTCCCTTTCCCTGTCTCCCCCCACCCACCCACTAGAATCAGGGGATGACCATTTCTGGACCAAGTAGCTGCTGGTACCAGCGCGGAGGTCTCTATCACAAAGAAGGCCCAGACTCCGGCACTATCTACTCCAGTGACCTGCAAGGAACCCAGTGCCTTAGGACAATTCAAACTCAGCCTCTGTGTATGTGTGTGTGTGTGTGTGTGTGTGTGTGTGTGTAATAACTTTAAAAAAAAATGAAAAAACAGCTGACCCAGTGTCACCTCCTTCTGCCAGGTGCTCAGACACACTACAGAATGTTGGCTGCACTTCCTTTACCCAAGGGGCTGTGTGGCTTAGGAAGACAAAGAACAAGTCAAGGGCAGGGGCACAGGGCCAGCTCAAAGCCTTTAATGCCCTCCCTGCACATAGAGAGCACAGGCTTCCCAGCCAACCAGAGGGCTCGCCAAGCCCCTTCCCCACCCACAATCCAAAGGCTCTAGAGGCCCCAGAGGTTGATGACGCAGTACGCCCACACCCACTTTCTCCTAGGACACCTGGGAGGCAGGTGGGGCAGGGATCACACCACTGTCCCAGTTTAGAGATGAAAGGAAAGCTACAAGAATATATACTTCTTCCACACATAAGATACCTATCTTGGCTGAGTGGTGTGGGCACACTGAGCGCTTCCGTACTTTAAGACATAAAGGACGCAAGAGAGGATGCCAAGTTCTGATTCAGGTTTCCCCTGGCTTCCTACAGAATATAGGTGAGCTGCTGGAGTAGGGGAGTCTCTAGCTGGGCGCCACCTTTAATGATATCTCATCCAACCCCTCCACTCCATTTCTCTTCCAGTCCCCCATCTTCCACCCCCTTTTTGTATTCACCTCCAGGGGCAGCCCACCTCATCCAACTCTGCAGGTTGGACTGCAAGAAACTCCTAATAAGAGCCTCCTCCTTACCTCCAGAAGGGATCCCGAGGACCAGGTGCTTGGGGTCTCACTGGAGCACCACAAGCATAAGATAGCCCTGTCAGGAGGTAGGTTAGGGAGAACCCAGATCTTCTAGAACCATCATAACACAAACTTAAATACAGAGCCTACAGTGTCATGGATGGCAGAGCCTCGATTCTTCCCTGCCCTGTACTCCTTTTCTTGGCTAAAATGGATGTTTTTTCAAATAAATTTACACTCGAGCTCTGACACAATCACCTGTTTGATTTAAGTCAGTTACTCACACCCTCTGAGTCTTGCAATTTCCCACCTACAAAACAGCATCAATCACAGCAATGGGGCAGACATGAGGAATAAACGAGCTAAGGTACAGGGGTGTGCTTGGCACCCTGCCTAAAACAAAGTGCTCAATAAACAGTAGCCACTAAACATCATTTTTGTTGGTGTTTTGGAAGATCTTTGTATAAATCTAGTCACAAATCAGTAAAAATGTGCTTTATCTGTCCACTGGTTCAAGAAACGTGGTCTCACACAGCTCAAGTTCTCTAGGCGTGCAAGGAAGTAAGCTTCAGGAAGTAGGAAAAATGCACTGGGTGGCTGGCTGTTCTGCAGATCTTAAATCTAGGACAGGATGAGAAGACCGCTAAGGTCTTCCGTGACTCCAGTCCTGGGAACAGGCGAGCACCCAATGGGGAAGGAGGGAGCCTGTGGCGTGCAGGCTCCTCCAAGCCAGAAGGCAAAGCTACCAGGTCATATCAAGTAGGGCTTGTCACATGGCTTTGGGAAGGTGGGAATTTTTCCCCCTGCAAGTATCCCCAAACCCCATATTCAGAAAGTCTTCCACACACCCAAGAAGCCTTAAATCACAGAGTGAGTGTCCTTAAACCTCTGTTTACTAACATAACCATTTCCATTTCATAGGAGTGAAAATTACGTGCCAAATGGACATAAATCGAAAGGAGACCAGACCAAGTTCTATCTATTTTGTGCTCCTTAGGAGATAAAATTTGGAGAGAAAAATGGAAACTCCTGGCAAAAGTCTGGGAGGGATAATCTGGGTTTCTATTACCTAGGCTCAACCTACAGTTCTTTCCCTAAGATTCTACGCTGGACTTTGGTCCACACCAGTAAATCTGCTCGTGTGCGGAATTCCACTTCTAAACCCTCCCCTTATCCCTCTCCTCCCCCCAGCATTATCTGAGAGAAGGTGCGAGTCTGTAGGAAGCTGGGAGGCAGCCTCCACCTGGGCCTGCACCTGGCACCACAGCCAACATGGTGGCTGTTCAGACTGCCCAGGCCAGGGGGCATCTTCTGGCATTCCCGACTAGGATCTCCGGGAAACGTTCTAGCACGTCCACTCGACATGCCCCAGAAGAGTCCCTCTGAGCCTGGTCCTTCCCTTCTGTGCTCTCCCAATGGCTGTGCCTATAGCAGGTGAGGCAGTGGACACGGCTCAGCCTCTTTCCACACCAGACACTGGTCCGGGAATGCTGAGATACCGGACGCACCTCATGTCTGCATGGAGCTCAGTCGAGTGGGTAGGAAAAGTTATTACATAGGGACAAGGACCGTGACAGAAATAAGCATGAAGTTAGGGCCGGGGCATGTGATGGAGGGGAGAGGCTTTAAGGACAAAGAAGGTGGTCCTCAACCTGTTGTTGGACTCAAGACCCTATTAATTTTACACTTTGGGGGATGCATCCTTCTCATCATTCCACACAGATTGGGGAGTTTCTGTCTAGGCACAGAGGCCCGGCACTGAACAACACACGCACAGGCCTATTGTTGGGGAGTATATATTCTGGTATGGAGGAAAAGATAATCAAAGGAAATAATTCCCAATGCTAGTAAATGCTATAGAGAAAAACAAGGCAGGAGGATTTGATAGACTGACACAGAGGAACAGCAATAGAGAAAAACAGACAACAAATATAGCCAGTGCAAAGACCCTGAGACACAAATGAGCTTGACTTACTCAAGGAAGAAAAAGGGGGTCCGTCTGGAAGCGGGTAAGAGACAAGGCAGGAGAACAGGCCAGGGCTGTCAGGCCAGGGCTCGATTGTGTCAGGTAGTACAAGTGGTGGTAAGGACTGGGAATGTTATTCTAAGTGCAATGGGATGACACTGAAGGTCTTTAAGCAGGGAAGTGACACATGCTACGTTCTGACTATTGTGGAAGAATGGATGATGGAGGCCAGGTTTCAAGAGGTTAAATAAGCAGCTCAGGGTTTTACGGCCATTACTAGTTTGCATTTAATACCAAGGTTCATTTCCATGGTGTCCCATTTTACATACTGTAGTATCATGTTATACTGGAATATCACATCTGACAAAGTGGGGTTCCCACTATCTCCAGGACCCCAGCCCGGCTTCTTGCATTATCAGTCAAGTAAGGATAACTGCCCGTGGTTATGTGACAATTCAACAGCATATATATAGTAACTTGCTTTCTATTCATCTGGCAACATTCACCACATAGTATCTACTGTGTGCCAGACACTTGTAAAGTGTTCTACAGTGTTAGGAATATATTATTAGAGATGTTTAATAAAAAAAAAAAAATTACTTGTCTGGGAAAAATAAAGGGCCAGCCCTCATTCCTTAAGAAAGATGAGAACAGTGCGGATACTGGGTTCTCGCTAGTCTTCACTTTTCTCTGCAAACTCTCCATTAAGTCAAATTTTCTTGAGAAGCATCTTCTTTGAACAGAGAGAAGAAACAAAGAAGAAAGATAGTTAATATGCTGGGGAGGTGAGACATTATAACCAAAATAACCCAGGATTTACCCTATAAGTCCAGCTTCAAGTCACAGGTAAGCCGGAGCATTCACCCGAGTGAGTTTTCTACTTCTAACCTGTAAAACCTGGATAAACCCATTCTCCCTCAAGGTAGGCAGCCTTGTAGTGAACAATCTGGCTCTATGACATGGGTGAAGACAATTAATGGGGACCTGCTTGCCCTGTTCCTTGAGTGGCTAGAGGAGAGATTAGAACACGCTCACTTATTTATAAGAGATTGGGGATTCTCAGGGAACGGAGCTGGTTGAATTTACACTGTTCTCAGAAATCCTTCCTGCTAGAAAGGGGCAAATGAGGTCAAAGTCGTTCCTCCCACACTATGAGCAGAACTGACAACCACTGGAGCCCATGATAAACAAGGAAGCCCAATTTCCATGGCAGCCCTCACTAATTCATTTAGCCCCCACCTCCAGAAAAGGACCAGGCCTGAACTGCCTGGTCTACCATCCCACTTTACTCAAACACTAAGACCTGGATTTCTTCTCCAGATGGCCAGAATGTGCTGCACCTTGGCCATTCTGCTCCAGGGAGAAGACCCAGGGAAGCAAAGGAAAGTTACAGCCTGGACAAGCAACACAAGACAGAGATGGACTAGTAGGTACAGGAAAAAAGAGAAAAAAAAACTTAATTGTGACTGGAAGACAGCTACTTCCAAATGAGGAAAAAACTTTGTATAGCTATCGACTTTTTAAACAGAATTCCATAGATATTGGGTACAAATGCACTGGCTGTGGGACCTGTTTTTTAGCTACCCCACTAAAAAAACCTCACTCTCCCTGTACTGGGTTGAATAGCGTCCTCCCAAATTCATGTCTACCTGGAACCTAGATTGTGTCAAATGGACATATCTGGAAATCGGGTCTTTTCAGATGTACAGTAATTCGTTAAATTAAGATAAGGTCATATGAGATTAAAGTAGACCCTATTCCAATGACTGGTGTCCTTATAAGGAGAGAAAACAGACACACACACATACAGCTAGAATGCCATGTGACAACAGTCAGACATTGCAGTGAAGTCTACAAGCCAAGGAACGCTGAGGATTAGAATGGCCTGGCTGAAACCTTGTTTTCAGATTTCTGGCCTCCAGAACTGGGAGAGAACACATTTCTATTGTTTTAAGTGCCCCCATTTGTGGAACTTTCTCATGGCAGCCCTAGGGATCTAATACACTCTATTTCACACCTGTTCCCCAAACCACCCCTCCCCATCTCATCCCAGGAGCAGGAGGCAAGACACACAGGCCATGCCTCCAGCCCACCTGGCCTTTTCCACCTTCTCAA
The DNA here is from genome assembly GCF_004115265.2 of Rhinolophus ferrumequinum. NCBI lineage: Eukaryota > Metazoa > Chordata > Mammalia > Chiroptera > Rhinolophidae > Rhinolophus > Rhinolophus ferrumequinum. The sequence continues at coordinate 29,653,029 of NC_046307.1, forward strand.
TGCCCATCAGCACTTCTCTCTTTGAGGCGAAGGGAGTGCAGGGATCACATTTCAGCTGCCCCCACCTTCTGCCACCGGAGGCAAACTGGCAGGGAGTGTTTGTTTTCTCTTCACCTCCTCCTAGATTTATAGCCTCTCATTTAGATTAGTGTTTCTTACATTTTATTCAGTCCCATCCGAGAGATATTGGGAGAGCAGAACTATGTTATTATACCTTATACTGTCATTTACTTAATATTTCCTAATATTGAGTCACTACTTTTACTTTATTTTAAAAGGAACTACTACATCGTTACAATAAACGGAAAATCAGCATCACTTACCCTATGGGGAACCTGCTACATACGTTTTTAACTTGCACATTAAAGTATTTTTTAAGTCCATTCATGTACCATTTAAAATGATCTTGGGTGAAAATACTGTGGGGAATACCGCCTTCAAGAGTACAGCGGCTCTCCCGGTTTAGCTGGTCGGAAACTCTGGGTTCCTAATCAGAAAAACCAACTTAAGCTCTACAATCTCGTTTCTCACCCGGACTCTCCGGGAAGGGGCTCAGGGAGGAGGAAAGAAAGGCACCGGGAGCTCCTAGTGCGCCCGCGGGGTGACCTGAGCAAACCGAGTCGAGAGCAAAAGGGGCTTTAAATACCCAGTCGTGCGAGCGACATGGGCGGGGAGGGACTGACCTTCTCGCGCAGGGTGCAGTGGACGTCCGAAGCGACGCGCCCTTCCCACCACGGCTCATCCATCGTCGCGTATGCAGCGCCACGATCCGAGGCTACCGGGCTCTCAGGGCGCACCCTGCGTGGACACGAGCTACCTCAGCGGACGCAGGGCACCCGGGCTGTAACCTCCGGCATTCCTATTCGCCCCGGCCGGGAGCCCCCCTCCTGACCACCTCAGCAGAGCTGGGGGTCGCCGCCCATCCCGGGAAGGCTGCGCTGTCCCCTCCCCTCTGTTCGTGGGACCTGGGGCGACCTGGAGCTGTGCAATCACTTGCAGAATTGTCTTCCCTTTTGCAAAAGTTGCAGAGAAAGTTGCCGACTCCGCTAGCCCGCCCGAGGCTGGGGCTCCGGCAGCGGCCACCGGCTCGCCGTCCCCAACTCCTCCCCCGCCGCCCAGCCTTTGTCCTGCTCCCACATCCTGCCCCGGGGCCGGGGCGAAACTCACGCATCCCTCTCCGGCGTGGGGGGCTGCGGGCGCCAAGCCCCTCCCAGAGCTGAGCCGGCGGCCTCGCGCCCGGCGCTCCACGCTCTCGACGGCCGCCTCCGCAGCCCCGCTCGTCCCGGCGCCGCCGCGCCCCTGCGTGCGCTCGGGTCCCGCAGCGGCTCGCAGTCTCTGGGCCGCCGGGGGCCTCCCTCCCTCGCTAAGGGAATTGGGGGCCGGGCCTCGCGCATGCGCTGCCAGCTCCCGTACCCCGCGGGGCGGGGGGCTGGGAATTGGAGTCTTTCTTTCGCCTGCGCTGGCTCTGTTTCCTGCCCGCCCTCCTCCCCCGCCTTGGTGGAAAGCTTCCCCTCACCTTGGCAGAGACTCGGGGTGGCCTCCTGGGCACCCCACGGGCTTACGCGGGGAGCGCAGGGACCGCGGCGCCACCTGCGCGCACCACGCGTGAAACGCGCGGGCAGGATGCGCCAGAAAGTTCTGTCTCCTGCGTGCGCTGCTCTTGTCAGCGTTACGTAGGTTCCACCTGTTTTGTTTTTGTTTGGGTTTTTTTGAACCTGTTCTGCGATGGGGAGGCAGATACGGGCAATTCCCACGAAAGCTCCAGAAAAGCCACTCTTGATTGTCCAGGAATCCCTAATTCTCAAGGACGCTCAGTAAATCAAGTGGTATTTATTGTTCTCCTGCAAAGTACAGATCTATGCCGTACATTGGAGGAAAACTAATCTTTTGGGAGGGACTTGCGGGTGGAAAGCATTGTCTGTTTAATTCAGTTGATTGTTTTCGGAAAGGTTCTCCCTTGAATCAGCTCATCTGATGGCACAGCATCGGCTGATTGTTTTTTGTGATACTTTTGGAGATTCACAGACCTGTTTCAAATCCACCTACCAACTGGGTGGTATTTGCCAAGTTCCTCAGACTCTCTCAGCCTGGGAACCCTCATGTGTAAAATGGGAATAAAAATTGCACCAACCTGTTGGAGATATCTATCGCTAAATAAGATAATTCGTGTAAAGGGATAATCGCCATGCCAACTACACTCAATAAATAGCTGCTACTAAAGAGCCTTTAGTTTCTGACTGGTTTCCTGCAAGCTAATACCCACCTGGAAAAAATTTTAAAGTCAGCTTTGATAAACTTCAATTGGAGCTTAAAGAGCAGTTTTAATAATAATGACAAAATTATGAACTCTTGTAAAAGTGTACCTAGGAATAAACTTACTAAAAAGTGCTCTTAAGAAATTATAGAGGTTAAAACAAGAAAGGCTTGAAGAAATAGAAGGTGAAAATACCAACTTCACCCAAATTAACTCTTTTAATTAAAATCTAATTTTTGTAGGTAGCTGGGAGTGAGGGAGAAATGACATAACTTGTTCTAACACTCAAATGGAAGAGTAAGAAAAGCTAAGATTTTTTTTTAATGGACGGGTAGACCTATGTTACCAAATCTTAAAACATATTACAAAGCTATCATTAAAAAAGTGGTGTTGATGCACTGACTGTGCATCAGTGGAATAGTTGAAAACTTAGAAACACATACAACATACTTAAAAATTAACCATATGATACATTTATCTTTTCACTTTTGTGAGGAAAAGGATAAATTCTTCAATAAGGCTGGGGAAATTAATTTGGGGGGAAAACATAAAAACCATCTATTTAAACCATCACTAAAATAAATATAACAAGTTGTCAAATGTCAAAACTCAAACAATTTAGTAATGACGTTACTGTCCTTTATTCAAGGGAAGACAGCCCATGTATTAGGGAGAACAGTGCCTTACAAGCAGTGGAGCACTCTCCCTGAGGGATTTTGGGTAAGAGCAAGTTTTATGGAATATTAAGAGGCAACACAGAAACAGGGCATGATTGCCTACGAGATTGGGATTTCCTTATAAGGCTAGCAGGTCCTATTTTCTAGGGTAAAGAAAGCTAGCTAAAGGTGAAGTGGAGGACTGTGATTGGTGTATGTTAGGTCTCCATGACAGGTGTTTTCCGTAAGTGCAGGCTGACTTACTGTGTTTCCCCGAAAATAAGACCGGGTCTTTATATTAATGTTTGCTCCAAAAGACGCATTAGGGCTTATGTTCAGGGGATGTCATCCTGAAAAATCATGTTAGGGCTTATTTTCTGGTTAGGTCTTATTTTCGGGTAAGCACGGTAAGTTTAGATTTGTGACTGGGGTGGGGCCCCTGGAGCTGCCTCCATTTTGTGGATCCCAGTACAGTAGTTCCCCTTTATCCGCTGTTTCACTTTTCACAGTTTCAGTAACAGGCAATCTAAAACTATTAAATAAAAAATTCCAGAAATAATTCATAAGTTTTAATTGTACGCTGGTCTGAGTAATGTGATGAAATCTTACGCTGTCTCACGCCATCCTGCTCCATCCCTCCCGGGATGGGAATCATCCCTTTGTCCAGTGTAGCCATCTTGTATGTACAGTATAATAAGCTATTTTGAGAGAGATCACATTCACATAACTTATTACAATATGTTATAATTATTCTGTTTTATTGTTAGCTATTGTTGTTAATCTCTCACTGTGCCTAATTTATAAGTTAAACTTTATCACAGGTATGTATGTATAGGAGAAAACATAGTATATATAGGGTTTGCTACTATTCGTGGTGTCAGGCATCCACTGGGGGTCTTAGAACGCATCCTCGGTGGATAAGGGGGACTACTGTATATGAATTAACTTTATCAAACTCAAAGAACTAAACAAACAAAAAATTAAAAGACAGTTAAAAGAAAATATAGGTGAGGGTCGGCAGGTTGGCTCAGCGGTTGGAGCGCAGTGCTCATAACACCAAGGTCGCCAGTTCGATTCCCACACAGGCCAGTGAGCTGTGCCCTCCACAACAAGATTGAAAACAACGACTTGACCGGGAGCTGATGGGTCCTGGAAAAACACACTGTTCCCCAATAAAAGAATTTTTTTAATTAAAAAAAAAGAAAATATAAGTGAATTATTTCAAAGGAGAAGGACCAGTTATTAAGACATACAAAGAAACAAAAGGCAAAGATGAATATATATATTTGAATAAATATGCAAGACTTAGACATATCAAATATCAGCAAAAAGGCAAATGACAAATTGAAGAACATGTTTTTAACAAATGTGACAAAGATTGGTCAACTATATAGACCTCTTATAAATCAATACATAAAACACTAACAACCAAAATGCAGAAATGGATGAACAGGCACACCATGAAAGAAAAAATTCAAAGAGATAAATATTTTTAAATGTTCATATTCACTAGCAAAGACATTAATTTTTTTTAGAAAGAGTGGGGTACATATTTGTTAAGGATTTCTATAAACATCATATGCAGTGCTGACAAATATACAGTGTTGCTGGGAATATAAATAGCATCTTTCTGAAAAGCAATATGCAGAAAATTGAAAAATGTATCATTTGCTCCAACTATTCCATTTCTGAAAATTTATTCTAAAAAATTGAGCAGATGAGTACAAAGATTTATTTACAGGAGGTTTCATCATACTGCTTTTTTATTATAGTGAACTATTAGAACAGGGACTGGTTAAATAATAATTTGACTCTTAAAAAACATTTTTTGAGAGAATGAATAATGACTTGGAAAAATCTTCACAATATATTAAATGAAAAAGGAGATTAGAGTATGATTCCAATTATACTACATTCACACACACACACACACACACACACACACACACACAAAACTGAAGAATATACATAAAACTATTAACTGTGTAATCAGAATGGTAGGATTGAAGGAAATGTTATTTTACTTTATATTCTAGTATATCTGTATTTTCTAATTTTTCTGCAAGAAACATGTATTACTTTCATAATCAGAAAAAAAACAGTGAATGTTACTTTAAAATAATCACATGATATACTTAACTAGATTCCTTTGAATCACACAACTCGCAGTATTGTTGTTTTTGTTTTTTCCATTGCTATATTGTTTTTTTTCCTCAATAATCTTTCTATACAGGGTACACTAAAAGAAGAAAGGCCTTTCCTATTCATTGATTTGGAGTCCTCTTTTCCTAAACTTTAGTTCTCAGTTATCAGGAGTTCTGGTAGGTGAGAAAGGGAGGCAGAAACTTGGGGCTTTTTACTAGGGGCTATTTTCAAAGGATTCTAAACATCATTCGTCATCTGCTGTCCTTTGTGTGTCATTCTCAGGAGTCTCTCCTTTTCCCAGTATCTCTGAAGAATAAAAATACATTGTGCTGATGTTTTTGGTGGTGAGTCTCTGTCCACAGGTAGAAATGGTGTCCTTAGCAGGGCAGGTTTCGTCTGGTGGACAGCAGGGGAACGATGTGACTGGAGTTAATTCTCCCACTCCATCCCCAACCAAACCAGGAAGTATTCATTTGTTCATTTGTTCATTCATTCAGTCAAAAACTAAACCTTTATCAAGTGCTTGCTATGAGTTAATTACCACTCTTCCACCCTCAATGTCTGAAACTCACAGGATGGAAACCAAAAATTTAAAGCAAGACCATCCTACATAGGTACAATATTTTCAAGTGTAAAATGAGAGAAAAAAAATTTTCCTGACCTTTCCAATCTTCCTCAGAGGACAAATCAATCTAATATTTTCAACTGCTCACTTTAACTCTCCTTTCTCTCTTTTCTTCATATGATACAAGCGCTCACATGACAAATATATGCGGTGAAATGTACACGTTCTCACCCTCGGTCCCAGGCCTTGCTCTCCTCCCCCGGGATAACCAGCACTTGTATTTCCTTGCAGAAGTGACCTCTGCATTTACCAACACAGGCATTCGTGTCTTTTCCCCCTTTTACGTGAATGGTTGTTTCATGGCAGTGCCCAGAGAGCTGCTGTTATCCCGTAGACCCAAGTATGGATCCATCATGATGTGGGGAACCAGTATTGTTTTCCTGGCCATTTGTTTCCAGGCTTTTTGCTGCCATAACCACACTGCAGTGAATATCCTGGCTGGCAGGGGAGGTCAGTGATCCAGATTCTTCGAGCACTCAGTTTTTCAGGGGAAGTTGAGGCATATGCTTTGAGTAGTGTTTCCTTAGGGTCTTAATGATTTGCATTGCCCCATTTAGGACCCAAAGCATGAAGGCTGCCTCTGTTTACAGGGACAGAAGGAAGACATCTGGGCTGTAAACATGGAGACATGAGCAGCCTTGTTTACCATTCTGCTCTTTAACCAAAAACCAAGCCAACCCCGTTAAAGAGGACATTGGCCCAGTCCTTTATGACTCTCACCAGAAATTCCTGAGATACAACTCCACAGATTAGGCCTGAGGACCAGGCAGGAAGAATTAAAAATGCAGCATTTTACAAACAGAACTCAAAACTTAGGACATGTAATTAAAAAAGAAATGTATAAGATCAGAAAGGTACAAAAAGAATCAGTAAAAAATAAATCTCCCAGAGGGTAAGGGGAGAGGGGACTGGTAGATGAGGTAAAGGGGATCAAATATATGGTGATGGAAGGAGAACTGACTCTGGGTGGTGAACACACAATGGGATTTATAGATGATGTAATACAGAATTGTACACCTGAAACCTATGTAACTTTACTAACAATTGTCACCCCAATAAACTTTAACGTAAAAAATTAATTAATTAATTAATTAATTAATTAATTAAAAAAAATAAATCTCCCTTTACCGGGAGCCAGTTCGTTGTATATGACATACGTGGTCGGGCCAATGCTTGGTTTAATGCTTCACAGTAAATGTTTCTTAGAATGCTATTGCCTTCTGTTATGTGTTGAATTGTGTCCCTCCAACAAGCTATATTGAAATCCTAATATCCAGTATGTCAGAATGTGACTTTATTTGGAAATAGGGTTGTTCCGGGTGTAATGTAAGTTTTATGCACCATTTGCATGGTTATTACGTGAACTAAATACGTATGCACATGTGAGCACAAGTTTGATGGTCAATGCCCACCCCGGCCGAGGTGTCATGGACAGCAGGGAGTGGTAAGGACTGCCATCAGCCAGAGGGCTCATGGAGCATCCAAAGCGAGGAGCCCGTTTTGCACCTATCTGATTGTGCTGGCTCCAGAATGTGGGCCCATTATTGCCAGACTGCTAGAGTTTCCAAAGAAATTGAGACATCTCCTGATTTTTAAAATACTGTATTGCCTTTTATTTTAATGCCATGTGGTCAGGCCCAGCACCGGCCCTAGTTTATGAGCTCTGAAATAGGTGTGCGATAAGCAGCCTTCCAGTCCAACTAGGATTCTGTGAGGAACAATGGAGCAAGACCCTAAGAGCTCCCCAGACTCCAGGAGTAGGAAATAAAAGCAGCCATTAACTTCAAAGCCCCTGAGCCCGCTGTTCTCCTCTGACAAACAATGAACAGGAAGGAAACTGAGACTGGACAGTAAAAAGTAACCAGACAATCCTGCCAGGGACTGCAGATGGGACTTTACCCTCCAGCTGAAGAGGTACTGACTTAGCAACAGGACACTGCTTTCCTTGGGCCATGGGATGCCTTGAGCTCACCTTCTAGGAAAAGCTTCCAAAGCTTCCACGTGTGTAGGGACCCAAGGTTGAAAAGCTGAGGATTAAAGCAGCAGCTGTTAACTTGGAGAGACTGAGGCTGGGCTGTGGGGGAGAGTGCTGGACAATCATCTATTTAAAACTGTTTTCATTACACAAGTATCGCTCTCCTTGTAACACTATTAAAGCAGGATTAAAACACTAAGATTCTGAACAACCCCACCCTCCTGTCACCACCAGGCAACCATGTGATATCAGTGTGATGGTATCCTTGGCTGGGCACAGACAGTGGGTGGCAAGGGAGACCAGCTAGAAGTTCCAGGTGGAAGTGGTGGAGGTGAGAAGGGGTCAGATTCTAAGCATATTTTGCAGTTAGAGCTGATAAGCTCTGCCGATGGACCAGATGTGGGGTGTGGAAGAGGGAGACCTGGAAAACCACAGAGGTTCTAGTTCTGAGCACCTGAAGACTGAAGTTCTCACTTACAGTCATAAATCTCTTAATGGTAGGGATACATTCTGAGAAATGCATTATTAGGCAGTTTCATTGTTGTGCAAACATCAGAGTGCACTTACACAAACCTACTACACACTTAGGCTATATGGTATAGCCTATAGCTCCTGGGCTACAAATCTGCACATGTTACTGTCTGAAAGAACATGAGATTAAATCAAGCACAAGAGGAAATGATGCAATGAAGAGATGGTAATGTATAAACACAAGACGTACGAGGCTGCTGCCTGTGTTATATGGCATACTGTTTTATAGCAAACTTTTTTTTTTTAATATTTAGGAAGAGTACAGTCCAAAATAATGATAAAAAAGTATAGTGAAGAAATACATAAATCCGTAACAGTCATTTATTACCATTATCAACTATTATGTACCGTACATAATTGTACGTGCTATATTTTTTTTTAACTTTTATTTAAGTGTGTTTTTCCAGGACCCATCAGCTCCAAGTCAAGCAGTTGTCTCAATCTAGGTGTGGAGGGCACAGCTCACAGTGGCACATGTGGGGATGGAACCCGCAACCTTGTTGTTAGAGCACCGCGCTCTAACCCACTGAGCTAACCGGCCGCCCCCATGTCATACTTTTATATGACGGGCAGGGCAGTAGGTTTGTTCACACCAGCATCACCACAAACAGGTGAGTAACGCATTGCGCTACGATGTCATGACAGCTACAGTGTCACTAGGCAGTAGGCATTTTTCAGCTCCCTAACATCTTATGGGACCACCTGTCATATATGTGGTTCATGGGTGACCTAAATGTCGTAGGTGGTGGATGACCAAACTGAGACAGGGACCTTAATCCCATCACCCAGAACATTTCTGATGTATTGCTCTTCCCCCACCCTGGCCTCTCCACTTCCCACCAGCCCAGTGATTAAAGCAGGGCTCTCAGGGATACTGCTCAGACTTCAATCTTGGCTTTGTTCCTCCCTAGTTAATGATCTTAGCAAGTTACTTAACCCAGGTTCTTCATTTGTAAAGGTAGGGGTATTACCAGTACTACTTTCTTTATAGTTATATGAAGATCAAATGATATAATGTCTAGTGCATACAAAGTACTGAATAGGTGTGAGCGAAAAGTACTATATCATCAAGTTGTAATTGTGTGTATACATAGTTTTAGATCCTGCTGCTTCTAAGTCCAAAATTTATCTTGTGAGCATTTTTCAAGAGATACCTTAAAAATATCATTAAAAAATATTCGTAATGGCTGCCTAATAATCTATCGTATAAAAAAATCATCATGTATTTAACCAGTCTTTTATTGTTGGATATTTTAAAATACACTATGACCAAGAGCTGTTGATAACTGTCGCATTGTTTCTGGTTTTTCTCTGTGTGTCATAAACAATACTGAGATGAAAATCTTAACAACATACTTTTTTTATACTTCTCCATTATATCCTAAGGATCCTCTCCTGGAAGTGAAATTGCTGTGATAAAGGGTATAAATGGTTTTAAGGCTTCCAAAACAGAGTATAAATTGGCCTTCAGGAAGGTTCTACCAAAATATATTCCTGTCAAACGTTAAAAAGAGTCTGCTTCATTGGATCCTCACCAAGATTAAGTCATCACTAAATATATATTATATATACTCATATAATATATAATACACTATATATATAATATATATGTGTATATATATATACACTCATATATATATATAGAGAGAGAGAGAGTATATATATATATACACTAAATTTCCCCCAAAATGATTCTGATATTGGATACATTGTTTTCACATTTCTTTGCTCTAAAACTGGGGTTTGAAAAATGGAATTATCTACATTTCTTCTAATTGTCCTTTACTCATCTTTTTGTTGGTGTATTAGAGCTAGTTCTATATTAAAACTAACAAGATTTGGTCTGTTGAATTTGTTGCAAATGTTTTTTCTGTCTTTAAACTTTATGTTGGTTTTTTTTGGACCCACTTAGACCCATGCAGTCACACCTCTTTTCCCTTCCTGAGCGTAAGCAACGTGCTTTCAAAGCGCTTTGTGTGATGCGCAAAGGCATCTGGGAACCAGGTTGCGGGCCTACCTCTGCCCTAGCTTGACGTGCACTCATAGGCACGTGACGTCTCCTCTCGGATCACAACTTCCCCATTGGTCCACGGGGCGGGGCAGATCTCTTCCAGCTCTGAGCTTCCTCCCAGCTCTGGCTTTCTGTGGGACTAGCTTTAGAGTTAGAAATTTGGCTCTGAGCTCAGAGATCATTGCAAGAAACTACTACTGCCCACTACAACAGTCTGTGTCTCAGCGTGGGCCACTATAACAGATTACCATTGACTGGGTGATTTAGACAGTAAACATTTATTTCTCACAGTTCTGGTGGCTGGAAATCTGAGATCTGAGATCAGGATGCCAGCATAGTTGGGTTCTTGGAGAGGGTCCTCTTCCTGGTTTTCATACAGCAACCTACTTATTATATCCTCACATGGCAGAGAGAAAGCCCTGGTCCCTTCATCCCCTTTTAAGGGCACCAGTCCCATCATGGCGGCTCCACCCTATGACCACATTCAAACCCAATCACCTCCCAAAGGTCCCACCTCTACATACCATCACACTGGGGATTAGGACTTCAACACATACATTTTGGGGGGTGGGGACAAACATTCAGGCTATTGCTGCGTCTTAACTGGTCTCCCATTTTTGATTGCTACAGGCTCCAATCTTTAGTGGGTATTGCTAACACCAGCCTTCCTAAGGGGCAGTTGTGAGCACTGTTCAAGGTCTGTACCCTGGACCCCACTCCTTTGGCAAGCCTTGACCTCCTTCCCTGCTTTCTAGCCTATTGCCTGCTGCTCTCTGTCAAAATGAGCATTTGAGGTTCCCCAAATATTTTTGCTCATACCATTGCCTGTCCTGGGAATGCTCCCACACTATATATATATATATATTTTTTTTTTTTTTTAAGGAGGTCTCAGCTCACAGTGGACCATGCGGGGATCAAACTGGCAACCTTGGTGTTATCAGCACCACGCTTTAACCAACTGAGCTAACCGGCTTTAAACACCAGCTAAGCACCACCTCCTCCGTAAAGCTTTTAGAAACTATTTCCCAGTTCAGAGGAAATGTTCTCTCTTTTGAACTACAGTATTTTCCACATGCCACATGTATTATAGCTTTTTACATTTATGTCTTATTTCCTGAACAGAGGTATACAAACCTCTGAGGCAATATGGCAAGCCACTAAATTAGTGAGTGCAAACTGGCAGCCTATACAATATTTTCAGAATTAGGAAATTTCACATACAATCTTGATTTCCATCTTCTCTTGAAAAATCAGAAGATCTGCACTACTGCCTTCCTATAAGGCAGGGGTCAACAAACTACAGCCCATGGACCAAGTCTGGCCTGTCACCTGTTTATGTACATTAAGTGTTATTGGAATCCAGCCAGTCTCGTTTACATAATCTCAGGGGCTGCTTTCATGCTACAATGGCAGAGGTGAGTAGCTGCCACAGAGATTATATGGCTCACAAAGACTATTTACTGTTGGGCCCTTTACAGAAAAGCTTTGCTGGCCTGTGGGTCAGGCACCTACAGGCACCAACTGTGGGCCACCATCGAGGCACCTTTTAAATGGAGTGTGTGCTCTCCAATTTCCTCCAGGAAACTCCCCAGCCCTTAGATCAAAGCTGGCCAGCCGCAAGTATTTATCTTACCTTCCAAGGCCTTTGAGCCATTGACATTTTTCATTCTTATTAATCTTCTAAATGACACTCTAATGCAACATGAAAGCCATTATGCCATATAAGTAAGCCAATCTCTAAAAAGTACCGAAAAACATTATACTAAATTTGATGATCAAGCCTAATAATATTCCTCAGTAACTATAGCTACTGGTGAAGTAAGTCCTTGTAGTGCAAAGCTTGGGTCTAGAGTCAAATTGCCTGCGTTGATATTCTAGCTGTATCACCAGTGAGTTGGGTGACCCCAGTAAACAAGACTGAGTCTTAACTTCCTTATCTAAAAAATGAGCACACGTACCTACCCTGGACTGATAAAAGGATTAAGTTTCTTCTATTAGTATTTGCTGATACTATGATCTATCATGCTCTGTGCTGGGCTCTTGGGACACACAATGAACAGAAACAACAGTCTCCACTCAGGAAGAGCTTATATTCTAGTGGGAGAAATGGGTCAAGCAGCAGACACCACTAGTTGAGGTACAGCCCACCTCTGAGTTTAGCCATGGCTGTGTTGGAAATTGCTGACTGGCCTCTGGCTGCCAGAGCCTCCGCCATTGCAGCCTCACAGCTGGAACTAGCATGGCCCTCAGACAAGCACCACCTGGAAATCGGGATGAATTCCCCAGAAGCAGCCCTCCACCAATGGGGGATGGGAGATCCAGTGGATAAAGGCTGTGGTGTCATCATTGACCCTTCACTTTTTCTCACTCTCCACATCCAAATCATCAGCAAACCCTATTGGCTCTACCTTCAAAGATTGGGTCCCTTCTAACCTCCTTCCCTGCAACCCCCTCGGTCCCAGCCACCAGCATCTCTTGCTTGGATTATTGCAATCATCTCCTGCCTCCCTGATTTTCTCCTTGCATCTTACTGTCGATTCTTAAAATAATAGCTGGAGTGATGCTGTTAAAACCTAAGTCAGACTGTGTCGCTCCTCTGCTCAAAATCCTGCAATGGTCCTCCGTCTCGCTCAACATAAAAGCTAAGTCCTTACAATGTCCTACAAAGGTCTACATGCTCTGGACACTTGCAAGCTCTCTGATGTCATCTCCTGCTACTCTCCCCCTCTATCACTCAGCTCCTTGAACCAATGTTGGTTCCCACCTCAGGAACTTTTCACTGAGAATGCTGGGAGTTTGGGAGGGAGCTGGTAGGATTACCAGGCTGCGTTTCGTGCCCTTTGAGATTTGTAGACATGAATTTAAAGTGAGACCAATCGACACAGTTGTGTGTTCGCTTTAACATTCAGTTGGGAATGAGTGAATGGAGAAAGAAGAGGGTTGGGTTTTGGCCAGATCAAAGTTTTGCTGGGGAAGAATGATGGGAAGCGAGCAGTAAGGGCAGTAAGGCCATTTTTACAAGGGAGTGATCACAAAGTTGGACCACGAAATCTAAGCTGATTAAGGAGGAGTTCAGTTAGGTCAGGTATTATATAAAGTCAGGTAATGTATTATATAAAGTCCTTATAAAGTGTATTATATAAAAGTACTACAGGGCCTGGCACATTGTAAAGGCTCAATAAGCAAGAGCTATTACCGTGTTTCCCTGAAAATAAGCCCCAGTTAAGATCGTCAGCCAGACGGACGTGTTTAGTACATTACGATGATGTTCCAGGAGACGAAAACATGACTGTATTTGAATAAACATAGATTGTTGTACATGAAAAAATAAGACATCCCCTGAAAATACGCCCTCCTGAGTCTTTTGGAGCAAAAATTAATATAAGACCCGGTCTTATTTTTGGGGAAACATGGTATTACCACAAACATTCATCCTAAGTGTGCTAAAAGTACACTTAAACCTAAAAAATGGCCTGGTAAAATTAACTGTAGTACCACACTCTACCCCAGCACTTGCGACTGAAATAAGAGATGGCTTTGAAGACAGAGAAATAAAATACAAGACAAGATAATACTTAACAAATACATATGAATCTTAGGTATAAATAAAAAGTATGTTTTTGAGTTCACCACTACTAGAGTGGAAAGTCATAATTGCTTTTGAGCTTTAAGAGTTATAACGAGCAGCATATATATAAAAAAAACACACATCCTTTGATTTAAATACATAAATATTCGTGTCTCCAAATATTTCAGCCTAATGATACGGTGGTTTTTCTCTTAGATGTATGCCTCATCTTACAAATTGTCACTGGCTTGCTTTCAGTGATACATTAATGCTGACACGAAAAGTGCCTTTTCATCTGTTACCCATATCTGCCAAGTGGCAAACTGTGGTTGACTAATTGGAAACATGCACCCAAATGGATCAACTTTATCAATGTGTTCTGGGTACCCAAGGCCATGGCCCATTTTCCTTTGGGCTTCAAAATTATTCAAAGACTTGGCTCCGAAAAACATTTTATTTCTACGTTCCTACAAATAGAGATGTTAATGAGTAGAATGTCAAAATCATACATATTTTAAAGATGAAAACATATCAGCAAAATTCAGGAGCTGGGCCATGGAGCAAAAAATCAGCAGATGGGAGGGGTATGGGAAGCTCTGTCTGCCAAGGTCCCGCTAATTTTGGATTATGACAAACCCTCTGTGTCAACACTGGTAGAGGGAAAGATCCTGACATTTTTGAGCCGAGCACCTAATTGGATTGAGTTGTCAGTTACCAAAATGAGGGAGCTGGGGCTGGAATGATTGTGGGTTCAAGTCTCGAATTTAATATATCTGACTGCAAGAGCCTCAGTTTCATTATCTATAAAATGGATACGATAAGCCCGAATTTTCTCAATTCTATCATTCTCTTTTTAACGTTTCTATATTTTGTTGTCATTTGGTTTAAGGACATGCATTTTTCTGGAGCTGTTTTCCTGCCCCACTCCCTTTATTTTGTGAATCACTATGAAACCTACTCAGAACACTGTCAGGTTTGGCCCACCCAATCAGCACCTCTGCAGGGGGGCCTGGAGCCTTTATTTATTTCTTGTTTTTAGGTAGGTTATTTGCGTAAAATCTTAATTCAAAATGTTCCAGAGGCTCTCCATGGCCACGTAAGAGCTAATATCAGGTCAATAGTCCATAATGCCATACACAGCCCATAACGCCCACCGTTATTTCTAACTCCAGCCACAGTGGCCTCCTGGCTCTACACACCATGCAAGCTGCTGTCTCAGGCCTTTGCATTTGCTGTTCCCTCTGCTTGAAATGCTCCCCTCCCCCATGACACCCTCAGATAGTCTTATCTCACCTTCTAAAAGGTCTTTACTTAAATGTCACCTTTGTAGTAACACCTCACTAAAGTTGTCACCCATCCCTAACCAGTCCTCTAATCTCTCTCCTACTTCATTTTCTCTCCATAGTAGTTAGGGCCATCCAAACATACTGTTTTACCTCCTTTCTGGGGTCATTGCCTAGCTCTCTATTAGAATGTAAGTAAGGACTATCCTCGTTTAATGAATGAGAAAACTGAGTCTCATAATGGTCAAGGAAAAAAGTTGGGCTGGGATTGAGCATGTGTGGCAAACTCGAGTTCTCAAACTCACAGTCCTAAAAGCAAATTTCCACCTCAGAACTCATGTAAACTGGCATTAATTCCACCCCACCTGCCTTCTCTCTACTCCTCTCAGAAGTGAGGGTCTGTGGTGTGATGGTGGGAAGGGCCAACGGTCAGACTTCTGGTTTCTGTTTGTCAGTGAGCTCCCGGGTGATGTTGGGCAGACTGATTCATGTCTGCACCTCTGTTTCCTCATCTGTAAAATGGGCTGATGGTGCTGCTCTGCCAGTCCTGCAGAGTTATCCTGAGAGAAAAGGTGCATGGAAATCAGCCAGAGTCACAGTCTAGGCTTTGTCATTCACAAGCTGCGTGACTTTGGAGCAGCCATAAAATCTCTGACGCCCTCAAGATTCTTATTTATACTCTGAGGAGGCACATGAGGTCACAATAAGGCTCTCAGATTCTGAGTCTACAAATGAGATAATAGTTCCAAAAGGGTCTGGAAAAGGCAGAAAGTAGCCCACAGACATGAGGTATATTGTCCTTCACTTTCTGCTGCATTCTTTCCAACTTCCTGTGGTTGTGCAGCCACTGCACTCAGAGAGGGTCAGGTCAGCATTTGTGACTTGAGTCTTTGAACTGTAGTCATGATGGTGGTTCAGGTGGGGTTGGTCTCCCTGAGGGCATATGAAGCCTCACCCTAGACATCACGGATTAGGCATCTGGGAGGAGCAGGGGCTTGGGCACAGACTGCCTCTGGGCCCCTCAACTCAAGAGTCTTCTCAGAGCTCTGTCTGGGCTCTGCCTGCCAAGTGGCCAGGCCTGGGCTCAGACCCAAGTCGCCCTTGGGCCAGCTTTGTGCCCACCAGCAGCCTATTTCATCTTTTTCAGCATCAGTTTCCTCCCTTAAGTAATGGGAATGGAAACACCCCTTCATAAGGATTGTGTGTGAGGCTCACGTGAAGGACAGACCCTGACACAAATTTAGTGCCTATTAATTTTAGCCACTGTGATTAGTACTAGCAGAGCCAGGGGTCTTGTATTTATTGACTTCCAAAGCAACACACTCTTCATGCTGGTAATAAACTCTACTGATCCCTTGTGATGTGCTATATACCTGGCGTATAGTATCTCATTGAACTCCTACAGCAACCTCAGCTGATGGATATTATTTTAGTCCCATTTTACAGAATGGAAAACGATACAATTGAGACATTGGGCCACTTGCCTAAGGTCACACAATTGATATGTGGTGAAGCCTAGATTTAAACCCAGCCTGCCTGACTCCAGAGATCCAGTTCTTTCATAACCATGAGTTCTACTGTCCACCTGGCACCCAAGCTACTCAGGGGGTCAGCAAGCCAGTCAACAAACACTTGGCAGAAGTGTGTGCCAGGCTTCCTTCTGGACTCTGTGGTAACAAAGGCCCTGCTTTCAGGGCCTTTGTAAATTCTAGCAGGAGGAGATAAAAAACACACATTAGCGAAAACACATACTGAGATATACGAGGTGCTATGAAGATAATAAAACAGGTTATGTGGTCAAATGTGAAGGCAGGCGAAGGCAGGCAGCGGGTGTTTTTGTGTGGTGAGAGAAGGCCACTTGAGGAGGTGGCTTTCAGCTGACACCTGCAGGAGGAGAAAGAGGCAGCCAAGGGAATGACATTACAAGCCAGGGACCAACAAGTGCAAGGGAAGGGGGGGCAGGCAGAGGATGAATGTGGCAGTTTCAAATAGCAGCAGACCAGCCTGGCTAGAGAGAGGTAGGAGAAAAGGTCAGACATCCATAACCTGCCCCAGGCAGCAGAACCCCCAAGAAGCCAAGGAGCCCCAAGGAGGCAGGCAAGGGATGTTCCCTGGTTCTTTTCACTGCCCAGCCCTCAGGCATGCTCATCTCTGATCTCTGGGGGGACTTGACGCTGAGAGGGATCCCCCCACCTTCCAAGGCTCCAGATGCTCTCCTAGGAGTGGATCACTCCCTGGTAACAGTACCAACAGCCAGCAGCACTCAGCTCTGGCAGTGCCCACCTGGGATTGGCCGAGCGTTTCTCTTCCTCCTCTCAGTCTGTCTGCAGACTGGGGCTGAGCCAGTGGGAAGGTGGCTGGCAGGGCCTGGAGATGCAGGCTTGAGGACTTGGCTCTCCTGGCCCAGCCATTAGAGCCAATGTGTTGTTACCCAGGTCCCTCAGCCTCCATCTGTCAGTTCCAGAGACCCAGTGACCTTGGGGGAAAGGCTTCTGGCAGCAGAACTGGTGAATCATAAAATCACTGACTATCCAAGCAGGAAGGGAACTCGAGGTCACTGAGTCCAGCCAGAAAGATGTCTCTCTGCTACAACAGCCCTCCCTAGTGGTTTTCTAGGCTGCAGGCCAGTGGGTCTCAGCCTGGCTACATAATAGACTCACATGGGGAGGTTCCAAAAATTCCCAAGACCCAGGCTGCACTCTAGGCTCTTTGCATCAGAATCTCGTTAAGGGCAGAATTCAAATGTTAGTACCCCATCCAGGTGATTCCAATGTGCAGTGACGGTCGAGGACCAGGGCTGTGGTCCCTTGCAGCTTCTGGTGGTGCAGTCATTATGAGTGGGACTTTCAGGGCCAGAGAGACCAGGGTTTGAGCTCCTTCTCTGCAACTTCACCAACTCAGTGACCTCACTCAGCTTTCTGACCCTTTCTGAGCCTCTGTTCCCTCATCTGGACAAAGGTCATCATTGCAAATACACTCTACCTGATATATTGTTCTCAGGCTTAAATGTAATAAGCTATGAAAAGCACATGGCACAGTGGTTTATACCTAGTAAGAGGCCAATAAATGTTTACTGTTATTACTTTCTCAAGGGCAAGCATTGTATCAGGAAGCACTTCTTCAGGTTGAGTTGAAATGTTCTAATCCCTGTAAGAGTGATTTTTCGCAGCACCCATCTTCTTATGTCACCTGCCCACTTAAAATCACTCTGGTTTTCCATTATTCTCAGGGTCAAGACAGTGTCTTTAGTTTGACCTATCAACCTTCAAGGTCTGGGCTGTGCCCCCTCATCTGCTCATCTTGCACCCTTTTCCTCCATGATGTGGGAGAGGGGGCTTCTTCGAACCCCCACCTGCCGTACTTCGTCCCACCACTGGGCCTTGTATAGGGTTCTCTCGCCCCTGGGACACCTTCCCCACCCTACTTCCCGGGCTCACTCACCCTGCAGTACTCACTTTTGTTGCCACTCTACCACTAGTGCACTCTTACCAGGACAAATCCTCAACTTGCCATGGCACCACGTCACAGCTGACATTTTACATCTATTTGTGTGGTTATTTGTCCAATGTCTGTCACCTGTGCTCCACTCTAAGCTCCAGGAGGACAGAGACCATATGTAGGTTTTGCTCATTCCAGTATCCCCAATGCCTAACTCAGTGCTTGGCACATAGTTGAGGTTTAATAAATATTTATTGAATAAATAAACTGGCCTCCATTGGCCTCTTGATAAAGTCAACCAATCATTCAAGTTCTGCCCTCGAGAGCATCCCAAAGCCACTGGCGCCCTCCACCCCAGGGCCATCCTGCAGGGGCGGGCAGGTACCTCAGGACTCCCACTTCCCCCTCCTCTCCATTACCTATAGAAGGTGGCCCTTCACATCCGCCCCACCCTCCTCCAAACAGGTTCTGGGTGTACAATGCCTGGGATGGGACTCAAACTAGGGGCTGGGGAGCTTTTCAAGAGCGATTTGCCCACACGGCTCTGCCAAGTGATGGGGCAGCTGAGAAGATGTTCAGGATTTAATGCCCTCGTTAGCCTTTCACCCCCGAGGCCCTTGATCTCCATGTAATTAAGCTCATACATTAATGAGTTCTAAGGGATAAGGGAGTCCCACGTGGAATATGGACTTTTCACACTAGGAGGCCATTTTGGATAATGATCGGCCTCAGCCTGAAAACCACTGGAGGGCGGGGTGCATGGCGATTGCAAGCTTACGAGGGCATCGGCGAAAATAAACCGGACTCTTCCTCCTTGTGTTAAATCAGGGCCAACTTGAGGCAAAATTAGAAAGCAGATGAAAAATGTCTTTTAAAAAGCAAAGCCGTTTTCCCGTAGCCATCTCTGGGCCCTTTCTGAGAATTTCTTTTTAGGTTTCTGCCTCTAAAGCAGGGAGTGGGGAGTGATGATCATAGTGGCTGAGTCACCGGGGTGCTGAGAAGCGGAGCAGAGACAACACCGGTAAAACCCAGCATATGGTCAATGCTCCGCAGAAGCGAGTCATGATTTCTGTTCCAGCTCAGGGAACCTAATAACAGCAACTGGTCTTCAGTGGAAGCAAAGGGCCAAATGTCAAAGTTCAACGCTTCAGAACATGCTGGCCTGATTCATCCAGCTGTTTTATTTATGTTCCAGGAACTTCAGGCTCTTTTCTTGGCTCTGCTTTAGAGACAGAAACATAAATGTTGAGTGCCAGAATGGATTCTGAGATCATCTGATCCAACGCTTCATTTTATAGGTGGGGAAACTGAGGCCACCAGACGTGAAATGACTTGGCCAAAGCCATCCGAGGAATCTGAAGACAGAGCTAGGACTGGAACCCAGATTTCCTGTTTCCCAGACAACTGCTGTATTTCTGCACTATTACCAGCTGTCTCTGCAATTTAGAATGCACACGAAATCCCTTTAACTGAAAATGCTAGGAAGATGTGCTGCCCTTGTGTTTTTATTTTTTCTTTTCCCCAGTGGAAAGTCATGGTCACATAAAACGATGGACCAGACTCTTTCTCTCTCTCTCTCTCTCTTTTTTTTTCCTTTTTGTATCTTTAGCTCTGAATCTATAAAACAGCCTGAAGAGCCGACCAGGGTAAATCTTCCAGCCTCTAGGCCTCAGGACTGGAGATTTGTGTAGTAGACATGCTCCCTCTGGTGGACTGAGTGAAGATGACAGGCAGGAAGTGAAGAAAAGAGAGTTGCCATCTCCAGGGCTCGGCCGCCCTGGGTCCAATGCTGCCGGTTAGGCCTCCCTCATCTCACCCTAATCCCAGCACTGGCCGATCTCATCTTTATTTAAAATTTTGATATTTTGTTAATCACAGTGTTTTCTTGCGTTAGTTTTGATTTATTAAAATAATACATTAAAATATTATTTATGTTGATTACCACTGAGGTTTTTGGTACCCTCTAAATTTTGTGCCTGAGGTGAGTGACTCGTTTTCCTCCCCCTGGTCATAGTTTTCATCCAGAAGTCAGCACTGGAAGACCCCCCCTAACTCAGATATATGGCCACTCCCCCAACCTCCCGCCCCTCATTTGTCCTGAGCCAGGAGGCCCAGCAAGGGCCAGGCGGGTGTGTTAGGACAGAGGGCTGGGTGCTCTGTGCACCATAATAGTCAGAGCTGCAGATTCTCCAGGCTTTCTCCAGAAAGAGGTGGTGACAAAGACTCTCCTTGCTCAAACTCTAGCCAGGCCCCTCTCAGCCGTCTTCTTGGCTAGGCCCATCAACCTTGGCTTATAAAGACTTGAACAAACACTAACATAGTTTCTAACAGCTCAAGGCAACATCCTTAGGATGACCTCAGCCCCCCCTTAAAGTGCCTGCCTGAAAAAACTCAAGCCAATCAGAAGAATGTATTATCTGTTCCAGCAAATGTCTGAAGATAGTGCCAGCGGCCCAGTCTCTGTGGGAGGGGACGAGCCTAATGTTGATAAGTGTCGTTTAGCAAACACACTTGGGTTTCACATGAACCAATCCCCCTTCTTGTTTTTTTGTAATTTTTTCACTTCCCTAACTTTCCAGAACCCCACTCTCCTTAGTCCCTCATGCTCCCTTTAAAACACTCAGTCACCTCTGTACGAGGTGAGCTCAGTTCATGTTGGACTCTTATATATTATTGCAATTTATACATATATTTGTATGTTATATATTCCCAATGTACTATTGCAATCGTCCATTACTGATTAAAATCTGACCCTACCCCTTTCACTAGTGTCTAGCTTTGTTGATCTTTGATATCACTGCCTTTCAAAGTGTATCACTTATGAGAAAAGACCCCGGGGTCAAGGGCAATTTTACTGCACAAAGATGCACTGGGTTCTGGGTTTTCATCAATGCCTACAAATGTGAAGGCCTAAAGACGGGTCCTGTTTGCTGCGGCCCATAGCAAGCGGCTGGTGCCCAGTGTACCTGGGAAGGCCACCGGCTTGGATCAACTTCCTCTTTTGGGCCTTCATCCTGCATCATCTGCCTGAAAACTCCAGTGGTTCACCAAGGAAGCAGCCACCCTCAGTAGTGTTCAGGGATAAACCAGCCTTCATCCGTGCCATCAGCTGGCTACCAGAGACCCCCTGAACTGCTTCTGCCCACCAACCACAAACCCAGCCCTCCCATCTCACCTCCTCCAGCAGCCCAGGACCACATCCAAAGAAGATAAGACCCCAGCCCTAGGTCCTAGAGAGTCTCTGCCTCCATCTGCCTCCCCATACCCTATAATGAGTCCTGAGTACCCCCTTCCAACAGCCCTATCCCTCTCTGGGGATTCCCTGGTAGGGTGCCCAGGGGACATGGGTTTAGGTCAGGCCCAGAAGTGGCAACCACAGAGCTTCAGGGTCCTGCCCACCTTGCTCAGGCTGGATTTATTATCCAGGCTACAAAGAGTTAAGTCCACTGCCTTCAAATGTCTCTGTCCCAGTGGGAAGAAAAAGGAAGTGATTAAAGTTGACCCTAAAAAAGGTAAATACATAAATAAATACATACATAAATAAATAAATAAATAAATAAATAAAACTATTCACGAAGGTGCCCCTCAAGCTGAAAAGCTAGCCCCTTCCCCCAGGGGTGCCAGGCAGGATCCCGACCCACACATTAATCTGTTTGGGTCGCAAACCCCTTCCTCGGTTTCTCAGACCCACCCCAACCCCATACTTCTGTGGCCCAATGAGAATGCAGCTATTTTCAATAAACCCCATCTTATTGGTGAAGGGTGCCACCCCTTCCAGGACCACTCCAGGCAGTGTTCCCTGTTCCTGAGGGTCCCACTGGCCTCTCCTTTCCAGCTAGAGCTCAGTGAGAGCAATCTACCAGGGAACTGTGGCTCCATCAGAAAGTTCTCTCCAGCAATTGACCTGTGGGGCCCTCCACACCAGCCCTTTGTACTGTGGTGTCTTATGTCCCCCAGATCCCTGCACATTGGAAACCCCTGGCGCGGCAGCAAGATTCATTTATGTGCTACCCATGTCTGCTGTCTTAGAGCTGCGGTTCTCAGGCACGTGGGCATCCTGGTGTAGCTCACTGAGTGAGAAGTGGGCCTGCAGGGGATTTGTCAATACTAGTAAGAAAGCGCTTAAGTGTAGGGCTGACTTGACTCGTGCATGGACCATATTCAAGCCTACCCCTACATGCGTGTCGTGCTCACTCTTGCATGCTGATAAGCTTTCTTGAGCGGAACGAACTCTGTGAGGTTCTGTATAATCTCCCAGCCTCGTGCCTTATGCCTCCTGTCTCCTTCGTCACTTCACTGCATCTCTCTGGCCTTCAGGTCAGTTTCTCAGATGTGCCAAGCACGTTCCAAAGTCAAGGCCTCTACACTTGCAGCCCCTTCTGTCAGGACACCTCTTCCCCCCAGACCTCTGCATACATCTCTCTCCTGCTTCAGTGCTCAGCTTAAAAATTAACCTCTTCCTGGTACTGACTTGGAGGGGACTTAAGAGAGCTTTGGGGAGCTGGTGGGGCTGAAAATACTCTGTTCTTGATCTACATGGAGGTTACAAGGTGTGCACATATGTAAAAATTCACTGAGCTGCCCACTTAAGATTCGTAGACTTCACCCTATGTAAGTAAACCTAAAAAGATGGAATCTAAAAAAAGGAATTCCACCTCTTCCCTGCCTGCTGTTATTCTGAATACTCTCGGCCATGGCATGTGCATTTCCATCTTGGCACAATAATTACATTATTTGTTTATTTACTTGTAAAGTGTATCTCTCATTAGAATGTCAGCTCCACGAGGACAGAGCCTCTGTCTGTCTTGTTCACTGTGGCAGCTTCCAGAGTGTAGCATAGTGCCTGTCACACAGTAAATACTAAAAAAGAAAATCAGTGCATGGATAGAAGGCAGGATGAATAAAAAAAGCTTGGATTTAATGATGGGGAAACAGGGGCAGAGGAGGTAGGCCTGAGTGTGGAAGCTCCCAACAGCCAGCCCCCAGCAGACAGTTCGGGGGTCTTGGTCTGTAAGCACAAGTCCAGGAGCTTGTTCCCTCCATGGAGACCCAGTGCTGGCCTGGCTACACCTCGTTGGGGTCGTCCTGGTCGGCATAGATGAGGAAGCCTGTGAAGAGGCTGTCGGTCCAGTAAGGGTCATAGAAGAGCCCGTTCTGCTCTGAGTAGAAGATTTGCAGCCAGACCTCGTCATCCTGCTTGAGAGCCAGGATTGTGGAGCCCGAGGCCACGTCGTGGTTGCCTGTGTTGGCGTCGAAGGTCCGGATGCGGTACTGGCCGTTGTGCACCAGGCCGATGGCCAGGTGCTTGTTGGCCAGCGTGATGTCGTACGTGAAGTAGTAGATCCCTGGCACGCTGCAGACAAACTTGCCGCTGGATGCATTGTAGTGGCCGCCCTCGTTCATCAGGATCTTGTCAAACTTGATGGGCAGCCGCTCCCGCGGGTAGCTCTTGGTCACTGCCACCGAGAAGGCCGACCTGGCGTGGCTACTGCTGCAGCTGCAAGGGCCCGGGAGGCCCGGCTCCCCCTTCTTGCCCTTGGGCCCCTTCTTGCCTGGTGTGCCGTGCTTCCCCGGGGCACCACTCACCCCCTTGGGGCCTCGAGGGCCAGCCCGCCCAATGGCCCCGGCTTTGCCCTTTGGTCCTGGCTTTCCCCGGTTACCTGTCCGGCCAGGTGGACCTGGAAGACAGAGCAGCTGTTGTTATGGAGGGGCCCTCAGAAAACCAGGCAGAGGCAGTGGGCCTTGGCTTTTCATTCTTGGAGCACAAGCCTTCGGGTAATGGGAAGAACAGAGGCTTTGGAGTCACACAAAAATGAGTACTCATGGGATAACCTGGGATACTTCTCCCAGTCTTACCGAGAAAATGGGAATGGTGATATTTACCTTCCAGAATCATTGTGAATCAGGGCAAAAACAACCTGTACCAATTCACACCCTCCCCTTTTCCTGCCTTCTAAGAAAGAGTCTAGTTTGTTTGCCAGACCAGTCTTTCAATGGGTATTGGGTTGGGAAGAGAATTGGAAGAAGCCTCTTGATCTCAAAACATTGATCTTAGTGAAATCCCGGCCTCGTGCCCCAAATTCCTGCCCACATGTGAAGGGTATTTAGTGCAGCGGTGCTTGCAATAGCAAACACTCAAAACTAAATGCCCATCCCAGGGGAAATGAAAAAATTATGGTGCATCCATGATGTGCAATTCTATGCAAGAGTTTTAAAACTGAGGCAGATTTACGGGCACTGTAGGAAAACTTCTCTAAAATACACTGTTAAGAGAAACGACCAGGTGACAGAACCTATTTTTGTTAAAAGGAAACCACAATGCTACATATTTCTATCCCCATTTAACTGCATAGAAGAATGCCTGGCCCATAGTCAACAGTGGCTAAATACACTTGGCATATCCTGCAGAACACTTCCTGTACAACAATGCCTCTTGGTTTTTAATACCCATATTTCATAAAATGAGCATTTCTCTCAATACAACATTTTTGGCCCACGATTATATAGGAAAGATTTACGTTCATGTCCCCTAAACTCAGTGCAACATTTTAAACAAAACATAGTACAGGTGAAGATCTGAGTCACATCCAAACACAACTGTAAAATTGGGACAATTGATAGACTGGCAAAATTGGCTGTAGATGTTTTGAAAAGCGTGCTGAATGTCAATCAAGGAGCCTGCTTCTGAAGGTTGCTGGTGCTAAAGAACATTTTAGCATCATTGTGCACAAGGCAACTCTTTGTTAGCCACCACATGATGGGGTAATCAGAATGTAAGCATTTTACATCCTAACAAGGTCCTTTGCTCTTACATGTAGATATGTAGGCATTTTACAGTGTTTTAGAGTTTTGGGTTAACATGTAATGCATTTAAATTTTTTCTATTTTAAGTAATTGGGGAATAGATTCCCAAATAGTATTTTCTCACTGAACATCTAATTTTCAGGAGCAGAGTGCTTATACTAAGTGCCTGGCAATGCCTGGTATTATTATACGCATATGTAAATACATAGAAAAAGGCCAGGAAGAATACCCATTTAACTAGTTATCAGTGGTTACCTCTGGAGGATGAGGTGAGGACAAGAAGGGGTAGGAATTAAGGAGGACTGTTGCTTTATTTGTGGTGTTTGAGTATATTACAATGAAAACGTATTTGTGTATTACTCATAAAACGAAAAAATAAATACAAGGAATGGGGGAAAATAAAACTTAGAAAGGTCACAAAGCTGTTCCTTGAAAAAATGAAAATAAACAAAAGGTGGGAGAAGGGGTTGAGGGATGAAGAGGAGTAAAGACACAGACGTCTTGGATTTAACTTTTTGAGGAAGACAAATAAGGAAGCTTATTGGGAAGCTTCTACCATGTGTTATGTGATGTGTTTCCTTCTTGATTACTTTTCTGAGAAACTTCAGGAAAAGCTGACTTTACTTTTCAAGACCTTCCTGGAGATGGATTTGTATGTGTCTGTGAGGGGTGGGTGGTTGGATGTTGTCCTGTACTACGACTGGGCTCAAGGTGACAAGGCTTTATCTGGGTTACACATGTCAGGACTCTCTATCTCTCAACTCTGCCTTCCTTGGTATATTGGCTGAATGCTCAGCAGAGACTCAATACATGGCACGAGAGGTGGCCCAAAGCAGCCCCAAGCCTACATCCTCATAACTCTTGATCAAGGGGTAAAAGTCAATAGCAGAGATACCCTCCCTTAGGGGCCCCCCGAGACCCCTGAGGTGAATGTCAGGGAAAACTCGGGCTGGCCCTGCGTGGAGCACATGCCCAGACCTGAGTTTACCACTGTGGTCAGGAAGTGGGATCATGCTTTGTCAGTGTTAAAGTGCCATACAAATAAAAGTCACGATGATTTCCCTACTGCTTAAAGTGTACACTTTGGGATATTGCTGACACTGGAAAGTACCTGGTTACTGGGGTGGAATTCAGAGATATAAGGAGTGTCAAGGCCGAGAGAACCTGCCGAGAGTATGCAATCTCCCATATCTGCTGGCTGCCTGGCATCCCTTCTTCTGGGAGCAGCACTTGGCTGTTTCATGGGGTCCCAGTGAAGCTGTCAATCAATGACCAACTGTCCTCATCACCCACCCCCACACATACACCCAGGGGTGGGCACATGACCCAGTCCTGGCAAATGGTGGTACCTCACCTCCATGGTCAAAGGGACTGGTCCAGGACGCACATTTGATCAAGGAGGATAAGTTATCCTGAGATTTGCTCTATGGATTATGTCCTGAGGAGGAAGGCTTGAGCCCACCAGTAGCTATTTCAGAACTTCCAGCGAGAATGTTGTGAGAACAAAACCAACACACAGAGAGAAGCAGGGCCTTGACAACAATATTTGAGCTCCTGGACCCAGACACTCCTAAAGCTCAAGCCAATGAATTCCATTTGGGGCTATCAATTGGGTTTCTGTCACTTGCAACCAACGGAGTTCTGAAGAGTATTTCAGGAAACTTGCCCAACATTACTCAGCAAATCAATGTTGCAGCTGGGGAAGGAACATAAGCTTTACTACCCACCGTTCCTTTCGGGAGAACATGTTAATTTGGTTCGTCATCAGGTAGGATTAATACGAGTTTTCACAACTTCACAAGCCCCCTCTGGGCCAGATGCTGCCACCCCCGGGGTAGAAACAGGAGGGGCAGGCACTGGGCCTCTTACCTTCCTCTCCGATGTCTCCCCGGTCTCCATCCTGGCCATCCTGGCCATCTTTGCCGGGAAAGCCCATTCTTCCCACCATTCCTGAGGGCCCTGGGACTCCCGGGGGGCCGGGCGGGCCCTGGGGACCAGGCAGGCTGCAGACAAGCTGAGGGGAGCCCTTCTGGAGCCCTTCTCTGCGGGCAAAGGCACCAAGCAGAGGGTCCGCCGCACAAGGGAGCGCACAGGCCAAGAGCACCCAGGGGATCATGGCGTTCACCTGTGGGAGGCAAGGGAGCTGTGAGCAGTGGGTCCCATCACTGAGTGGACTGTGGTCTGTCAGGGAGGCGCCAGGGGGAGGAGGTGGCAGCTGAGACAGACTCAGTTTCAGCTGTGGCTCCTGCTTTCTCCTACATCACGTACAAGTAGCTGGGCAGTGCCGTCGTGTCCTGGGTACATATTTGGATGAGCTGAGTTGTGGGCTCAGAGTATACTTTGGAGGGGCCCTGGGGGTGAGGCAGCCATCCTCACACCGCCATCCTCTGGAGTGGCAGGACTTACAGCCCAGTGACAGCTGACTGGGGGGCGCTGTGGACACAGAGAAACGATCCGTGGTTTTCCTCACATATGAGGCGCCAATGGAAAGCTACAAGGGCAGAAATACTTCAAATTGCAGGTGATGATTGGCAACCAGGATGCTTCTCCCAGGTGACTCGGGGTGGCACATCAGCAGGTGAGGAGAAGTGAAGCTTCCGTTCTGAGTGACGGTGCCCCAAACCTGAGCAACGACCCCCCGCCTTTATTTTTTTTTTTAAGTGAAAAGTATTAATTGAAATAATACACTCACACTGTTTACAAAGTCAAATGATACTGTGTGGCTTACAATGAAAAACTGTGGTCTCCCACCCATCCTTAACCTCAACCTCCTGCCCCAAACTCTTTGGGCTGTTTTTCTGGGTGTTTACTTCCATTAAAAGACAGTATGCTTCTACTCATTCTTTTGATTCGTCGATTTTAGATATTACATTTTGAATCTTACTACGAAAGATGAGGATTCCGGTCTCTTCCATCACTCACTCGGCCCCTATTTCGTCTCCTTCATGGAGTTCAAGTATAATTTTTGACTTAATCAAAATTCCCTCTTTGAACTATTATAAAAGTATTGTTTACTGCTAAGCTAAGCACCGTCCTATATACATAGTTCCTTTTTTGTACACACTTTTCTTACTGGAGGTATTAATAACGTTTATTCTTTCATTTGCTTAGTGTTAAATGTCACGATTAACTATAGTGTCAAATATATCAGATAATCTATCAGTTCCATTTATTTTCCTGAAGGCATAAGTCTGGAACCCTTCATTCTCCTCCTCTAATCCTTGAACATGCCAAACACTTGTCCCCCCAGGATCCACTTTATAATCATTGTGGTGATTCTCTTTGCCTCTCTCCTCCGTTTATCTGTTTTACAAATCCCACGTCTCTCTCTTTTCTTAAAAAAAAAAAAAATTATTATTATTTTTTACTTCCTCCTTTTGGTGACATATATCCTGTAATAGCTTCCTAGGAAAGAGGTAGGGAAGTAATAGTTTGGAGACTTTGCAAGTCTCCGTGTGTCTTAATTGGACATTGTGTCCCTAAGGCTGGTGGCAGCAATCGCATGCTCGCAGCAACACTGGTGTTCCATGCCCGGAGGGCTCCAGTCCCTGGCCCTCGCTGTGCAGACGCAGAAGCCAGGAATAAGTGGCCTGTCCAAAATCTCTCAACACACTGGCTCAGTCACTTTGCAATCAACAGCCTCTCCCCTGAGAATGAAGCCAGAAAGGGGACTGTTCAGGTATGGCTTCCTGCCACGGGGATGAGCTCCTCAGTGGTAACTTGCTGTGTGACTTCAGGCAAGCCCTTTCCCCCTCTCTGGGCCTCAGGTTCCCTCCCTGCACAATAAGGGGTTGGTTCCCACACTTGTGCGTGCATCAGACTGTCCTGGAGGGCTTGTTCAAACCCAGATTGCTGGGTTCCCCCCACAAGTATACGATGGATTTGGATTTGCATTATTGTTAAGTATCCGAGTGATGCTGCTGGGGGTGGTCCAGGACCCCCTTTGACAACTACTAGACTAGATGGTCACCAAGGCCAAGGCGCCCTCCCCTCTGATGCTGAGCCTTTCCCACTCCAGTCTTTCCTCTTTCCAGATATGAAGCTTTGCTGGTGTCACTCTTCCCACACAGCCTTAGGCGACTGGGGCCCCTCCGCCTACCTACAATGCTGGGGGCAGGGCAGAAACCCTGCTCCGGGGTGGCCCTGACAGCTCACATTTCCCTCCTGGGTCCTCAGCCTCCCTTCCCATCACACTCTGCTTCACCCTGGGCCTGGGAGCCTGTCCAGACCTGTGGGCCACCTCGGGAAACAGGCTGACGGCACCTCTCCTCCCGGCCTCTCCAGAATTGTTAACCCTGGGGACAAATGAAGAGGAGGAAAAACCAGGCTTCTCCTGCCAGGGAGGTGGGGGTCACAGCACTGCAGTGACCCGGGACGGGGGGGTGGGAGGTGTGGGGGTGTGTGGGGGGGTGTCTGTTCCACTTTCAGCCCCGATGCTTACCAATAGTGTGACTCTGGACAAGTCACTCTCCTTCTCTGAAACTCAGAGGGTTTCTGTAGGGAAGTGTCCTAGAGGTGCCCCTAGATAGAGATGATTCAGTACCAGTTATTGCTCGATATATTATCACATCATATAGTAACTAAGTTGTTTTCTTTCTAGTTTCTTCAATCCTGATTAAGTCCAGAACAAACAGTTCCGGTCCGGGCACGGCGTAGCTTTAATGTCTCCATACCCATTTCTAGTATCCCTTTTTAACGAGGAGCACTCTCTGTAACTGAACATCCATTCTAAAGGAACCCTGGTCAAGCCCCCACAAACATGCACGCAGACCTTGGAAACCCCCAGACAGGAACACGGCGGCAAGGCCCTGAGGCAGAGCCTCTGCGGAGACGTAAGGAAGGCCTGTGGAACTACGTGAGGAAAGAGACTTGCACGGAGGCACGGTTCCGGGGACCAGGTCCTTGGGAGATGGTGCAATGAAAGACAGTGGATGAGTGTTAGAGGGGCTTGAAATCAAAATTTCTGCCTGGGCACCAGGACACATGAGACGCTACATACCCAACTGAGGACCCAAATCAGGCCAAAGTGAAGGATTGACAAAGGAACCGTTTAGGAGCTCCTCGTGTGACTCCTGGCACTCTTGTCAGATCAAGGATTTAAAAAATGTAACCCCTGTCGCGGGGAGGGGAAGGAAGAGTGAACATGCACCTGAGGCCTGTGTGAGGAAGAGAGAAGGCAAGAGACTGGCTGTCTGCCTGGGTGGACGGGGAAAGAGAGCTCACGGCTGCTGCCTGGGAAGGGGGCTGTGAGCCTTCTGGCCCTGCTTGGTAGATGGGGTGCGCCAGACATTCCACAGTGGGAGCTGGCCTGGGACAGAGGCATCCTGACAGAGAGCGAGCAATGATAACCACGAGGGGCTGCCACCTGAAAACCAGAAACTGAGGACGAGGCTTGGACATGGCAGCGATAAAAAAGTGTGCATGGCTGGCCCCAGGGCCATTCAGCCATAGGGCCAATATGGGAACTCCCACAGAGCCAGCAACCCCACGAAAGAGGCAGCTTCAATATTAGCCAGCACAGAGAGGCAGGGCAGGTTAGTCTCTGTCCCAGTCGTGACACATGGAAGAACCCTCCTGCTGTCTGTCCCCTTACCTGTCCTTTCTCTCCTTCCTTCCACCTGGAAAGAGGTGAGTTGAGAAAGGGAGCAGATGGCTCTTCCAGCTTTGCACCTGCACCTTCACTGGGGGACAGAAAGAACTCGCACCTTTAAATGAAGATCAAGGAAGACAGATTACCTGGGAGTGGGTTACCAGTGGCTAAATTATAAAGCGGCAGAGGGAGGCAAAACTAAAGCTGCAGCCCCTGGTGTCACATATGCTCACCATGGAACTGTTACACACATGATGTACTTTTGGAAAATGGTGCCCTAGACACAGCCCAGGCCCCGGGAATGGAGATCTCCTCCCTCGCCTACTTGATGAGAGTCTTGGAAACTGGTTGGTGTGACTAGTGAGCTGCGACACCTCTGGGCCCCTAGAAAAGAAACCGAATTCTTAAAGCAGGTTTGAAATTGGAAAGTTGCAATCTGCAAATATTTTGGACGATATAGAGAGGGAAGAAGGGAGCAGGAGCCAGCCTCCGAGGCAGGTGAAAGTCCTGTGACCGGCTAGATGAAGACAGGCAGGAAAGAGAGACCGCTTGATGAAAGGAGAGAGGGGATTACCCCTGTCCGTTTACCACGCCCTGCCCTGGCCTCCACTGTCAGCCACACAGGCCCGGCAAGAGGGAGGAGGCTCTGCTCTGAGAGCCTCCTAGCACCAAGGCCCAGCCTGCCTAGCACCAGCCCCTTTGGACAATAGGGATCGTGCTCAATGACGGCTGGCCCAGGGCAGGCCCCAGTGGAAGGGTGGAGGAGCAGGGCTCTGGAACACACAGGGAGCAAGGGATTTCTCAGCGCTGGAGCGGAGAAGTTCCCGCAGCGCAGCCGAGCCAGGAACTGTTTTGGAAATAAAGGCAGGGAAAATAGATTCTGGTTCCAAAGCTAGAGGGAGGGAGAGGTGAGACCTTGCCCCCAAGGCACCTCCAAGGAAAACAAGGCTCCAAATAGCCCTGCTCCCAACCTGTGCCCCCACCCCTCCCAGGTTTGGTCCCCCAGCCTGCTCTCCACACCAAGGTGGTGAGAAAACCTGCGGGTGGGGTGTCAAGGCACCAAGCAATCCAGATAGGTTACCGCCTCCAGGGTCTTTTAAATCAATTCAGAATCACAAACTGGGGAAGGCCGCAAGGAATGGTCTGATCCAACCCCTTCAGTTACAGACAGGAACCCCAAGGCAGAGGCAAACCGATGCACTGAACCCCTACACCATCCCAGGCCCTGTGTGCTGCTCTTTCCCTGAATTCTTTTGTTCGAAGTTTATAATAAACCCTGGGAAGGTAGTCAGCTTAATTGTTCCATTTTTCAGAGGAAGAAACAGAAGCTCTAAGAAGTCAAATGATTTACCGAAAAGGCACATAGTCAAAGCAGTGGGGATAGCGTTCGAACCCATGTCTGAGGGGCTCTGCAGACCACACGTAACCCACTGCACCTTGCTCCCATCCCCTGCTATTTTTTCCTCTTTCGGAGAAGAGGAAACTGAAGTTCAGAGAGGCTACTTTGCTCATGTTTACACAACTAGTTCGCGGCAGAAGTTATATTTGAACTCGGGTTTGGCTGACCCTAATGCCCAAATGCTTTCCATTATGTCAGCGTTTCTTTGATTTTTCCTCCTAAATATCCCGAATTACATAAGAGGCCTGGAAGTACATGGCAAAACTGCACAGAGCATGAGAGATTTCTTTGATATCCTGTGTTGTCATTACACACACACAACTTTGAAAATGTAAAAGTGATGCTTTTTGTCCCCCTCAGGATACTTGAGTAAACCGATGCTTGAAGAATACCTCCTGTTCTTTGAGAGGCCTGTACTTCGCTTAGCCAAGATGAGGAGGTGGGTGGCCAGAGGGGTAGCCTCCTGGACCCTGACTCTCCTCTGCAGGCCCCTTTGGAGTGTTAATAGTGTGTTCCCAGGGGCTCAACCAAAATACCGGGGTGCACAGAGCATACCCCTCGCCCCATCAGCTCATTTCCTTGCTCGGATCCTGCAAGAGCCTCCTCCCTGATCTCTTGCTCCCCTCCATGCTCAACATGCGCTCTCCACGTTGAAGCCAGAGGGATCCTTTAAAAACATAACTCAGCCATGTCACTTCCTGCAGGATCTCACTCCAGTGGCTGCTGGCTGCAAATAGCAAATTTCAGAGACTCTGACATGGTCCACAGGGCACTAAACGAGCTGCCCCCCTGGCACCACCCTAACCCCAGCTCCTCCTGCCCAGCACCCCCTTCTCCTTCAGGCTAAGCTCCTTTATGCCCCTCTGCCTGAAACCCAGGGGCCCCACCCTCTTGGCGTGCTGGCTCTTTGTTCTTGTGTTTCAGCTTAACTGTCACTTCTTCCAAGGACTTCCCTGACGTACTCTCTCAGACAGCTCTCCCTTTGGACCCCAGCATCTTGTTTCTGTCTTTCCAGCCCTTGCAAGCTCACCTGTATTCACCGTATTTGCCTGCTCACCTGCTTACTTGGGCCTGTTGCCTCTCCCAGCTGTCTCCCACGAAAATGGAAGCCCCATGGGAGCAGGGACCGCAACTGCCCTGCTCTGTCCCCAGGGCATCCAACTTCCTTGCACACAGTGGGTGTTCAAGAAACACTTGCTTAATTAGTGAGTGTTTGAGACCCAGCGTCTGTCCTCAAGAAAATCCACAGCAAAGGGAAGACAACGCAGTGGACTAAATCCAAAAAGGCCCTGATCCTCTTGGATTTAAATAAGTTTTCTCCCTTCCTGTTTTTTTTTTTTTTTTCCCTAACCCAAACCAGATCTAACCCCTCCTTGCTTTTGACCTCCGAGAGCACAGGGCCCCCACCCCTACTCGGTGGGGGTTGGGAGGGGGTTTGCAGAGGATTTTACATATAGCAGGTGCTCCATAAATATCTGTCCAACTGATCAAACAAAAAAGTACTAGTCCTTCCAAACCTTTTTAAAAAACCTTAGTTCCTAAATTGTCCTTTCTGATGTGAGTTGAAATGGGAAGTCTCCCTGCGGAAGGGAAAAACAATTGTTAGTTGGTTAAACCCCCAAAATGGAATCATGAGGTGCCAAACTTGGATGAAGTTCTGTGGTCTGGTTTTAATTTGCCTAACCCCTGGGCCTCATCTCTCAGTTAAGCAGCTAATGATTCAAAAATACACGTGTTCCAGGAAAACGCTGGGAGCTAAAGGGCCCAGCCTGAAGTCCACTGTCGAGGAAGGAGACTCCCTCTTCCTTCTCCCTCGGCCCCTGGCTCTCAGGACATGGTCCCCGGGTTCCTTCCCAAGGGCCTTCCACCCAGACTGTGATGTGAGAGGGGCCCAAAGTGGGACGTCGGTCTCTCGCTGACTCTACCTGAACAAGCTCTGTCCGTAGAAACTCTGGAGACGCTTGTCTGCACCTTGAGCAAGGCTGCTGAGACTGAGTTCTGAACAATCTCTCCTTGGAGATTAGAAGATATGAATTATGCTCAAATAAATTTGACCGGTTGGTTATCTGGCTGTGATACACTGATAGGTAGGGCCTGTTGTTTAACTCAGCGATGAAGAAACATAAGAAACCCAACCACTTACTTTCCTCAGCTATCCAATGGAGATAACAGTATACTTACTTCGTGGAGTTTGTGTAGGAATAATGAGATAATGTAGTCAAAGCGTCTAGTCCAGTGTGTGACACAGTAAATGCTCAGCAATGGGACAGAACTCTGCCTAAAACGCCCCCGAATGCTAATTGGCTCCCTCCTCATCCTTCTGGTCTCAGGTCTAATATCCTCCCCTCAGACAGGCCTGGCCCAGGACAGGATATCAAATAACCCACCCACCCCTGTTTAAAGGCTCAGACCACCCTGGTCTTCCTTTGAAAGCACTTGGCCCAAGTTGTGGTTATATATTTATTTGTTTCTTGAGTCGTGAACCGTGTCCTTGCCCTGAAGTGGAAGGTCCGGGAAAGCAGAGGTCCTACCGGTCTGGCTCCCTGGTATGTCACCAGAGCCTAGCACAGTGCCTGCCCTGCATGCAGTACGTGCTCAGCTCATACCAGTGGTTGTTCCAGCCTTAAATGAAATGGTTATTCATAATAAAAGAGCAACGGGATCAAAAGGACTTCAGCAAGTGTGTGGATGACAAAGCCACACGTGGCTACTGAGGGAAACCTAGTGAGGTGACTGGACTTGGATTCAGAAGATGTGGGTCCCTGTCCTATTTTTGTATCTTACTGGTCATGTGACTGTAGAAAAGTCATTTCCTCTTATCTGGGTGTCAGTTTCCTCACTTATAAAATGGAGGTAACACTCACACCACCTGCCTCACAGAGTTGTTCTGAGAATCAAACAAGATAATGGATGTTGAAAGCAAAGCGTGATACACAAGCTAGAGCCTTGTTTACAATTGTAATTGCCGCCAACTGCAGCGGAACTACTAACAGCACGCAGTCCTGACCTAATACTCGGTGCCCCTGGAACGTTTCACCGGAGGCCTCGTTCTGGGTAGGGGAGGACACAAAAATCTGACCCAACTGGGCAATTCTCTGGGTGTTTGAAGTTAAAAGGGAAGGGCTGGTGGTTGGAATGGGGCAGGGCTTGCTTGTAGACGAACCTCGCTAAAAATTGGCTTTGACGGGAGTGCAAATTCTATAATGAAAAACACTCCACACCCTCCTTGAATTCCAGGAAGAAAATTGGGAACAGCCCTCTCCGGCTTCTCTGAAGAGCCGAGAGAGACCAACTGCCGGAGAGAGGGGCTGGCTGCAGCGACTCACTCGTGGCTCGCCCAACGGTCCCCTTTCCTGGGAACTCCAGATTGATCCGCACTTGGAAACACTCCAGCATCCAGAGTCTAAATACAGAGCATTAGAAGTCATTGGGCCCATCTGCCAACAGGCTCCAGGAAATATCTGATCTACTGTTTTCTCTCTTCCACCCTCTATTTCTGGCTCAGTCTAGAAAAAGAGATCCAAGGCCAAACCATGACCTAATCTAATGAGGTCTCAGGCGCCAGGACCTTGTGGGTTTGTCTCAGCGGCGCTGCTGAAAGCACCCAGAAGTCAGCCTGGTGGTCATGGTATTACCATCCCAGATCCTTAGAGGCCAGCAAACGTATCATCTGGGCCCTGGGCTGCTTCTCATTGGACCTCAGCTGTGAGGGCCACACTCAGGCTTTGGGGTGGTTGAGGCCAAAGACATCAAGCTTCGGACCTGCCCAGCACTGCAGCGAGAGAGAAGGATGCAGCAGGTGTGGGGGGTCTCCTGACAGCCAGCCTCCAAGTGACAGGTCAGAGGGCTGGGGAGCACGTTTGAACAGCACTATCCAACCAGCATAGGATGTGAGGCCACATACGTCACTTCACATGACCTTATTGCCATGTGCAAAAGGTTAGAAAGAAAAGCAGGTGACACGAATTTTACTAAGGTATGTTGTTTAGCCTACTAGGTCTCAAATAGCATCATCACAACATGTAATCAATGTAAAAATGATTAATGAGAGACACTTTACCTTCTTTAATTAGTACTAAGTCTTCGAAGCCTGGTGCGTATTTACCACTGGAAGCACATGTTACTTCAGGCCGGCCACATTTCAAGGGCTCATTTCACATGGCAGCTATTGTACGAGCTCTAAGCATAGCTGCTTGACTTGAAATTCCACCAACTATCTGTGGGGCCTTTTACAAATTACTTACTCTCTCTCCCTCAGCCCTGTCCTCTCCAAAACGGGGACGACAGTAACAGTATCCATCTGAGAAGGTGGTTACAATACACAATGTTCCTGGAAGAAGGTTTGGAATATGGTAAGAGGTATAAAAAGCATTACCTA
This sequence comes from Rhinolophus ferrumequinum, assembly GCF_004115265.2. NCBI lineage: Eukaryota > Metazoa > Chordata > Mammalia > Chiroptera > Rhinolophidae > Rhinolophus > Rhinolophus ferrumequinum. The sequence goes on from NC_046307.1 coordinate 29,689,686, forward strand.
TTATTATGCATTATTTCATTATTTTCTTGTCCTTAGAATCAAGCAAGACAATGGATGTTGGAAGTAAAACATGATGCAAAAATTTAGACCCTGTTTAAAATTGTAATTGTCACCAACTGCAGTTGAGCTCATGAGAAACAGTTCTGAGCTCCCTCCGTGCGTCCCGTGGCGTTTCAGGTAGAGGCCTCTGTAATCTTCTAATCAATTCTCCATTTTCATGTAAGCTAGTTTGAGTTGTGTCTCTGTCAGTTGCTACCAAAAGGGAGTCCTACTGAGGCCCCACACCTGTGAGCCGTCTGGCGTGTTCAAGCTCCATAATACAAAGACACGTGAGTCCGATGGGACAGTGCTTAGCTCGGCAAGTGACAGGAGGCCAAATGGGACATCATGCGTGCCGGTGCGTGGCACCATGGCTTCATGAGGATGCCCAATAAATAGTGTTGCTTATTCATGTTACCTTTGAGGCCAGACACTGGGGATCTGAAATGAAAATGTGTGGTTGCCACTCTTATAGGGCACAGCATCTGGTTATACCGAGGATCCAGCCTGGCACACCTGTGTGACTGGGAGAGAAAGCACACTTCGCTCCTCCTTTCTCTTTGTAACAGGCTGTCTCTCAAAGGGCAGCCAGGACCACGCTGAAGGCAGGGAAAGGAAATTTGGGGGTTAGATGATCCCTTGGAATGGTATAGCAGGAATCCAGGAACTGAGGGAGAGGAACAAAGTCTGAACTCTGTCGGGCTGGAGAGAAAAGGCTAGCTTTTCCTTGACTTCCAAGGGCTTGCTGGTCTTCATAGAGTCACTTCTGGTCAGACCCTGACAGACTTTTGGGGTAACTCTAAAGATCTGACACAAGATAGGCCTTTAAGAAGCACAGAGATGGTCTGGTGGTTAAGAAATGGTTAAGAATCATTTTCTAGCTGTTTGACTTTTGTCAAATTATTGAACCTCTCTGAGCCTCAGTTTCCTTGTCTGTAAAATGAGAAAAAAACAATACTGTATGGTCATATTTGAATCATTTGAATTTGAAATCGCATGATACAAAAATATTTATGGTTTCACTTTATGTGTGAAAATTTGTCAAGGACCTTGCAAGGCAGTATGAATTATAAATTGTAAACTGTATTAATGCTACAGCCACACAAGACAGCTCTATTCTAAGAGGTGAACAGAAATACTGCCGTCCTTCGGCAGGTGAGTTTTGAAGGATACCAGCTTGCATGATTTGAGGTCTTTAGGAATGTCATCCTGAGTGATTTGGTTGCCTGGGCCTCCCTTTTAAAGTAACTATGAGGATTAAATGAGATAGTGCAGTAACCAGCCCACAGAAGCACTCAATAACAGTAATGTTCTCTGATATAACAATAATATGTGAAAACAAGGAGAGATATGATGGGAGAAATTAAAAGATATTATCATCCCCATGTGGCAGGAAAGAAAACAGAGCTCAGAAAAGTGAAGTCATTTTTCCCAGGTCAAAGCTGGGATGGAACCCAGGCATGTTGACTCAGAGCCCAGGGCTCATGTCCACAAAGCCTTAACATGGCAGCTGTGCATGTGCGTGTGTGTGTGTGGTAGAAATAAGCCATTTACAGAAATGCACAAATCCCAGGAAGGATTATTTCCTTGAAAAAAGATTCGGCATCGAACTCCTTTCAGAAGTAAACCTGGACTAGAACTTGCTGAGTAGGACTCCTGTTTGTGCAAGAGTGCACCTCCTGGAGGCAAAGCCAGGCTGGAGGCCCTGGCCCTGGAGGAAGGAGTAGTGTGAAACTGTGAGTGTCTGCAGGGACTCTGGTACCTGATGAAGACATTTGGGAGTAGGAGGCAGCAGAGCAGGGGCTTTGGGAAAGAAGGTTCAGTTGTCTATGTCCACTCAGCGGACGACAATGAGAGAAGGTATAACATGGTAGGGCAGAATGGAGGCATTTACAGAGAAGGAAGTAACTTCTTGGGGACTTTGCTGAATATTTGATGGAGGCAGAGTAGCTTCAATGATGACCCCAGATTTGTGAAAGAAATCTCGGTACATTTGTGAAAGAAATCATTGGTGCAAAGACACACTACGACAGAATTGTAAGAGCAAAGCAGGTCTATATATGCAGATACGGAAAGATGGCCAAGATACACAATGTGAAAAAAGCAATTTGCAGCATGGAATGTAAAGTATGATTCTCCTTGAGTTAAAAAAAAGATAGATGCACACAAATATATATGAAATTTCCGAAAGGACACAGCATCTTGTCGAAGAGGTTACCTTTCAGAATTAGGGAGGGGTGTGTGGGCATTTTACTTTCCACTTTCTACCTTCCTGAACTGTCTTGCCATGAGTATTGTTAGTTTTAGGTCATTTAAAACAAAAGGTAAGACTAGTGTTTTAGGATTAGAAGACAGGCAAGGTTGGTGTCCCTGCGAAGGCATGGGGAGAAGTCAGACATTTGGGAAGAAACAGGCTCTGCGGTGCACTTGCTGTGTTAGAAGGGAGGGCAGTAGTGATTCTCTGACAGGGTGGAGGGTCTGACAAGTTGGCAGTGGAAAGTGGGCATAATGGATATGATGACCAGGTAAGAGGATAAGTCAGAGGAGAACTGTGCAGACGGGAGGGCAGAAATGGAGATGGGCGGCGACAATGCTACCTGAGTATCGGTCTTCAGACATTGCGGTTGCACAGCTGCTGGTTCACATGGCAGGGACGCAGGGCCTCTGGGAGATGGCCAGTCTAAGGGGGTGACTCTTGAAGGGTTTTGGGCAGGAGAATTTCGTGGTAAAAGAACAGAGGAAGATCGCAGAGAAGGGGCAGTGGCAGTGGGGATGGAGAAATATGAACAAAGAAAAAAAAGAAGACAAAGCTTGCAGACAAGCAGTTTGGAGGAGGAGGGAGAGTGAAGAGAGTTACGAAGAACTGGGTGCAAATCTCAGTTTGCCATTCAGTACCTTTGGAGCTCAGTTTGCCCATCTGTATAATGTATTTAATTAAACAAATATTGTGAAGAGTAAATGAGATAATGCACTGGATAAATGTTAACTGTGATTGTTAGCTCAGGTATTGGACTCAGACTTACCAGGGTTCAAGCCCCTTTACCACCGGTTACTAGCTGTGCAACCCTGAGCAAGTCATTAACAACTCTGAGCCTGGTTCCTCGTCCGCAGACCGGGATAACCTGTTGTCATGGAAATGAAACAGCACAGGCAGAGGGCTGGCAGGGCCTGGCACAAAATAGGCGCTCAATAAATGGCAGAGCTGTTCCGATCAATAGGTAAACCACTGAGCACAGAGCCTGGCGAGTGCTCAATAAATGTTAATTCATGCTATAATTCAGAAGGCGGAGGTCGAGAGCTAGGAATCCGCGGGCTACCTGGCCTGCAAAGAGAGAACGCTCGCAGTCGTCCCCCTCCCCCCTCCTCCTACAGCACCGCGTATCCTCCCCTCCCCGCCCGCACGTTCCGCGGGCAGCGGGCGGACACTCACCCTCGCTGCCGCGGGCCACGTCCAGGAGCGTCCGGAGCGACTAAGCAAGTGGTCGGCTGTGCTCCGCGTCTCCGCCTCCCGCGGCGACAGCAACCCGCTCGGCGCCTGCCCCAGGCATACTTTTTCCATCCCGTCACTAGCCGGAGCTCCTTCCTCCCGGTCACGTGGGCAGGCCTGCAGCGCAGCGCTCTCCCTTCGGAGACGGTTTGGAAAAACTTCCAGCGCAGGTTACAACTTGGGTGTCCGGATGCATCTCTCTGTGTGTAGAAGCCGTCAGTGTGTTTGGAGGTTTACATGCACGAGAGTGATTGTTATCCAGGAGTTTGCAAAGGTGTGGGCACGTCTGCTTGTGTGTGCAGAGCCACCTGGGTTGCGTGCATGTGAGCATTCATCCACTGTGGATTTGAGGGTACGTGCATGATGTCTGTGTGACACCTGTTTGTACAGGGCCTCATTCTGGGGATGCTTATATGTATGCATGTCTTGCTGTGGATTTTGTCCAGATGTGAGTGTGCACACATGTAACAGTGTGGAAAGGTGCCCTGTGTCGCAGCCTTCACCTTCCTCCTCCCCAGGATTTGAGGCTTTGCTAGCCTCACTCTCTGGCCCAGCCCTGCTGGAGTTCCCAGATCCCAGAACAGGCAGAATGATCCTGTTTAGGTAGCAAGCACACACTAGGGGAAAGAAAGGTCATCAGAGGCCTGGCTTTTGCTTCTCCCTCTTTGTTCCACTGCTCTCTTCCACTGGGTACCAGTACTTCACTCAGCTGCCAGAGCATCTGGTTAAATGATGGTATAGGATCCGGGATTCACAGTCAGAATTTTAATGCAGATACGTATTTGAACTCTAATGCGGGTTCCGCCACCTTAGACAAGTCAGTTAAGCCATAGATGGTGTTTCATTTTTTGAAAAGTTGGGAGAATAATAATATGACTGCACTATCTTTACCCCCAAAGTTGGGACTCTCACTCATAAAGGTGTTTGGTAAGCCATTGAACCATGTAGAGACTTATATTACATAAATAGTATTGAGGATAAAAATTAGTTGGGCTCAATGAACATTCATTCAGCAAACATTTAATGAGCATCTATTATGTGTCAGCCCCCAAGGTAGGTGCTGGGGATATAGCGGGAAACCGAATAGGCTTGGTGTCGGCTCTCATGGAACTGAAGAGTCTAGTGAGGACGATGCAAGTCGTTTCATGTGACATGAGTGTTACAGAAGAGAAAAAAACTTTGAGTATATAGAACTGGGTGGTCAGGGAAGGCCTGGGGAAGTGAGGTTCAGTCGAGCCCTGAGGGGGGACTGAGACTGGTTTGGGTGAAGGGGAGGTGCGAGCTTTAGACATGAACGAAGGATGAGGTGAAGTAGAGTGTAGTGTGTTGATTCACAGATAGCTGGAAAGGGGGCCTCTTTCCACCACCCGTTCTGGGTAAGTTGGTCTGTTCCCAGATGTGTCAAGAGTTGAAAAAGTGAGGAAACCTGGCTTAGAATGCCTGGAGGCCCTTTAGGATCTAAAGGGCTCATGAAAGCACCTTTCCCAGGTAGAGGAGGGATCTCGGGGCTCCACTGCAATAGAGGTTGAAATCACAGCGTGTTCTTGCTGGTAAGGAAATGGTTAATGAGAAGACTAGGAAAAGGCATTGTTGCCACCCTTGGCACACTACAAGCATTTGATAAATGTTCATGAGCTGAATGGATGGATGTTTTTCCAACTTTTGGAGGAGCCCTGGAACTTAGGTCTCCTGAAGCCCAGCAGAGTCCTTGGGGCCTTGTCTGTGGGTTCTTGTGTTGGTGATGGCGTCACATAGCAGGAAATCCAAAATACTCATGAAACGGCTGTGCCAGGAGCTGCCTCAAGCTAAAATGGGGCTCAGAACTTGCTCCCTCTAGCTTATTTCTGTCTTTAATTCAGTCCACAAACATTTATTACCAACTATGAGTGTGGGGATATGGAGATGACAATCTGCTCTACAAGGAAAATGAATGCGAACACAAATTACTGTAAGGGGCAAAATGCAGTAGTGCCATTAGAAAGGTATCAAGTGTTGTAAGAAACGAGGAGGCCTTTCCCCTTTGATTCAACTCAATGCATTTCACATCTGTTCACGCCTAGAGAATATGCCCAGCATCAAACAAGATAAGATTAATGACATTGTGACATTCATGGCCCCAGAGTTTACAAGCCGGCAGGGGCAGCCATGTGACAGATGTGGTAGATTTGACTTGCTCCACATCTGTCCAAACTTCTCTTGTTCCACGTATGTCCAAACTAGTGATGGTGCAGAGTTTGTGAGACAACTTACTTTGATTGGAAGGTCTGGGAAGACCTCTTAAGTAGGTAACATTTAAGCCGAGTCACGAAGCATAGAAAAGGGCCAGCCACGCAAAGGCGGCAAAGGAGGCATGGGGAGGGCTCAGGCAGAAGGAGCAGAGGGTGGGACAGCTGCGTTAGCCTTGCTTCACATCTTTCTAATGCCTCCCTGTGTGATAGTTATAGAATAAAGCCTGAGCACCATAGCCTTTCTGTAGCCTCGCTAACTGAAAGGTCTCTATGATTTGACATCTTTCCAGCCTCTTCTCTGAGTTTTCCTGTATGTCAGGGTTTCTCAGCCCCAGCACTATAGATGTTTGGGGCTGGATAAATCTTCGTTGTGGGGACTGTCCTGTGCATCGTAGGGTGTTGAACAGAATCTCTGGCCTCTACTCTCTAGATGAGAATAGACAACCCCTATCCACACCCCACCCGTGTGACAACCAGAAATATGTCTAGACATTGCCAAATGTCCTAAGAGGGGCCAAATCACCCTTGATTAAGAACCCCTGCCCTATGGGTAGCCTTGCTTTGGTCAGGGTATCCTTCTTGCTGGATCCTAAATGAACTTTCAACTTTTATGTTTCTACACCTCCACTGATGCAGTTCTCTCTAACCAGTGCTCACTCTTGTGCCTCTCCACAAAGCCTTACCCAGATGTCTACTAGAAATGCATGGCTTTTATCTGCCCAGTACCCCTCTGTCCATTGGGAAAGTCTGTATGGGTGAATCTTAGGTGTACTGGGTGGTAGGGAAAGAGTGGTCCATCCCAGCGTTCTGCCTGCCCTCTGGCTGCAGGGGCAGGGGCATGTGGACCAGGTACCCTTTCCTTTTATGCCCAGTGAAGAGTCCAACCTGGGCATGAGACCCAAGCAAAGCCAATCAGAATCTTTCCATGTGATCTCCATGGGAGGGCACTGCTTTTCTTCTGAATTGTTAACGGTAAGGAAATGGCCCTGGGTTGCCACTAGCCTATTTCCTGCCACTTGGAGAAAGTAGACACCAAGTAGAGGCAGATTCAGGAAAACTGAAAGGTGCAGAGCAAGTGCTATGACTACATTATCAGGGTCCTTTGTTCAGATACTTGGGCTAAAACATTCGCATTCTCATATTCCTTCTCTTTCTGTAAGCTGGCTTGAGTTATTTCTCTCAGTTACCATGGAAAGATGTTATCCTAACGCAGTGTCCTTCAATGCCTGGTTCAAATTGCTCCTCTTCCGCGAAGTCCTCTCGACACAGAACAGGATAAAGAAAACGCTTTCTTTAAATTCTCAACTGGTGCTGTGCTGGAGCCAGCAGCCAATTCTGTGACTCTCTTCCTAACTCTGAGTTTAATGATGTCACATTAGCAGTTTGAAATCATCATAGTGGGAATAATTAGAGTATGGAAATCAGTATATGCTAGAAATCAAGGCTGTCTTTCCCCCAAATCAGCCCGTTTACCAGGACATCACTGTCTAAACCCTCTTTCAATTGTAACACTCATTTTTTGAATATGGTGAAGTTGGGAGGAAAAGTGCCCTGACTCACACTGCATCTGAATCTTCAGCATTGCAAAGGAGGAAGGGGCTTAAGAACTAATTTGGTCCATCATCCTCATTTCACACGAGGACAAAGAGGTCCAGAGGCCTGCAGTGAGTGGGTAGACAAAGAAAGTCCAATATCTTTTGTCTTCCATCTGTTATCAAAATGTAGGCCTTCCTGTTTGCCTTTTTTCAACCTTTTTTTTCCTTCTCCAATTTTGTTACAAAAGAGGGTTTAAAAACGACTGTTGAATCATCCCAAACAGCTAATGGCCAAGACCCAAGATGTCGATGTTTACTTTCCACCAGGGGCTTTGGAGCTGAGACGTTCTCCAGCATTACGTCATTCCAGATGGGGTCTCATGACCGTGGCAGCACGGGGAGAACAGCTGTGGACAGACAGAACTTGCTGCCATTCCACAGAAAGATGGCGATATCGGAGAGAATGTTGGCCGATCTGTGTATTATGTCACTGAGAATGAAACAAGATGGCAGTTGAACTGCAAGGAAAGCTTGCAGATTTATAAAAATGAAAAATACACAATTTATTTTTTGACATAGCTGTTCTATTTCCTGCAATATCCTGGAAGTGAGTATAAGGATATTCATTGCAACCTTGTTTGAACTAATAAAAGACAGGAAACAATCTAAATGCCTAGCAATAGGGGACTAATTAGTTATGATACATACAGAGAGGCAGATCTCTATATGATATGTATTATGGAATTATCTCCCCAAGACACATTGTTTAGTGAGAAAAATAGGAGCAGAACAGTGTATATAGTTTTCTACCACTCGAGTTAAAAAAAGAAGAGGTGAGGAAAACACACAAACACATGGATATATGAGCATAATATATCTTTAGAAAGATATACAAAAAATTATAACACAAGACGTCTCTGCAGAGGGGAACTGAAAAACAGTGGTAAGAGGGAGACTTATTTTTCACTGTATGTCTTTTGGAACAATTTGATTTTTAAAACCGTGGGAATCTATTACTTATTAACACCCATCCCCTCAATATATATATATTCTTAAGTATATGCTATGTTGCAGTTCCTGGAAATTCTTCCTTTGCTCTTATGGATGAGCTGGATCTGGGAAGGGGCAGAGAGTTTAGAGAGTTAATGATAGTAAACTCCTGACAATTATATACTTTTTAAAAACAATAACATTACAAAGAGCAGTCTGTTCCACTCTTCCAAGTTTGGGACAAGTATTTCCCCATTATACAGCCGCAGGAACTGAGGCCCAGAAGCAGGCCATCTTCCCAAGGTTACACAGGGAGGAAGGGCAGAGTTGGGATGGGACCTCAGATCTCGCCCCGTCATACGCCCCTTCCACGAGACCATATTTAGCTGGGCAGAGGCTTTCAACAAGCAGAGTGGTTTTCATGGGAAGGAAAAGAGTTCTGAGAGGTTCTTCTGGCCTCAGGTTTCAGGAGAGTTAAAGCCCTGCCTGAGCCAGCTCGAGCCCCAGCACAGATGAAGTCAGATTAAAATAGACACCACTTATGTTCAACGGGAAATGACCCAGAAAAGATCCAGCCAGTTTCCAGATGTAACTTGAAGGGCCTCAGTTAGAAAGACTACATTGGAGAGAATCTGATGCAATAAGCTCTTGAGGTTTCTCAACTCTGTGTGGGGATCAGAAATGAACAGACGTTTGATGGGAGGGAAATGCCCTGCAAAGAAGGTCTAGAGGTTTCTGCTTTATAGAATCAAGCTTGGGGAGAGCAGTCCATGAATGAGTATAGCAGGGCTTTGCCACGTTTAGCCAGAGACATTTTGGGAGAACATATAAGAAATAAAGGGTCTATCCCTGCCTTTTGGATGGGAAGAAAAGCAGAGATCCCAGATTAAGGAAATGAGATGTGATTAAACTGCATACATGAAATTCAGCTAGTGGCTGGAAAGAAATGTTTTCTCTGGTGGCTGTTGCGAGGTGGAAGGAAACTTATTTCTCTAAATCTTGTATTTCAAAAGACTTCTACAGATTTCTTTTAAATAACACCCAGATGACACTTAGTTCTACATATCTCATCCACTTGATTTAAAATATATACAATAAAAAATTAAAAATCTTAAAGCAAACTAGAGTGTGTCTAATGTGCTACCACTTATGAAAAAAAGGTTACAAAAAACACACGAATGTTTATGTGCAACAATCTCTTTAAAAATACATAACCTGATAACAGTGGCTGCCTCTGGGGAGACCTGTGAAGCTAAGAGATAAGAGGGGAGATGCAGCCGCCACGGTACTGTTTTGATTTACCATATGTCTATATTACATGTTAAAAATAAAACATACTCTTAAAAAAGCTCAAGGAGGAAAACATACCTTTATAATGGAGAGATTTGGTGGCCAGTCTATTAACCAAATAAGGAAATTTAGCATTACCAAGGGTATAACAACCTGACATTATACGATGCATTAAGGGTTTTAACCTGAATATAATCAAGCCTTCCGATCTAACCTCTGATTAGCAGAAAACATACAGAAGACAGGAACTAGTTAAATGATATAGGAGAAAACAATTCAGAGAGTGAGACATTTTTTCAAAATGTTATTGCCATACAAAAATTGAAAGGTGGTTCAAAAAATTAGTAATAAAATATATTTTGGGGGCAAATTGGAGGAATTTTGAATATTGTCTGAGTATTAGACAATCTTAAAGAATTACTGTTAGTTTTCCCGGGTGAATAATGCTTTTGTGGTTATATAGGATGATGTCCTTATTCTTAGAAGATACATGCTGAAGTATGGAAGGGCGAAGAGACATAATGTTGGAAACTCACTTTAAAATGGCTCAGTCCTAAACAAAAAAAAAGCTAAAGGAGTACCAAACCAGTATTACAAGAAATGTTAAAGGGAATTCTTTAAGAAGCAGAAAAAGAAGAAAGATAAAAAAAATATTTAATAATAAAATGGCAATAACTACATATCTATCAAAAATTACTTTAAATGTAAATGGATTAAAAGCTACAATCAAAAGACATATGGTGTCTGAATGGATAAGAAAACAAAACCCTTACATATGCTGCCTATAAGAGATTCACCTCAGATCAAAAGATGCACACAGGCTGAAAGTAAAGGATAGAAAAAGATATCTCATGAATACGCAAATGAAAAAAAAAAAAGCTGGGGTAGTTATACTATACCAGACAAAATAGTTTTTAAAATGAAGGCTATAACAAGAGACAAAGAAGGGTCCAGTAATTCCACTTTTGGGTATTTATGTGAAGGAAATCAAAATACTATTTCAAAAATACGTGTGCATCCATATGTTCACTGCAATATTATTTATAATAGCCAGGATATGGAAGCAACCTAAGTGTCCATCAAAAGATGAATGGATAAAGTAGAAGTGGTACATATATACAATGGACAATTATTCAGCCATAAAAAAGAATGAAATCTTGCCATGTACAACAGCATGGATGGACCTAGAGGGTGTTATGCGAAGTGAAGCAAGTCAGACAGAGAAAGACAAATACTATATGATTTAACTTATATGTGGAATATATAAACAAAATAAACAAACAAAACAGAAACAAAGCCATAGATACATAGAACATTTTGAAGGCTGCCAAATAGGAGGGAGGTTGGGGGATGTGTGAAAAAGGGGGATTAAAAAATACAAGTTGGTAGCTGCAAAATAGTCATGGGGATGCAAAGTACAGCATAGGGAATATTGTCAATATTATAATAGCTATGTAGGGTGTCAGATGGGTACTAGATTTATTTATAACTTCATAAGTTATAGAATGTCTAATCACTATGTTGTACACCTGAAACTAATATAATATTGTATATCAACTATAATTGAAAAATAAAAAATGATTTAAAAAATAAATGGGATCAGACAATAAAAAATAAAGATAAAATGGCTCAGCACACACACACACACACACACACACACACACACACACACACACTCACAGTTGGTTATTAAACTGTAGTCTCTTAGCTTTAAACTCGGCTCTGTGATGCCAGGGCTGAGACTTCGCCAAATCCCATCTCCTTGGCCAGCCGCCCTTCTGTTAGTCTGCCAATAGGCGGCGCTAGAAGGAGACTGGAAGTCTAGAAGAGGCAAGGAACTGCTCCTTTCTGTTTTGCTTCCTATTACTGTCAGTGTCACCCAAGTAATAGTTCCTTACCCTGGCAGTGACAGAGTTATTTCCTGTAGGAGCAGCTGGTTCAAGTTCACATTTGTTCCCCAGTCTCAGAACCACCCTCATATGCTGCTTCAGACATACCGGTATCAGCAGGTAGATGCCTTCTGTTTCAGCTCCATCAGACCCTTCATCTAAGCTTCTAAATTTTATGAACCCCACGCTCTTCCCCGTGTTCTCCCAGCCCTAGGAATGGTAACCACTTTCTGCATTTACGAGAGTATTCCTTTTGCCTTCTCAGTTCTCCAATACACGGTTAACAATTCTTTATATTAAATTCTCTCTGCAAAAGTAACTGGAGGAGTTTGTCTCCCAACTGAACCTTGACTACTACAGACATTTGTACCAGGAGCCGCAGGAAACAGACCCTTAAAGATGGGATTTTCTTAGGTGTTTGGGTTTGTCTTTAGACTTGAATGCAGTGTTGAGCTGGCGGGGTGGGTGCCTTCTTATGAGGGCTCCGGAGTGCAAACAAAATGAAAAGGACACACTCAGTTCTTCAAAATCCCTGCTCAAGTTCCAGTCAGAGAACTAGAGAGATTCTGTGGCATTCCTAAAAGTGTCTCAAATGTCTTGTAGCTGCAAATTCAGACATAATATTTAATTGTGAAGATTGCAGAATTAAGTGTAAATTGAATTCACAGCCTACAGCTTTCAACAAAAGTTAGGATAAGGGTTGGGAAAGAGTCTCTAAGACTTGGAATGAAGACGTCTGTATGGATTCTGATGAAGCTGAAAATCGTATCCCCTAAGTTACTCTGAGCCTTCCTGGCCTTCACCTTCCATGTCTGAGATTAGGCTTCCTTTGCTTGAGGTCCCTGTAATAACCTCATCTGAGGTGGGTGCCTTTCAAAGGGATGTCTATACTTTCCAAGACCGACCCCAACTACTTCTTGTTGCCACGAGACCCACAACTAGGGTCAGATGATTCAGCGTATTCCAAGGGAACAAGTACAAAGTCTGATCCTGAAGGAAAGATTTCATAATCCAAAACACTGCGGGATGTTTCTAATGTATGAGTATACAGGTGGAAACTTGGTGAGTATGTGTGGGAATGGGATTCTACGAGTGTTAGATCGAAGAAAACAGAGTATGACAGATCAAGGTTACTGATACGGCTGTACTTACCAGGGATTCTGGATTTAATGTGAACTTGCATTAAGAATTTACTTACTTGGATGCAACAGTGGCCTACATATAATGATTTTGAGATCCCAGAACTCCCCCAGCATAATGTAGAGAAGGGATCTCAAAGACTTAGGGAGATAGAAATGTTGGGGTAACCTTATGTGTGACTTTCAAACTGCCCTCACCCACTACCCCCACTTCTATTGGTTCAAGAGGCCCCAGAGGACACTCCTTCACTGAGGTATTGAGCAACACATTAATGAGGAGATCACCAATATCCTTGAAAATCTCTGTAGGCAGGTATGATGGTTGAAGATGCTGCCACTTAGATAAATTCATTGATTCCAGTGAGGTTGATGGAATCCTAGAGCAGCGACCAAGTGGCAGATCTTTAGTGTTTAGTCACTAGAGATAATGTGGATGCATTTAACATAATGCAAAGCAGGGACAAAATGGTAATTGGAATATTTTGGCCCACAGGGATCGTTGATAGTAGCTGTGATGGTTAATTTTATGTATCACCTTACTGGGACACCAAGTGCCCAGCTATTTGATCAAAGATTATTCTGGGTGTTTCTATGAGGGTGTTTTAGGACGAGATTAACACTTAAACTGGTAGACTTTGAGTAAAGCAGATTACCTTCCAAAACTTGGATGGGCCTCATCCAACCAGTTGAAAGCCTTAACAGAAAAAGATTAATCTTCCCCAAGCAAGAGAGAATTCTCTAGCAGACTGTCATCAGACTGGAATTGATTGGCTCTCCTGGCTCTCTGGTCTACCCTGAAGATTTTGGACTTGCCAGCCTCCATAATTACAAGTCAATTCTTTATAATAAATCTTTCTATATATCTATACTATCTATCTATCTATCTATCTATCTATCTATCATCTATCTATTTATCTATCTAATCTCCAGTTGGTTCTGTTTCTCTGGAGAACCCTAATATAGTAACTAATTGGTACAGTGGACTTAGGAATGAACTAGACGGGTAGTCTACTGAAATATTGCTTGATTTATACAACAGGAAAAACTCTAGTAGGTCTGGTGCTCAGAAATCTGACTAAAGTCATAGCCTCTTCTCCAGTTTCCAGACCTAGCAAGGATGGGACCAGATAGAATGGCAGGGTGGTAAGGAAAGTTCCTCAAAGAAAAGTAAGGGTGCTGTTATTAAAAGCGAATGAATGAATGACTGCTGAGCAGGGCAAAATAAGAGATGACTGGTCTGCCAGACCTTGATTCCTATATGCTAAGGGCTATAGAGTTTACACAGCTAGTAAGTAGCTAAGCCAGGACTGAAATCTATTTCAGTATTAGAGTAAGAGAGCAAAAATGTAAAACACCAGGAGAATACCTTAGGTCTCTTTATTCTCAGAAGATAAAGTACAAAATGCAATGAATTAGAGAATTTCCTTATACTGACCTTTTCAATCAAGGCAGATTAAAAGCTTCACATTTGATTTTTCCAAATGTTTGGTCGATATTAAAGCCAAGCTTACTATATTTTGATAGAATTTAGCGCTAAACGATTCTATAAGTTTCAAGAGGCTATTTTTTTTAAATTGAGGTATAATTAGCATATAAAATTTAGCCTTTATTTGGTTTTAATTCCTGTTGAATGATGTTTGAAAATGCTGACCTATTTACCCACTTCAAGAAGTTTTGGTGACTTAAAAAAGCAGCCAAGATGTCAAAAACCCATCTGGTCAACTGAGTGTTAGAGAAAAAGCCATTTATACCTTCTCTTTTCCACCCTGGTTTTCCAATTTCCTGCAGTCTGGTGGTTACTTGGCTCCACCAGAATTCTGTCTGCTAATTTTGAGCCAGCAGAAGCTCAGATGAGGCATTTTAAATTTGAGCTACTAATCGTTTTCTAAAGATGTTTAAAATCAGATATTTGGCAAAATCTGTAGTGTGGATGAGTTTGCTTTCAACCAATCATGCCCAGAGTGACATCTGCGGTCATAAAGATTATGCCTTTATCCTGTCTGACTACTCTTTGCAATTTATCAATGACCTTAATTATATAGTAAAAACACAGGAAAATTATCTCCTCCTTGGGAGAAAAAGAAACCAACACATATGACCCATATGTGCCAGTATATGTACATTGTGAGATATTTTTTAAACTAAAAAAAAAAATTAAGTTTCTTCATTTTAGCAGACACTGCAGTCTTTCCTTTGATCAGGAGAAAATAACCTGTTGTAGAATTTTAAAATCAATCAAAAATCACTTAGCTATTTCCTTTAAAATGTCCTTTCGTGTTTTGTTTTACAGCAGAAATTAAAAAATTTAGTCTAAGGGAGTAGTCTAGTGTACTTACTGAAAAACTATCAAATGCTTCTGGAATTTCATCCTTGTCCTGCTATTCTACTGTTAGGTTCCAGGCGTCATACATGCACTTGCTCCCCTCTTTCCTTCCTCCCTATCTTTAGATACGTACACATATTAAGCATTATACATACTCATCCAGATTTATTCCTTTCGTAGCTTTGGAAGATTTTCCGACGGGTCTTGATATTAGATTATACTAGGAAAAATTAGGTCTTATATTTTATAACTACATTTTTAAATGAAAGCAAGCATGTATTATAGTTACTGATAAAGATGTTTTGATGGATGGTGATAAGGTCAGTTTTGTGTAGAAAATATAAATTTCAGTTTGCAATATTCAAGAGGTATCTAAATTTGGTAGTCAGATGCCATTCAACTTCAGGTTTTTTTCTTTTCAATTTTTCACTATTATAAAATGCTGTGATCACCCACCTTATAAATAACTTTGTGGACATCCCTGGTTCTTTTCATGTGGTAAATTACTAGAGGGAAAAATCCTTAATCAAAGGGCTATGAATATCAATAGAGGAATTAAAATTAGTACCATAATAATAAAAAATTGGTAGTAGGAGATAGATGTTTTATAAATTCAAGTCTTACCTATTAACTACTGTGTTTCCCCAAAAATAAGACCTAGCTGGACAATTCAGCTCTAATGCATGTTTTTGGAGCAAAAATTAATATAAGACCCAGTATTATATTATATTATATTATAGTATAGTATATAAGACCTGGTCTTATGTTATAGTAAAATAAGACTGGGTCTTATATAATGTAAGACTGGGTCTTATGTTAATTTTTTTGCTCCAAAAGACAATTAGAGCTGATTATCCGGCTAGATCTTATTTTCAGGGAAATGGGGTAGAAGTCAATATATAACTTCTAAAGCTAATAAAACAAAGCTGGCATATGTGTTTGGTATAAATATGCTACTTAAATATATGGGTGGAACCACAAAAAGTTAAAGCAGAAATGGTTAAGGTAATGGGGCAGGAAGAGGACTGCGGCTTTTCATTATAGGGCTCATTTCTCCCCCTGAGACTTAAGCATACAGTACTTTGATAAAACATTAAAGTTTTGAAATAAAAATGTAAATTTATTTCAATTTAAAAATATTTTGCCAAATTATCATCCAGAAAGAATACATTAATTTAAATTCCCATGGGAAGCTTTTCTGATGGCCCTTAATTACTACTGTGACTTCATGTCAATTTATTATTTATATTCCATATTAGAAAAATACACATAGTATCAGATGTAAAACAAGAGAGGAAACTGGGGTAAAGAAAAAATAAGTGTAGGAGAAATAAGATGAGGCCAGAGGACCAGCAACTTCACCAGAACCATCTGGAAAGCTGGTTAAGAATGAGGATCCTTGATCTTACCGCAAACCTGCTACATCAGAATCTCTCGGGTAAGGCTCTGGGATCTCCTTTTTAGCAGCCTTTGTGACTTGGGAGTTGTGATGTAATTTAAAAGAAGACAAGGAGTGACTAATAGGTTATTAGGATATTTATTGTCATGGTACTTAGAGCATGGTATCTAGAAGAATGGACATTGTGAGACTAACTCCAAAGAATACATTTAAAAATAAATCTGATATAAACTAGCATCATCCCTTCTCCCACTAGAACATTTCATAATCCTCTTCTGATTTCATTAACCTACCCATAACAACACTCACAGAAATGGGAAGATTCAGTCTGTCATTTCGTCTTTTGACTTATACTCTTAACATGAAGATCCACGTTCTGGGAGGTCTTCTCTTTTTTTCTTGGCTCCATTCCTAGCCTACCGCACCATTTACCTGCATATTCTAGTGCCTGGGTGTCTTTTTGATGTATCACATCAACAGGTTAAACAGATACTTAGAAGAATCCTATGTACTAACTAGGCAGTGGTACACAATCTGTTCTGCTGCTTGTGCTCTTAAAATATATTTTCACATGATTCATGAGAAAATTAAAAGTTAAAGATGCTAAATTTTTGAAACATAGGATTTAGTATACCATAAATATAAAAGGAAAGAGATAGAATAGCTTAGTTTTACAATGGAAGGAATTGAGACTATTAAAAATTATACATTACAAAAGTGTATCAGCTTACAGTGACTTCTGCTGTAGCTGTAGTTTTTGTTCAATGATGTCTGAGAAACGAGGAACTTTTTTTGAAATAGCCACACGGATGTCATCACTCACATTAAAGCAGCTTCTGGACTTTGTTTTAAAATGTAAAAGTGATGAAAATCCCAATTCACAAAGGTATGTTGTTGCAAATGGTATAAGGATTTCCAGAGCTGTCTTTGCCAGGTTTGGAAACACTGTGAATTGGACACACCAGAAATCCTCAAGTTTCATTGTCTCAAACTCCATTAAAATTTGGCCACTAGCTCGTAATTCAGCAAGATCATTTTTCATTAAATAACCATCATCAACAAAATCCAGATTAAAAAGAAATGGATCCAGTATCCATTTACTTGCCTCATCAAGATCTCCAACGGAAAAATAGCCGTGGAAGAAGTTGCTCAGCTGTTGCAAATGCAGTGTTATTTCAGCTGCAATATTTTCTGCTTCATTATCGGAAACAATTATTTCTTCAAGAAAAGGAAAGTTGGTAAAATTTCTTTTCTCAATTCGCTTTAGCCAAAATGGAAACTTCCTAACAAAAGCAGATAACTTCTCTCTAGCGGACACGGTGTTCATCCCAGTCCTTTGCATAGATGCGCTAAGTTCATTTAGGTGTTTGAATAAGTCTGCAAGGTACGCTAGGTGAATTTTAAACTCTTTATTTTCAAAGCCATCAACTAAATTACTGCTTTGGTGGTGAAGAAACTGATTTATTTCTTCGTACATTTCAAAAACATGAGTAAGTATTTGGCCCCGGGAAAGCCATCTCATTTCAGTATGGAAAAGGAGGACACTATACTCTATTCCGATTTCTTCAAAAAAAGCCTGAAACAGGCGATGATTTGGAGCTCGCCCTTTGATGAAATTTATTACCCTGATGACAGTAAACAGAGCATCCCTTAGCTCTGTAGGCAATGTCTTTGTGACAAGTTCGTGAGGGTTCAACAAACAATGTGTGATCACAATATGTGGTACCTCTTTTTTCACACAAGCAACAAATTCTGAATTTTCTCCCAGCATAGAAGAGGCACCATCGGTACAAACAGAGCCACATACATCTAGTGCTATCTGATGCTTCAGAAAGAAGTCTCTGAAGAGATTGAACACATCTTTTCCTTTTGTTGTTGGCTGCAATGGTTCACAGAATAGGAATTCTTCTATGATCTCTCTTTCTTTTATGTATCGCACAAATGCCATGAGCTGACTGCAGTCACCCATGTCAGTTGTCTCAGCAAGCTGAATACCCACTTGAAGAGGACTGGCTCTGATATCTTCTAGAATTTGCTGTAAGATATCCTTGCTCATTTCATCAATTCTAGAATGGATCACGTCATCTGATAAGGGTACCTGCTGGAGTTTCTTTTGTGCATCTGGTCCCAAAACTATCTGTGCTATTTCCAATGCACAAGGTTTTACTAATTTTTCAGCTATCGTATGAGGATTCTTCTCTTTGGCACATAAATATGCAAATTGATACGATGCTTGTAATAAGGCATCCTCTTGAGATGCAACTCCAAATGCTTTCAAGGTGTCACTCTGATCAGATGGTGTTGGCATATGCTTCAGGCTATTGAGGTCATGCCCACCTATACCACCGTGCTGTCTGTTAAAATGGTCAGACAGTTTTGAGGGTCTGAGGTCAGCATTTGAAAATATCGAGTTACACAATACACATTGTGGGCGCTGAGTTCCATCAACCTCTGTTGTACAGGTGAACCAGTAACGAACATAGTCATCATCCCATTTGCGTTTCTTCGACATGGCACCCCAAAATTCTCAGCAGTATTCCAGAGATGCCGCAGAATTTTGCTTTGGGAGTAAAATATAACCCACACATTAAAAATCAGTGGCTAACCAAATTAAAACAAAGCCACATCACATGCCATCCTGTCATCTGTGTTCATGTCAAGAAATATCCTGTAAGATGCCTGTTCAAAGAAAGCCATGCCAGCATGACAGTCTAACTTAAAGCCAGCAACTCACAGCTAATGCCCTGGAATACATGACTTGCCAGCAAGTTACATATAGAAGATTTGGGCTTATGCAAGTTGTGAATACCCGTAAATCCTCTACTGGTGAATTACAGTTATGGCTTAATTTGTTTTCAAAGATGTATGTTCCAAACAGATCTGGTACATTTTGTATCCCCAGAAAGGGCATCTCAGTACCACTCCCTCCTTCCATCCTGTGCCAATGCTTCCATTCTGTGCCAATGTATGCACACCCCTTGTTATGAAGCACTGAACAGAAAAAGAAATACTTCACTACATACTCTAAGGAAGGGCAGATAGTTTGATAGGGTGGCCAGTTCTTTTTAATAGTTAAGAATTAAATAGATCTGTAAAACGATTTGATCCTAGAGTGGCTTTGTTTGACTCCAACTTAAGCAGGGAATTTCAAACAGGTTTGATTAAGGCACTCTTGACATAGAAGTAGGACACAAATTTGGCTCAGAGCTTTCTGCCACTATCAGTCCATGATCATACTGTCCATATAGAAAAGGAAAAACCAGTTGCTCAGGAGAAACTACTATTCTTGTTACTGAGATTTCAGGAAATTTTCTCTCATAAAGGACACCTTAATTACAACAGAAATTTCATGATGCTTTTTCATATAGCTACCCCTCAGTAAAAGCAGTCACGGGAGAAGCCGAAACAACAAAATGAAAATTAAGCAGTGTTCCTAAGATTTGGCTTAATCCAAGGACTGGATGTATAATAGAAGGCAGTGGTTTTTTACTTGAGTAAATGGAGGAATCATCTAAGTCTCTTGCTAAAATGCATATTCCTGGGCCCTACCCCCAGAGATTCTGATTCCCTAGCTTTGGAGCAGGGGCCCAGAAGCTGTATTCTAAATAAGCATTTTAGATAATTCTTATGACTGGTAACTAGAACAGTAATCTTTAACAAGAGATGCCCATCACAATCACCAGGTACCCCTTTGAAAGCATACATGCCCCTGTACTACTGTAGAACTAATAATTTATCGCCAGTAGGACAAAAGAATCAGAAATAAAGTTGTCCAGGTGATTCTGATACACATCGTAGTAGATAGTCAGATTGAGAGGAATGACAACATATCCTTCAGGTCAATTCCTATCTTGCAGATATTCTAGGTTGCTAATAATCTAAATGCTTTAATAGGCATTTAAGTTTTCTGAGTTGATGACAACCTCCTAGGAAAGTTGAGGGGCCTCAAAAGAAAGCTATGCCTTTCCTCTTTTTCTTCCTCCTTAGCAATGAGCAACGGTATAATCCTAAAGTAGGCTCAAATATACCTGAGAAAACAATGCTATCTCCCAGATAAATAAATAAGTGATCTCCAAAGTTTCCAAAGTTCTAATGACACAGAATGTGGTTGAAATAACAGGGACACATTAAAATCCAAATGCCCACTTTGGCCAGGAAAAAAAAAAATCACAGTAAATCACAGTAAGTAAGCCAAGAATATTTACTTAAAGCACTAGATTTCTAGTGGCTCTGCCAAGATTAACAAACTGTAAAATGTACTTCTATGTAACTAGTCCGTTGACCTGCCATGTGGTTGTTTGTTATGAGCCAGGTGAAAATTAGAAGATGTCTGCCAGTCAAGAAAGATGATTTAAAGTTTAAAAGTTGAGCTTAAGCCTTCTTTTGTCAAATGATGAGACGAGAGGACCAGCAGTGTTTGGAACCTCTTCTAATTGATAACAATAAAATTATGACATCAACATAAAAAATGCTTATCTTTCTTATTCTGTTATGTATATTTACCATGTATGTTTTGGGGAACAGAGCTTTTTCCTTGAGTCTCATTACAAATTATAGGATCAGTTAAGAGTCCATTCCTACCCACCCCAACTATGCTACTTAAATATATTTTGACTGAAGATGTACCTGTTCTCAACCAAATCATTTTTAGAAAAATTCATTTATAGCATCCTTCTCCATCTCCCTCAGAGGATGAATAGGCAGCAAGAATTTTCAAGGTCTTCAAAGATGAATTTATCTACCAAGAGGCTTTCTTGTATTTTAGAACCTCACAATTTTCACTTTATGCTTTGTGGTATTTAGTGATCACAATATTAAAAAATATGTAAACATTAAAAAAGCATCATCACAGTAAGATATCATTGTTAATTTAAACAGGTATGATAATGGTATGGTTGTGTTTTTTTTTTAAGTCCTCATTTATTAGAAATACAGACTTAACTATTTACAAGTGAAATGATAAAATGTTGGGATTTCCTTTGAAATACTGTATACTTCACACACGCAAATACACACAAAGTGGGGTGGAGATAGAGGAAATAAGACTGGCTTTGAGATGTTAACTGTTGAAGATGAATGATGGGTACTTATCACTACACCATTCTATTTCTGTATGCTGGACATTTCCCCCTAATAAACAGTAAAATGAGCAAACAAAAAGCATTACCTGAAGATTGGTATAATTGTTATTTTTCAGAATAATTTTTTGAGAGATATCTTAAGATGCAGAATAAAAGATCTAACAAAGTAAAATGTTTTTGCAAATTTATGAAGTATAAGGGCAGATATGAAAAAGTATCACGATTGAGAGAAAAAAGGTTAGAGGTGAACATTTACATCACAAATATTTGGGGAATGCTAACACATAATTTTAGCAGTGACAACACCAAAGTGCAGTTGCAAAACCTAAAACTCCAACCAAACACAATTCCGCTTCTACCTAGCCACCGTTTAGGCCAGTCCACGGCAGGTGCAGGTGTCTGGAGAGGCAGAGGATTTAATCATTACATTTTACAGTTAAAAGTAACAGTCAGGAGAAAGGGACGGGAATGCAGTAGCTGAGTAAATGCTCCAGAGGCAAAAGCCTGGGATCCTGGCTTTGTCACTTCCAGACTGGGACCTTTCCAAGCCTCAATTCCTCAAATGGGGATGACAATAGTACCTACCTTATAGGGTTGTTGGGAGGTTTAATTATGAGCATGCATGTAAAGAACACGCAGCTCGCAACTGGTAGGAAGGACCTGTTGGTGTATTATTAAGGACGTTTAGGAGGCGGCCCGGGCGAGCAAAGGTCGCCGGCGGCGAGGAAAGACTCCACTCCGTCTCCAGCCTCCCGTCTCCGAGCAACGGCGCAGGCCCAAAGGATGCTCGGGCTTCTTTTAGGCGCCCGTTTCAGGCTCCAGTTCACTCTCCGCTCAGGTTGGGGCTTAGCTTTTGGACGCCGGAACCCGTCTAGGCAGTGGTTACTCAAGTGCGACCCCGGAGCAGGAACCTGCGGAGAGTGGTGACACAGAAGCGCCCGCAGCCACCTCCACCCCAGCCCCGCCGGGCTTCCATCCGGGTTCTCCCAGTGGCTTCCCGCCCGCAGACTGGGCGAGGCGTCTCCCCGCACGCAGGCGCATTAGCTGAGGGGGGGGGGGGGGGCGGCTGGCTTGAGAAGGGAGCATGCGTGCTGGCCCTCTGCATTTTTAGATTGTGTACGTGGAGTTGAAATTTTTTTGTTGTGTCTGCCAGAAAGAATGGTGGAAAAATAGAATCTAAGGAATAGAAAGCATTGTAAAGTCTACATAGTTCTTAAAAGCACTGGAAATAAGATTTTATATTGTGTCAGGCTTTAAGATTGAAGGTTGTAAAGCTATAATAATTTACCATTTTCTATGTGGTCTCAGCGAGGAAATGGAAGATGATTGCACTCGCAACTTAAACACTGAGGCAAATGGTACAGTCTGTAAGGTACAGTGGAAGATGTGCTTCCAGGGCTTGTGTCCTGTTGCCTATTTAGGTCACCCTCTCCCATAAATTAGATCAAGTGGATGAATTTCCTGAGAATCATCATCCATCTTAAAGATTTTTATTTAAAAAAATTTTTTTTAACAGGATCTTATAGTAATAAACCCAGAGTAGAGAGATTTGAGAGATAAACCCCAAAGGAGAAACTAGAAAATATTGTTGAAAAAAACAAGCCCAAATATAGCCCTCTTTCCTATTTGGGGGGTATTTTCTTCCAAAATAGACACTTAAGGAAATGCTATTTTATTCATTTTTGAATAGTTGTTCTTGTCAGAATCATTCCACAAGACCGGGAGAGGAGGAAGTGCTCAAGAATGTGAGACAGGTGAATCATTTTCTGGTGTTGAAAGGTGACCTTGGTAAAGATTGAGGGTCTGCTTAAGGTTTCTGTCAATGGAAGAAATTGCAGAAGATCAGCCTTCCTGGCCCAGGAACCAGGGCCTTAAATACTAGAGAAAGGAGTAGGCTTTAAAGTCAGAGATACTTGGCTTTGTGTCCTGGCCCCAACACTTTGAACTGTTAGGCCTTGAGCAAAGTACTTGGGCTCATTATGCCCACATGCTTATTATAAAATAGGGTTATCATCCATTACTCACCCCATGGAGTTCTTTTGAGGAGGTAACATATGAAAATTACAGCACATAGTTCCAGCACTCAAAAGGCAGCTATTATTATTGGTAAGTAAAATCAAAGCACACTGTCTGGAGTAATGTTCTGGGTACTACCTTTCTTCCAAATTGAAACAGAAATAAGATGTGATTTCAGACATTACAGAATTCTTCCTAAAATCAGAATAAATTAGGTTTTACAGAAGAGGAGCAGAGGCCCAGAAAGGATAGGTGACACATTTTTTGAGTTAAAAGACCCTGAAAATTTCTGATTCAAACTCACACAAGCTAATCCTAGCTCCATTTTCTGTCAAATATTTGAAATAATGCTACAAACCACGCATAGTTTTCTCAATTATATATCTTTATTAACAAAAGATAAATATACAAAACAAACACCAATTGCAGACATTATGTAGAATCATCCTATGTTAAAGTAGGAATATGAAAACATAAACTTTTAACAATCTTCAAGTGGGTGAGATTTACATTGCTGTTTTAATTTCATACCAGTCTGAATCTAGATACCATGTATACCCATAGTACTTGACAATCTGATTCAGTTACTCTCCCACCAGAACTATTTTTGAGATGCTAACTTAATGTAGCATTCTAACGGTTTTTGGTAGCTCAGAAAATTCAATGAGCTATCAACAATGTACTCATGTCAGAGCTTTTTAACTGGTTGTTTACACAGATTCCGCTCTCACTGTCAGTGTTATTTTCACACTGTTCTTAGAAGAGGCCTGAGGATCATGGCAGTCTCAGTTCCTGGTAGCCCTAACAAGCTATCCTTATAATTCTTCGAAGAAACCTTCAACTCCACGTTTTGCTTTTTGCACATTACATAAAGTGACACCTGCTGGCTACAAAGATTAGGTACAAGGGATATTCTATAAGCTTTTAAAATCAAATTTAATATTTGCAATTATTATAGAAAGGCAATCAGAACTGAAACAAAAAATAGTATCACTAATCATATCCTCTAGAATAAAGGATTTGTGTCTAAAGGCTCATGACCAGAATGGTAAAAGACGATGTGCTGATAGGTAAACACTGATTCATGAATGACAAAAGTTATTTTTCCACTCAAAGACTAACAATTTAGTTCTGGGTGTAAAATATGAGGACATATTTTACAAATCAAAAGTTTATAAATAAGTGAAAAACAAAATTACCACCACGCAAGACAGTTATTCATGTGTTCTACAAATTTCCTTTCAGATTGAATTTTTTTAGCTGCAGACCAGGAAAACCTTAAAAGGCAAAAACGAATGACAATAAAATAACTACACATAGTTACTACTAATTAGAAAAAATTGAAGCCCTGGTTTTGAGAAAGAGTAGTTAATCTCCCTTTAAAGTATGTGCAAACACTAGATAAAGGGACATAGAAATTGAAGAAATATAGTTTGAGATTTAATTGTTGAGTCAGAGTGCGGGGGGGAGGGAGATAAGGTGGGAGGGTGGGGGGGAGAAAGACAGAGGGGGGGAGGGAGGGAGAGAAGGGGGGGGAGAGAGAATGCGCAAGCAAGTCAGGGCCTCTTTCCCTATCACGAACATAAAATTGGAAATAAAATCTTATTCTGTATTTAATGTAGCTCCTCTTTTTCTTCTGTTTCTTCAGTATAGAAAGGAATGAATTTACTATGAGACTTCTGGAAGCTTTATTAAAATCTGCTTGCGGATACTGATTTTTCCACCTACAATCAGCAAGAAGCTAAAAAGAGTATCACATCAGCTGTTTTTATCTTGGGTGACCGTCTGTGACTAGTTACTACTGTCCAAGGAAAGAGGCCATTGGGTCATCGGGCCTCTGACGTTTCATTCTATAGGCCTCCATTTCCTCCTCAGTGGGTTCCCGAGTTTCATATATGCTATTGTAAGGCCGCTTCCTCTCATCAATCTGCAAGAGCTCCTTGACATGAAGAAGGCGGGCCTCCTCCGCATTCAGTGCCTATAGAGAGAGGAAAAACAGGAGAACCGTGGCTCTCCATCAGTTCGCTTTTGTTCCAAAGGGGCAGAATATCAAAACACTCTACTGAATAGGCACTGCCACATCAAAATTCTAGACTGCCTAAAAGAGCTTGGGAGTCAGCCCTTACACCTGTTAAGCGGCAATTACTATTTGGCTCATATGATTATTTTTACAGAGCACAAAACATTCTATTTCAATGTTAAAGCACTTTTGCTTAATTGCAAAAATTGAATGACGGTCATTTTACCGACAGAAGCCCACAAGTGACGCTTCTGGTAGAGACCGGAATTCTGACTTTTCCTAAGGACTTGCTGAAACTTACAGACTATAGAGCTAGAAGGCAATTCTTTCTGGACAACATAATTTCAATAACTCTGAAATTACAGCTTTACAAAGCACATTTCTTCTGTGCATTCATGATATTTGTCAAATATTCTACGAAGCAGGCAATACTGAGACACATAAAATCTCCATTCGCATTCTAGATGTGATACAAGGTGACCTGAGCAAATGACCCAGAATGGGGCCTTGTTTCCTCATTTTTAAAATGAGCTGGGAGCTAGAACTAGATAATTTCCTAAGGTCCGCCACCAATAAAGAATACTGTTGTCACTTTCACTATTTAGACTTCACAAAGTACCTTTTTCAGTTTTTCATGTTTCTTTTCTTCGTCATCACTTTCTGAACTGCTCTTTCTATGCTTCTTCTTCTTCTTCTTCTTTTTCTTTTTATCCTCTTTTAGTTTCTCCTGATGTATCTGACAGGGAGGATTGAAACATAGTGTTATTGTGAAAACAATGCTCTAGTGCAAGTTTTAAAGTCCTTCCTCTGGGATTTAAAAATTCAGGACAAATGATTATAGACTTACCTCCATGAGGGTCTGAGGTTTTTTCACAGATTCTTCTCCAGTTATTTCATTTACAGTACATTCCTCTGAATTCTGTAGGAAAACATGTAACTGGACTTGAGTATCATAGTTACCAACCATCTAAGAAAATGTTAAAATTTGAAACATGAGAAAGCATGTTTCATACAGATTTTGAGTTAAGAGCTGTGTTTAATAGGTCTAAGAGCTAGAAAACAATTACTTACAACAATCTCCTTCCCAGCTTCTCCAGTACAATAGGAATACTTGATAAAAGAGTGACAGCATTTGTATCCCCATCGGCCTTCTTTCCAGTAAGATCCCCAGATATGCTGGAGAGAGAGAGAGATTACTTAAAATGCAACCTGAACTAGGGCTAATTGTAGGGCTAGCTAATAGGGAAAGGCCGGCCAGACCTCAAGTATAAGAAGCAGGCATTACAGTTACAGTGATCTTATATTCTATTTCTAACATGTATAAAATAATTTAGGATACGTGTCTTCTCTTGAAAAATTAAGGACTAGGAAATTCTGTGCTCACATTCCCACTTGGCAAGACAGGGTTTTTGTTCTACAGTTTATACAATTTTCCTGGATCACTTCACTCATGTATGTTTACTGCCCTGGCTCCTATAGGTAGTTATGCTTTTAACCCCTAACTTAGAGAGACAACTGGTTATTTCAATAATACAGTAAGTGACAATTATATGCTTTATGATGTGATACAATATGAAGTACTCTGCATCACCTTTGAAGTGCTGTCAAAATATTTAACAAATTAACAAAATATTTAACAATTAAGCCTTTAGATCCTTTGGATCTGAATTCCTGTTTATCAAAATACAAGGGAAAGAAGAATAAGTTATATGATAGCTCTAGAAACCAGTCAACTACAGAATATGAGCCAGTTTATAAGATAACTGGCCTGATCTATTAAATAGTCACTGTCATGAAAATAGGAGAGCTACACTCTAGATAAAAGAGACATAACAACCAAATAACAATCAAAATACACTTTGACTCAAAAACAAAAAACAAAACTCCAAATAGCTATTTAAAGGCATTTGGGGATGTATTTTGGAAAATGAGATTAAGGACTAGAGATTAGATGCTGCTAAGGAGTTACTGTCAATTTCCTGAAGTGCGATAAACGCAATGTAGGTACAAAAGAGAATATCCTTCATTTTAGGAAATACACGATATAGTGCTTATTGGTGAAACGTCCTATCTGTAATTTCCAAATGTTTCAATCAAAAAAATAATGTAAAAAGTATGTATACACAGAAATATGTATTTCAGCATGCATACATGCACACATATCTAGATAAAGCATATACGGCAACACGTAAAAAATTTCTAAATCTAGTGTTGGGTATGTGGGTGAACATTCTTTTACATTTTTTCTATTTTTGGAAACATTTCACAAAACAAACTTAAAAGGTAAGAGAAAAGAAAAGCACAGCCATGACTCAATAATGACGTTATAACATGAAACTGTAATATAGAGCAAAATGGCTCTGATGCAGCACATACCGTGTGGTTGTGGATCTTCACGTCTTCCTCATACTTGGAGCAGGCGACCGCCCGCTCCTGCCCTTTAATGACAGTCCCATGTCTGGAGTACTCCACATAATCTTCTGTCTGAGCTAGAAGCAATTCGGCTGGAGGGGCATCCAAATGTTCCTGGCCCCCATACTATTATAAAAAGACAGTGAACGTTATTAAATCCACTTTACAACAAAGATGTGCACTCAAACCTCTACTGAAGGATTTATTTCCAATCAAAAAGATTAAAGAAATATTCTTTATGGACCTTGTTATGTAAGACACAGTGAAAAAAAAAATGCCACCAAATAAAAGATGTCTCAGTTGCCACTAATTTGTTGCAGGTGGCCATACGTTCCTCTTATCCTTGTACTTGTGCCCATTTGCCACATGACTTTGCTGCTCCTCCCTTCGAGAGTGAGTCTGCGTCTCCATTCCTTGAATCTGGGGTTGTCCATGTTACTTGTGCTGGCCTATGGGAAACTGGCAAGTGTGACCCCAGCAAAGGACCGGAAAGCACTTGCGGGCCTTTTTCCTGGGGCATACTTTTTGTTACTAGTCTCTGGTATCCCGAGAATGCCATGGAAAGAAGCTGGGCGAGCCTACTAGAGGATGAGTGCCCAGCATGGGAAGCGATGAGCTGTTCCAGAGGACGCCCTCGTAGGACAATCAGCCTAGTAACTGTTAGACCAGAGTCAGGACATCTTAGATCCTCCAGCCTCAGATAAGCAGGCCCAGATCAGGAGACCCAATTGACAAATAGAATAATGAGTAAAAAGAAATGTTTCGCAAGTTATTAAGTTTTGGGGTGGTTTGTTTTGCTGCAAAAGCTTAGAAATACAGCTATATTATTACTGTTTGCCCATGGATTAAGTCAATAAGAGGAAAGGACTATTCCCAAAGGACTAAAAGGGACTCTGTGTATGTTGTATTTCAACTGTAAGGAATGTTCTTCTTTAGCATTTTGGTCAAAATTACCTTTTCCAAGATGCTTTCTTTCTGCTGTTCCTTGAAGTCTTCCTTTTTGACTTTGAAGGACTTATACAATAGCTCTAGTTTTGTAGGATCGGCCTGCAGATGTACTTCAGATCCCTTGTCGTAGGCTTCCCATGCAAACACTGTGGCAATGAAAAACATCTTCATGAGCAGTCAGCTACATTTACTGCTCTAGTTTTTAAACAATGCCCCCAAATTTCTTTTTCCCCCCAAATTTCTTATGAGTTGATATAAAATGCCTTGACAATACAACAAACACTTACACTGCGTCTGAGCCATCGAAATGGTATCACCTGTGTATCTAACAAAGTTATCTCCCGCGTAGCTCACTCTGTAAATACAAATTGAAAAAAGAATTGTTTCAGAGGTTGATTTTTTTTTAAGGATAGTTAATTCTTCTCTGACCGAGCCATAGATGATGTGTATTTTAATTCAGATTCAGTTTTACAATTAAAAGCTGCCCTCACCCCCGCCAATCTTGAAATCTGTACATTTAACTCAATACTTACTCATCTGGATTCTTTCCTGCATTGGCATAGGGATTTTCTCTCATCGCTCTCGTTTTGGGATCATAGTAAGCAGAATTTGGATCTAAATTCCTCAAATACTAGAACAGAAAGATGTTTAAGGACTGCATTAATGTTTACTTCCATCTAAAAAAGTTTCAGCAGACTAGGAGTTGACCATAATCAATTTAACGTGTGAATGCATCCTGGGACACAGATGAAGAGAAAAAAACCAGAAGGTACCTAATTTGGGAATGACTATGTTACCCACCTACTGCCCAGATACTAAACAACTAGGTGAAATTTAGGTTGGGAAGTATTTTTTGAACGTGTACGTTAAGTTGGCCAGGCTTACTTTTGCAATATCTTCTCGAATCCTGAGATTCCGAACAGTAATCCGTCTCTTAGAGTCAAAGTTCTGTCCAGGCATGTCAATATCATCTGCATACTTATCTTCATCCTCATCTTCACTATTGTGATCTTTTTCCTGAAAGAGGAAGAGGGGAAAAATGAGCAAGAAAAAAAGAACAGCATCTAGTTTTTCTTTTCCTTTCATTCCCCTTTAATCATACCCTCATTCACTTGTATTATTTAAAGCTATTATTATTATTTATTAATATAATTAGTAATAATAATAATATATTATTATCATATTAGCCATCAGAAGTTGAAAATTTCAATGTATACCCAGATAAGGCAAATATTTATTACCATCTGAGAATTTGGTTCCTCTTCTCCCCACTGGTGTTTTGGAGAATTCTGCATCATGACAGAAGGAAAAAAAAAAATTGTCATTTTATTCTACTACATCTACTGATTATTTAACACTTTAAAAACATAGTTAAGATAATATACCAAATCTAATTGAACAAATTCTCGTATTTCTCACTTATAATGAGCATATAAGTTCTGAATACAAGTATGTCATTGTTAAATAGTTAATTTTATTAGATGCCAGAAAATTTCTAGAGAATTTTTAGATATAGGATCATAATCACATAAAGGTAATAGAAAGATTAAATGACCAATGTACCCAATAAATATTCAATTTCATATATGTTCATTTTAGGCATACCATTTTCATTAACCCTCACTAGTTTTCTCAAGTCCAAAGATATACCAGAAAAAAAAAGATATAACAGAAGATACATAAAATGAATTCTTGTTTCAGTTTTTAGTTTTTGTTTACTAAGATTTGACATTTTAAAATAGATCATTCTATTACTTACAGCCTGTTCTACTAATTTTCCTGAGGCTAATTCTTCTTGGAGTTTCTGGGCTTTCAGTGTTCGTTTTGCCTAACAAAAAAAGAAACATTTGAGATTTATTAACAACATTCAAATAAACATTTAATTATTGTAGTGCATTTAAAATGACTAAGTTTGGGGCAGCTGGGTGGCTCAGTTGTTTAGAGCACGAGCTCTGAACAGGGTTGCCAGTTCGATTCCCACATGGGCCAGTGAGCTGCGCCCTCCACAACCCACGACTAGACTTTGATCGAAGACAATTAGATTGAAGACAACGAGCTGCTGCTGAGCTTCCGGAGGGGTGGCCGGATGGCTCGGTTGGTTAGAGCGCGTGCTCTCAACAACAAGGTTGCCGGTTCAATTCCCGCATGGGATGGTGGGCTGCACGCCCTGCAACTAAAGATTAAAGACTGAAAACCGCAACCGGACTTGGAACTGAGCTGCACCCTCCACAACTAGACTGAAGGACAATGACTTGGAGCTGATGGGCCCTGGAGAAACACACTGTTCCCCAATATTCCCCAATAAAAAATTAGGAAAAAAAAAAGACTAAATTTGTTTTCAGAAAAGGTCACTGGACAAGGTCATCTCTTTGCGGTTTCTTGTAGCTCTAGACCTATGGCTGTCTAAAAAACAAGGAGTTACAAACTCTTGTTTGAACCAGGCATTAATGGAAAATGAGTCAGACAGCACTGGTGAAAAACTGTAGAGAGCAAGCCCTGTGCAAAAGGGGCCGTTGCCACCTGACTCCAGATGACTGACGCTTGCCAGGCAGGCCCAGGATTACAATATATTTCACTGTTTAAGAAAAGATGAAATTCAGATTAAGTGGAATCCAATGATTTTTAAATGTTAACTTCCCTTTAGGAAAAAAAAAAGGGCAGTGTGACTGCGGTTTTTAAGGAATGGAGTGAGCAGGTAAAATTGTAACAGAAAAAAGTTGAGGCAGAATTAAGACACCATTCTTTTTTTCTGAAACAAGTTATCCTCGTCCCCTGCTACCACCCTAACATGCTCTGAGACGACTGTCAAATAGGCTCATGGGCAGGATCCAGTCTGGGAATCAAGTTTATAACCTCAGAAAGCCAGGGGTTTGGACACTAACCTGTTCTCATGCTTCTAGTAATTTTTGCAACCTAAATCAAAGAGTGAAGGACAATACAAGAATCAATTTAAAAAAATGCTGCCAAATAGGGCTAGCACACTGGTTATTTTCACTATTCAATTAGGATTACTACTGCTACTACAATAAAAATGCCCAGTTTTAAACTGCTTGAAGACTCAGAAAATAGAGTTACCACATTAGACATAGAGCAAAATATCCATTCTTTAAGGATAGTAGGAAGGCAGGGAATTTTGCTCACCAGATCAACTTTGGCATATTCTTCTACGATTTTCATGTGTTCTTCTGGATTGTAGCCATTCCACCGGTCCCTCTTCCCATCATAGTCAAAGGTCAGCTGAGGCTGGACATGTTCGTCTGGAGCTATATTAGTTCCTGTAAATTTTGCTCCAACTCGTCTGGGTCTCTGGAAAACACATTAAAAATTTTCCTAAGTATCTGTAACCCAGAGGAAAATTTCATATAATCTTTACAGAGCAGGTGTGGACATACCATAGGACTTTATGGTCTATTCAATAAAATTATCAGTTCGTCTTCCAGCAGAAAAATTTGGTGATGTTGAACTAATTTCACTCAAATTAATTTTAATTTAACTTGTACCTAAGTACAGATAATTTTAGAAAAATAGGGTTAAGTTTTCTGACAAGAAATGAAGACAGAAAGACTCTCCGACAACAGTTTCCAAAATTCTCAAAGGTGAATTTACCTCAAAGCAGTCTTTCTTTTTGTGTGTCATGGCCCCACAATTTTCACATGCTCCTTTGCGGTACTTAGTAGTTATGGAATTCTATAAATGGATATAAAGAAAAATAAGGAAAATATTTTATTTACCTGGCTCTCATTATTATATTGTCTAGTGAAATGATTTATTCATTAAGAGGATAACCAGTTAGTCTCTACAGTTTTATAATGAGAAAGTTTAAGGACTTCGGCAAAATAAAACATATAAAAGAAAATGCAGAAGCTAATGTAATACGCATTGTGAATTTTAATACCAGATAAAAGGCTATGTAATGTTTCTATTTCATATAGTATTGTATTAAAGGTTCTTACATTAAATTCTTAAAATAAAATCTCCATTTCCACACGGATGTATATACAGGTTGCTTACATACCTCTTTGACACCCCTCTTGTACCATTCTCCCGAGGAGCTGAATTGCCTTTGTTTTTCTGGTTGTGGTCTCTGGTGCTTTAAAGTAGGTCTTTTTGACGGATCAATATACCATGGCACTGAAGAAATATACTGAGGGATATGAGGGTTGATGTCTCTGTAATAAAGCAGAAAAGATTTTTAAAGAATAAAGTTTTAAAATAAATGATATTATAATTACTAAAGGTAGTCTATACAGAATCTAATAGAGATACTGCAGTGCGGTAGGGGGGAGAGGATATGCTTGGTATCTCTATAATAAGAAAAATTAAAGATATTTAGAGTTAAAAATTTCCAACAAATTAAGAATAGTGATATAACTGAAGGAGGAAGAGAGATAAAAAAATACAGGGATGTATATTAGTGAGCTAAATCTTGTATCAGAGCAAGAGATAAACTGATAATGTCTTGGAGTTGATTAAAATAATGGTTTAGGTATATTATGTAGAGATGTGGAGGTATCAGCCAGAAAAAACTCAAAAATAGAAAGATTTAAAAGCAGTCACTTTGTAGAGCCGGACAGGGAGTGGGAAGGGTTGAAAAGGTTTATAGCTGTTCATTGTAAGTTCTTTAGCATGATTTGATTAATAAACCTTACAAATATGAGTTTGATAAAATGAGTAATAAAAAAAACACACATGATATAAGTGGTAGCTTCCTGTCAAAGGATGAGGAATTGAAAAACCAAGTAGACATGAATTTGAATTCTGAATGAACAGATCATGCAAAAAATTACTTACTTTCCTTCTTCATCAACTTCTGCAGGAGCATTACCCAGTTTTCGCTGTTCTTCTAGCTCCTTCTTCTTTCTCCAGTCCTCTCTGGTCATCTTCTTTGGTTCCTCCAAACTCAATTCTTTGGACCCCGACAGGGGGGCAGTATTAACTGCATCTACAGCTGCAGCCGACATGGTTATCTGGCCTCCTCTATGAAAAGGAAGGAATCTGTATTAATATAAACTAGGCCTTCATGAGTTCATCAATGAAACTGTCAAAAGTACATTCTAATAACACACATGGTGGGTTATAAATGTTTCCTATGTTCTTATTCTTTCATAGTATTTGTAAGGGAAGGTTCTCTGTTCTCTTTCTGCTAAACAAGTCTCTACTGTCGTAGTTACTCCCTCAACTCTAATTTACAAATGGAGAGACAAACACACATGTATTTAAAATTTCATAAGATTTTCTCTCATACACATTCCTGAATTCCTCTCTTACTATGTATGGGTCAAACTGTTCTACCACACTAACCCTTAATGGGTCAACAGAGTCTGATCTCTGTTCCCCTTAAAGAATGAATGCCTTAAGAGTTATTTATAGTTGTTGCCTCTATTTCCTCATCTTCTGCTTCCCTCCCCACTCTAATTTAGTTTTCACCCCTTACCACTCTGAAGAGTTAGTTGCCACTAAGTTATCAGTGATCAATATGCTACATACATTGGACATTTTTTCAGTTCTGTTCTCTGTCTTTGATATATTCTTATCTTTTGGCTTATGGGACACTATACTGCTCTAGATTTTCTTGTACCCCTTTCACTACTCCTCCTGCCTCCTTTGCAGATTTATCCATTTTTGCCTAGTTATTTAATTTTGGATTCTGCAAGGCTCAGTCTTAGAGCATCTTTCATCACTCCACTAGTAGACAAACTCATCTATTTCTAAGGCTTCAGTAGCCACAATATACTGCCATTGGCTCTCCAATTTATTTCTCTACTCCAGACCTTTTATCTGAGCTTCAGATACACATATTTCAATTGCTTTATTTCACAGCATCTTCACTTACAGGTCTCAGACACACCTAAACTCAACAAATCTTAATTCAAACTCACCATCTTCTCTATGAAATCTAGTCTCCTTCCACAGTTTCCTTTTAATGAATATCACCATCCATCCCTTTCCTTAAGTGTTCCAGTTAATGCCCATTTCATCATTAAGAATTGTCATTTTCACTTTCTGAGTATCATTCAAATTCATATACTTCTCTATGTTCTCAATCTTACCACCTTATTGTTATTACTTTTTCCTACTTACTAAATCTGATGCCAGCCCTAGACGTCATTTTAAAAATTCCAGTAGCCATATTAAGACAATAGAAAGAAACAGGTAAGGTTACTTTTGCAGTATTTTATTTAACCCAGTATGTCCAACATGTTACTTTGCCACAAGAAAAAAATAAACTAAGTCTTTAAAATCTCATATGGATGTTACACTTACTTAGACGAGCCACATTTCAACTGCTTAAGAGCCACAAGCAGCTAACAGCCATCATACTTGGCAGTGCTGCGCCACTGGCATCTTATAGATTTTACTCTAAAAACCACCGAAGACACAGTCCTTGGTCTGATGGGCCCAAAGCACCACATCCGAGGCTTAGGACGGCGGCTTCCTTTTCGGTCCGCGTTCCCTGTTCCTTCCTCAACCTGGTGTTCATCACCCCCGCTTAGGACATAACTTAAGAATCAGAAGCTTTCGGCCCATATTCCGGGGTTCTCTAGCTTCACCTGCTTCCCCTAGTACCGACCTCCACCCCGTCTCGGCGCCCGCTCACCCCCGACCGTCACGGCGCCCGCCAGCCCGCCGTTCCCACCTATCTTCTCAAAATAACTCCTCACCTAGTCCTGCCGCAGCCGAACCCAAATCCCTTGGATAGAAACAAAGCCAATCCGCCAATGTTTACTTCCTGTTTTCAGCCCTTCCCGGCAGCCACCGCGGGACACATGCGCATTAACAACTCTTTGGGTCTACGGCTCCCATGAGTCTTTGGTCTCGCGAGATCTTGAGCTTTGCCATTCTTCTGGTTCCTTCCAATCAATTGTCCGCACTGCGGTGATATTTTTTTCAAAATCCACGTTTGATCCTGTCGTGTCCCACCATTCATGCTTACAACCCTCCAGGGAATCGCCGTCCAAGATTTAATTAGTTTCATTGTCTCCCAGAAATGTAATTTAATCAACAAGTCTGGAATTTTCTGGTCGGGCATGTCAAGGAAAAGAAAACTTGAAGCTTGGTAGGTTTAAGAAAAGAGATTTATTTGACCCATCTGACGACATTGCCTGCGAGCCGAGTTCCAAGAAGCCTTGAAACAGTGCTCCAACTTTAGCATAAAGTGAGAGGATGTTTATGTAGGGTGGAGGACAAAGAAAAACAGCTATGCATCAGCAGTTCTAGTTACGTACACTCAAAGATTAACAGTTTTACATCAAGTGGAGAGAATATACAGAGAAGGTAGGGTCCGCAAGCACCTGGAGTTAGCTGTCTTGAGAAGGGTTCCAGAGCAATTATTTTTATAATTTTCTCAGGACGTAGAAAGAACAGGCCCTGCCTTCTATAATCATTTATCTTTTTAATTGGAGTTGTTGGAAGGTATATTGGCTAGACCCACTGGAAGGCCTTGGTTAGGAATTTATTGCATTCCCTTGATTATTGAGGCCATCTGCATGATGAAAACCATTCCCATTCTTCTCTCCCCCCGCCCCCACCTGAAAAAAACAAAACAAAACTGTCCAGGCCCCAAAATGATTCTTTTGTTAATATCTCCCTTGCCCCACCCTTCTGTTCTGGTCTTTAAAAAAATTTTTCTTTTTCAAAATAACATGTATTCCTTTCAAAGATAAAAGTGAAAATAGCTAACATTCTTGCCTCAATAAGATAGTCCATTAGAGTATAATTTATTTTTTTCCTTATTAAAAATTTGCAGTGCCTAGAATTTAGGACCATAGATACTAACTTTGATTTTACAGGGCAATAGATGAAGGAATAGAAGGTGTCAGAGAATAGCCTGAAAGTGAGTAGTCAGCGAATCAACCACAGTTGGTTTTTATCTCCTTAAAACAATTATCGAAATTTGCTTGGAAGTGTTGAGGCCTGTTAAGTTAAAACCACCAGGGAAAAACTGGACCAGTGGGAAGAATCTTTTGTAAGGTTTGGGTTTCCACCCTTGGAGGATTTATTCTGAGGAAGGTCTAAGGAAGCCGGGATCAGATATGGAT
This sequence comes from Rhinolophus ferrumequinum, assembly GCF_004115265.2. Lineage (NCBI taxonomy): Eukaryota > Metazoa > Chordata > Mammalia > Chiroptera > Rhinolophidae > Rhinolophus > Rhinolophus ferrumequinum. Next base: position 29,726,521 of record NC_046307.1, read on the forward strand.
GGGTCATGGTTTGTAAATCCGGATTAGGGTACACTGGGATTGGTTAGGATCTAGGTGAGGGTGGTTTAGCAATTGGTATCTCTACTAATAGTTTGGAATAACAAGGTGGGTTAGAGGCGTCGTTAGTAAGAAAACAGTAATCACTCAAGTCGGCAGTGATTATGACATTTTACAGTTACTGCATGACCTTGAGACAGTGCAGTGCTTTCTGTTGTAAGGGGAAGGCTTACCCTGGGGAGACAAACCTTGCAGCCAAAGACCTTAGGAGATAGAGAATCCTCACTTGGAAGTTGTAGGTGTTGTACAGATTTAGTTTCAAAGTGAGCACTTTTGGGTGCCAATGATGTAATGTGGAGTTGAGACACGTAGAAGGAGATGCAGGGAGAAAATAAGGGGAGGGGTGGGGAAAAATAGAAAAAGGACAGGGAAGGGGCAATAAAGGTATGCATGAATTTTTGTCCTTTTCTTCACCTTGAATTAGGATCTTCTTGATGCTGGCACAATGTCCAGCATTCAATATTTGTTGTTTGAATATTTGTTGATTTAATGTTTGAATATTTGTTGTCTGAGTATTTGTTGATCGAATGTTCGATCAACTTTGGTCCTTAAATACTACCAGGGAAGAATGGCCAATAAGCTGGCATATATTGAGAACCATGTCTAGCTCTGTTCCTATTAAATGATAGAATTTTTAAGAAAGCCTGAATTAGGTATTATTAGGATCATCATTTTTTCCCTAAGCCAGAGATTCCTGTCGCTATGATAAAAACAGCAGCATCTTAGCCTGAAATGTTGAGGGGAGCCCTGCAATTAAGGAATAATTAATCCATTCTTAATCACAGCATAACAGAATGAGTCAGATATTGCTGTTTGATCTATCTGTAATTGCATTTCTTAATGTTTAATTCTGCTCTGCTAGTGTTCTTTAGCCCTAATATGGGTTGTTTGCCCCCACCTGACTGTATATGTATTTTTTCATATCTCTAATCGAAATACAACTATTATGTATCCATTTTTCCTCGGTTATTTTTCTGAAGACTACAATGGCTTTCCTTCAGGATGCCTCTTCTTTATTATTTGATCTGATCTATATACTCTCTGGCTGAATAGTTGATTAGTTGAAGACTTTAGGAAAATAGTTCTCACTTCTCTTTAACCTTTGGAACCTCACAATCTTTTCATTTCACAACGTCTTGTCCACCCAAGTGTCTCAAGAAAACAAAACAAAACTCTGTTATTTTGATATCATAAGAATCATAATAATTATTATATGTCTTGGAATTGGAGACCATATTTACTCCCCTTCTATCTATGTGGGGAACGGGTTTAAAAAACTCCTAGCAGTCCATGATTTTGGTGTCAGGAGTTTTGATTTTTTTTATTCCCGGCAAGCCAAGCTGTAAAGTTCTAGGAAAAAAGCTTTCGGGGCGTAGCCCAAGGAGCTTAGGTTCCTCCCATTGGTTCTTCCTGGGAGCCTCGGCCCCATTCCGGTCCTGCCTCCTTAGTGGATGAGCCAATAGCAACGTGATGTGTGGTTCAAATGCCGAGCGTGGCGCAACCGCTGGAGGCTGAATAGTGGATGATTTTGGCTGTTGATCCTAACGACGGTGAGTGGAAAGGTCGCGAGTGGTTGGGAGGGTTGGGGGTAGGGGTCTGGCGAGGAAGGAAGTGGGCTGGGGACCGGGAACCGGGAGCCGGATTCAGGGGGCCGGGGATAGTGGCCCTGGGGGCTTCGGTCTTCCCCTCGTAGTCGGTGAGCGCCGAGCCGGGTAGAGCAGCGCCCTTGGACTTCACCCGTGACCCACGACGGTTCGGTTCTCTTGAATACCAGGGCCTCTGCCAGCCCTAAACCGCTAACTCTTCTGGAATTTAGAGCTTCTGACGCAGGCTTCAAGAGTTAAGAGCTGGATTATGTGCCTGTTGGCTCAAGATCGGGTTTTGCTCCCTCTGCTTAGCCCTTGTTTTTGCGTGGACGTGCCCAGGGTGGGAGGTTTGGTCTGTGCTACACCTTAGGTTCAATCGTCTTCCATAACCCCCAGGGTCTAACATGTATTTCACACCCCTAGTTAATCCAGAATGGCTACTGTGATCTTTGTTGATAAGGAAAATGGAGAACCCGGCACCCGTGTGGCTCCTAAGGACCGGCTGAAGCTGGGGTCTGGGCCTTGTAAGTATACAGGCTGCAATCAGATACACAGGTATTGTGAGTCAATTGTGGATGTGGCCTGTAGCCTAGGGAGGCATTTTATGTTCTTTGTCTGCAATTGGAGTCAAGTTTACTGAATACAGGCATACCTCCTTTTATTGTGCCTCGCAAGATGTTGTAATTTTTACAAACTGAAGGCAAGACCCTCCACCAACAAAAGGATTATTACTCGCATTATTACGATATTCATTTTATGGTTTTGGTCTGAACCTGCAATACCTCCGGGGTATGCCTGTACTGCTGTTGCAACATGCTTGTACTGAGTCTCTTTTTTATATTCAATATCTGAATGAGATTAAGAGGGTACACCGTCAAAAATGGGGGTTGAGTTTGGGGGTGAGAATTAGGCCAAGTTTATATACACGGGCAGCCTTCAAGTTGCTCAGCTGTTTACTGCCGGAATTACCCTATGGTACTTTTTTTTTTAGCAGTCAGAGCTTTAGATGGGAGATCTCAGGATTCAACTCCACGTGTTGGCAAAATGTTTGGTGCTCCACCAGCCTTACCTAAAGCTGCCAGAAAGGCTTTGGGAACTGTCAACAGAGCTACAGAAAAGTCAGTAAAGACTAATGGACCTCTCAAACAGAAACAGACAACCTTCTCTGCCAAAAAGGTAAGGGTTGGCTATAAAGACACTGTTTAAACACTTCAGCACTTTTGACTCTTAAAATGACTATTGGTATCCTATCTGGCTTTCTTTCCTTTGAGTAGGGCAAATGTTGGCCAGCAAACAGAGATTAGCGGAAGAGAATCATACTATCTTTGGACTTCCTCTGTCCCTGGAGATCAGCTGGTGAATATTTTCGCCTCCCCTGCCCTTAACTAATGTTTTGAAGCCGATTGGTTGGTAGGCATGCCTCAGACATGTTTCAATTGGGTTCCTGGCCATCATAATAAAGCAAATGTAGCAATAAAATGAGTCATCTTTTTGCTGGCAGAAGGTCTTGCCTTCAATTTGTAAAAAAAAAAAAGCAAGGCCTATGAAGTACAATAAAGTGAAGGCTGATAAAATGTGGTATGCATGCCTCTACTTACACATATGTAACTTATTGAGAAGGAAGGTACTTTGCAAGATGTCACGTTGCTGATATAATAGCTCAGGTGCTGCCATCCTGCTCCCTACCTCCCAGAGCAAGCACCAGCTTGTTAGGGGATAATTTGCTGGCACACTGACCTTTGTGTTTGTGCGTGAGCTATAGGTCGGTGCATCCCCGACTGAGAAAGAGGACTTCGGCATGTGGATTAACACTTTATTTGAATAATTGTTTTGTTTAATGTGAATCAGGAAAAAACAACTAGTATTTTGCATCAAACTGAGACTTACACGTAGCGTGGTTTAGGACAAGGATGTCTTTTTAAAAAACTGAATTAAGTTAAGAGAGAAATGTTAAATGCAAGTATTGGAAGGATATGGCAAAAATAATGAGAATATTACATAGAACTAAATTGTGGGAAACTCTGCCCTCGGGATTTCCTCTAGGTATGCACACTTGCTGTATGATTAAATCAAGAACATGCAGGCTTCCATTTTGGCCTCCCTGTCAGTCCAGACTTATCTGTCAATCCAGGGAGTTATCTATCCATTGTGGGCTTCTAAAATCCTTCACTGTCTATTGCTACCTCCCTTTTACTCAGTGTGTATTTAAGGAACATAAACTTGTTTTTAATATTAATGAAGCAAATAATTAAGGTAACATGATGGAAAAATCACACTTCCAAAAGCCAAAAATGGCTTCTGGGCTCTCCTGAGTGATTCGTTCCCCTTTCTGCCTCTGTTGGGTTGATTGATTGAGTTGATTACTTGCACGTTGCATCCTTGATGACTTATGCTGACAGGTGCTAATACTTCAATTTCACACTTAACTCTTGAGCCATGCTGCTAGAATTGCTTGCTGAATTGTATTTGTGTGTAATCATGAGAACCTAAGGATTATGATTTCTTAGAAGTCAGCATGAAATTGAAAAAAATTCAAAATGTGGTGAAGCCTTCACCTGTCTTGAAGAAACCCTACTATGGTCTCTGGTACTAATCAGTTGGCAAGACTTCCACTCTCACTCATATTTTCTTGGGTTGTTTTAGGTGACAGAGAAGACTATTAAAGCAAAAAGCTCGCTTCCTGCCTCGGATGACACCTATCCAGAAATAGAAAAATTCTTTCCCTTCAATCCTCTAGGTAGTATCTTTTGGTATTACAAAAATGCTGTAGCCTTGAGTTTCTCTTAGAATTCAATTCAGCTGTAACTTGATATGGATATGAATATGACACGTGACCTAGAACTACAACGAGACTGTCTGAACCTGGTTGCTTTGAACAAAAATGAACAAATATTGGTGTGTTTATTTGTAAGGTATCATCTTAGATGGAGAATTAGAGCAGAGATGTGGAGAACAATGTTCCTGTCCTAAAAAAACTTACCACCTAAAAGGGAGAGAAGATGAGTTCAGTAACCTTGAACGAGTTTAAAGTGGACAATCCTAGCAAGCCTTTTAGAAAGGGGGCTTTATAAAAGCCTGAGCAATGCCTGAAAAATCCATGTAGCCATTGACGACATGTGCTTTTTATTACTCCTGCAACCTGCTACATGTATCTGAAATATTTTCTATGATAGAACCTGCTTTTCAAGCTTTAATTTACTTACATTTGAGGAGAGCTTACTGTCTGCCAAGTAGTGGTGGGCTTTGTTTACAAGATGGGTCTCACCCTGAGGGGAGCCCACAACTTGGAAAGTCAAACACAGAGCAAAGCCTCTCACTGAGTGTGAGCAAAGAGAAAACAGGCCTGGTAAGGGGAACTGAACCTAGCCTATCACAGCAGGAAAGCTTTCTCTCAGGGTGTGACAACAAAGTAGAAGGTATAAGGAGATAGCTAGGTGAAGAGGGGTGGGCAATGCAAGGGAATTGTTCACAGAAGTGTGTGCAAAGATCCTGAGATAGATGCAGGACTGGAGTGGGTCTGGGAAATGAAAGGCAGAGTGAAGGGTACGGGCGAAGCAGTGGGGGCAGATCATGCAGGGCCTTGAAGATTTCTTAGCTGGATTTTTTTTTGCCCTTCCATCCACAGGGCATTTAGTCATTCTACGAGTCATATCCAGGATGTCTCTGACTTTTATACATTACAGACAATTCTGCAATTAGTATCATGGAAATCATATTGTTGTACATTTGTGAGTGTATCTGGAGAGTACACTAAGGATTGCTGAGTCTCGAAGGGTGTGTGATGACATTTTGGTACAATGTTGTGCATCCATACTAATGATTACCACTCAGCTATTAATGAAAAAGGGGTAGATTTATGCATATTGACCAGGACAGAGGACTACAAGCAGTATGCTCTTTCACGGAGGAGATATTGCCAAGTTGCCCTTTAAAATAGGAGCATAAATTACTGAAGGATGAGGATGCCTGCCTCCTCCCTCTTCTCTAACTGCACGTTTTAAAACTCTAATCTTTATCAGAAAGGCAATGGGTATCTAATTTGTTTTAAATTGGGGTGTGTGTGTGAGTATATTTGAGTTCTTTTAGTAACTTCCTGTTTGTATCTTTGTTTTCCTTTGATTCTCTCTCTCTCTTTTCTCTCCCTGTTGTGTTGCACACTTCTTTCTCTAGAGTCTTTTGTCTGTCTGTGGTTTCCTTTACAACGCAGTGGGTTTTAAATTAAATAGTCACTATTACTTAATTCCTTTTTGACTTCTGGGTTTTACCAGGCTTCAAAAAGAACAGATGAATTCCTAGTTGTTAGGCTTTAGAGAACTTTCACACTTCCCAAATTTTGGTTCTTTGTTCTTATCTTTTGAGAAAACGCTTACCCTCCTTGAAAAGAGGAAAGACTCAATATTTAAGTTTTACTTTTTTTACTCTCAAGAAAAATTAGTTGTTTTAAATAACTAACACAGTGGTTCTCAAATATTTTATTTAATGACTCTTTCATACTCTTAAAAATTAGTGAAGACCCCAAAGAACTTTTGGTTGTATGTTTCGTTTATATTTCCTGTATTAGAAATTAAAATTGAGATGTTTAACCAATTAATAATTTTAAATAATAAATCTATTACATTCACATAAATAACTTTTTTAAACCATAAAATAACTTTTCCAAAACAAACAAACTTATTGAGAATAATGCATGGTTTTATATTTTTGAAAATTTGCTTAATTTGGCTTACTATAAGATAGCTGGATTCTCCTCTGATTTCTGCATTGAATCTGTTACATCTGTTTTGATTGAAGTATATGAAGAATATCTGGCTTCATGCAGGTATGTAGTTAGGAAAAGGAGAAGCATTTTTAATAGTCTTTTAGATAAGTATAGATAGTTTTCTTTGATACTACACTAAAAATCAATCAGTGGCTATTTCTGAACATAGAGTGGCCATGTGAAATCTGGAACCATATCAATGAACATTTTATGAGTATGCTCTGACCGTAAAATCCATCGGTCTATTTTGCACTTCAAATCTATCTTTTGTCCTTGGATTCATCACGCCTTGGTCATTTAGGAATATTGGTTCATTGGGAAATGTAGATTATCCAAATGTTGCAATGTTTCATTATGCAATATGAAAAGCACATTTGTTAATATCACCATTGATCTCATTAGCAAAGTCTAAGTATTAGGAAGCTGTCAACCTAATAACGACAGATAAGTTTTCCAAAATAATAGTTTTTTTCTTGAAATTGTGAATTTTATCATTGGCAACAAATCCTGTTTTCCTCGAAGTGATAGACGTCTTTCATTCCTCTGAGAAAGTGTGCAACAAATAACCAAGTAACCAGTTTGTCTTTCAGTTGTTTTTTCAACTAAATGGTGTTCCAGGAAAAAGGCCTCTAGTTTAGCTTCAAATCAAATAATTGCCCAAATCCTTTTTCTTTGAGATTACCATTGTAATACTTGTGTATGCAACAGAAGTGCTTTCTGGCATACTTCTCATTTTATCATACAGAATGTTAAAAAGACATATTCTCAACGGTCGAGAGCTAATAAAATTAATACTTTTTACTGCCTATGGTAAAATGTTATGTGCAATTGACATTTTTTACTACAGCTGAATGGTAGTAAGGAACATAGTAACTACTGAAGATAGTTTATTGCCCTGCCCCGATTTGTGCTAAGGCACAGCAGTGTTATCCACTATTGCTTTTGTACCGTCATTGCAGATGTCAACACCATGGGAAAAGGTATTAATATTATGAGAAAAATAGTTTTGACCTCATGGACCTGCTGAGAGGGTCTTGGACCCCCAGGAGTCCACTGACCACGCTGAGAACTGCTGCCCTGACAAAATCCTTTCCCTTTGTGGCAGATTTTGAGAGTTTCGACCTGCCTGAAGAGCACCAGATTGCACAGCTCCCCTTGAGTGGAGTGCCCCTCTTACTCCTCGATGAGGACAGGGAATTTGAAAAGCTGTTACACGTAGGCCCCCCTTCGCCTCTGAAGATGCCCCCTCCACCGTGGGAGTCCAGTAAGTGAACAAGTGCTCTTCTACGAGGGCTGCAAACAGTTTGTGTCATTACACTTCCATTCCCGTGGGGACGGAGTGGTGCAGAAGGGTGGCCCTACAAGTAATTTCTATCCTTCACACTTCAGGATGCGGTTTCAGAATAATGAAAACTGTTCTCAGTTCGTATTTCTTTCTAGTTCCAAATGCCCAGGTAAAATCAAGTCGTTCTGGAATCTGGACAGTCTTAGATACAGCAAAACAAGATTGAATTTAGCATGTAGCTCCTTCAATTATAAATTAAAGTATGATAAACTTGCTTGGAATGAGAATTCCAAGTTGCATCCAAAGCTAATACCTGTGCAATAGCCTAGAATGACAAAATCTTGTCACTGCACAAGATTTGAGGTCTCGGTTCAAACTGGTGGTCAGAAGCCATCATCAGTGTGTTTTCTATTTGTTCTGATGGGACAACTTATACTATTTTATAAATTTACATGAGCGATATTTTTGGCTCTTGGATCTCTAAGAACAGTAGAGTTTCAGGTACTACTAAGATCTGTTTCCAAATAGAGGTTCATTGTGGTACCACTGCACTGTGGTACCACATTCCAAGAAGGGAGTGTGTGTGGGAGGGTGGAGGGCTGAGGTGGGGAGGTATGGATTCAATAAACAAAGGGAAAATAATTGAACATTTAAAGTGACAACTAATGTCTGTGTTGGGATGGACAATGAATCAAGTATTTGCAGATATTGAATAAGAAATTCCTGTTTTCTAGATCCGTTGCAGTCTCCCTCAAGCATTCTGTCAACTCTGGATGTTGAATTGCCACCTGTTTGTTACGACTTAGATGTTTAAGTTTCTTAGTGCTTTACAGTTTGTGTGTATGTATTAATAAAACAATTCTTAACAGACTCTTAATATTGCGTTTGCTATTTGTAATTTGCTTAAAACAGTGTAAAAACTAGTGGAAGTGTGAACGGATGAGAGTCTATAATCTGACAATAGACATTTTATCAGATTTGGAAAAATTTACCTTAAAACCCTTTGGTTTAACAGCTTATTTTAGAAGCTGGCACCGTTTTTCCTGAAACATACCCTTCAATGTGTACCTTATTGCCTGTTTGTGGCCATTAACTAGTGACAGTGACTGGATCTCTTAATGAGAAGAGCCACTCCTGGCTCAATAAATATCTATTGCTAGTTCTGTATTGTTGGTTCTATTTAGTTTCTAATGACTTTAATACTCAGGACTCAGCAATCAGAATTTGAAAGGCTCTAAATCGCCTAAGAATTCCACCTCCTTGGGATTTTCAGTTAGGTTCTTTGAAGATCCCAGCAGATAATTTACTGATGGTAAGATCGACTCTTATAGGAAACTATTTTGCTTACCAGGGTAACAATGAAATTGTTTTAAGTGTTAAGTATTATTGTGTTTCATGTTTATGACCCTATTTTTCAGGTGAGGGCAGTGAAGCTCAATTTCATTGACAGGCCTAAGATACCAAGAGCTAGAAATTGATAGAGCTGGCATTTTGATTCCAAATCTGAGATTGGAATCAAGAACATCAGAGAGTGAAAATGATTGCCCAGAGTGTTTTCTTTTGGGGGGGGTTTGGACTATTAAAAAAAAAATAATTGTTGTCATTTAAAATTTTAGTCTCATATATCTTTGATTTTGGAACTTTCTTTGGAAAAGCAGATCTGGCAGTAGTAGGCCCTTGTTTTTAACACTTGGTGGACTGGCTGTGGAATGCTGGCTGCCTTTTAGGTGGAGTGTGGGTTTCAGGTCCCATATGGCCCCATGTGTGATGGCCTGAAGGGAGAACTGAAGTGTTCCTTTTATTCTTTGTCTTCTCTGACCTAGCCTGCTTAACTCCCTTTGCTTTCTTGGGCCATGTATTCAACGGAATTTGACCTTTGCTTAATACCGTTTCCCCGAAAATAAGACCCATCCGGACAATCAGCCTCTAATGCATCTTTTGAAGCAAAGTTAATATAAGACCCGGTCTTTTATTATAGTAAAATAAGACGCTGTATTGTATTATGTTATTATCATATAAGACCCGGTCTTATAGTAAAATAAGACCGGGTTTTATATTAATTTTTGCTCCAAAAGACGCAGTAGAGCTGATAATCTGGGGAAACAGGGTAGGAAGCATTTCCGCTGAAACTCTGTAGCATCAATGGTCAAGCTCGAGTGCGAACCCGTTCTTTTCCATGGTTTTTTGAGGAATCCGCAAGAGACTAAGCATGAAATACCAGGAACACATACCGATATTGATCCTGATTTTAGAACTTTTACCCTCGAAATAGAACTGAATCAGTCTGAATTTCTGGAATTAGTAGAAAGTCTTCTACTTGGGGTGGTTGGCTTTAGGGGAGAGTATTAGATCTAGCATTCTCGGTTATAATAGGGCCACTTTGAAAAGCAAAGCATCATTTTGAATGGCTTTCATACTTGACAGTAAATTTGGAAACTTGGGAAAATGATCTCTTGTGGAGCGAAGAACGAGGTGACTCGTCAGTTCTTCACGGATTCGTTACTGCCCTCGGGCAGACATGAGCAGGAGTCATCTCTCCGTCTGCTGCTAATCAGATTACAAAGTGCTTAATGTTTGAGTCTTTAATTGAGAACTTTAAACATGATTTTCTGTTAACAGATGATTTTCATTCTGTGGGGATCGGTGCTGTTTGTATACAATTTACTAAATGTGTTTGGCTTCATGACTTATCTGAAGCTCTGTTTGGAAGTCTATAGGTCTGTCCAAGTGGTAATACTCTAGGATTAAAGTTTTCTTCAAGGCAGACGGTTGCACAACACTGGACCTGAAGGGTGCCCTTATCTATGGGAGGTTCACCCACCCCCAGCTAGCTCATCTGTTGGTATTTTTCAGGCTTCAAATTCCAGTTAACTTTCAACAGGAGAACGCAAAGCTTTTTCAATGTATTAATGTTAATATTCTCTGTCAGATGAATTTGGAGCCACAATTTTGGAGCCACAATACTAACTCACGAAAGGGTCAGTACTACAGTAGAAATTCCTAAGTTTACTTTGTTCTTTCCATGAGCTTACTCATAAATCGTTTACTGAGACCTCACTGTGCTGGAGTCCTATGATGGTTACGTAATACACCACCCCCGCCCTCAGGTGCCTGTGGTCCAGTGGGGAAGATGGTACCAAACGCTATCGTGATACAGGGGCATGAGTGCAGGGCCAGGACCTGCCGGGTATGCAGGGAGCACAGCCCAGCTCAGTCTAGGGAAGGGTGGGGTAAGCTTCCTTGTGCAGGAACATGTGCGTGGAGACCTGACGGAAGGGAAGCGTTCTGCAAGGAGGGAACAGTGTACACGTGCCAGGAGGCAAGAGAACACAGCTTGTTAAGTGAAAGCTGCCTTTTCATTTTCTTCATTAGGTTTGGGCGAGGAGTGTGGTTGGGAAGAAAAGAGTCTGGAGCATTAAGCAGGGGCCAGATGGCTTTGTAAACTGTGGAAAGGGTTTACAGTCTGCCTGAGGAGTGTTGGGTGCCATGGAAAGATTTTAAGAAGGGAAGTGATGTATGAATTCCGATGCATCTAGAGATTCGTGTAACCACCCCACAGTTAGGATGCAGAACAATTACGTCACACACCCCACCCCCGACTCCCTTTTCCTGTGTCCATGTAGCGGGGTTGGCAAAGGACACCTGAGTCAAATCTGACCCATGGTCTCTTAGGGTCCAGACGCTAAGAATGGTTTTTATATTTGTAAAGTGTCAAAAGAACAAAATCAACAAGCAAAAATATAAGAATAGGCAACAGAAACCATATACAGCTCACAAAGCCTAAAATATTTACTATCTGGCCCTTTGCAGGAAACATTTGCTGACCCTCTGCTTTACAGTCATGCCCTGGCCTCACCCCTAACCCACAGAAACCACTAGTCTTTCTCTGTCGCTGGTTTTGCCTTGTGGAGCATGTTGTATGCACGGTGGCAGCATGTAGTATGTAGCCTTTTGAGACTGTGGAGAGCAATGCCTTTGGGGTTCATCTGTGTTGTATTCGCCAATAGTCTTTTCTTTCTGTTGCTGGGTGGGGTTCCATTATATGGATGTGCCACCATTGTTTGTTCATTTGCCTGTTGGGGGACGTTTGGGTTGTCTCCAGTTGGGGGCATTTATGAATGGAGCTGTTGTGAACATTCAGGTATAGATTTTTGGGTGAATATACATTTTTGTTTCTCTGGGGCGTTTGCCTGGGAATGAGATTGCTGGGACATATGGTAAGTGTACGTTTAACTTTATAAAACACCGCCAGACTTTCAGAGTGGCTCTACTAGTTTGTATTCCAACCAATGATGTCTGAGAGTTCCGGTTGCTCTTTATTGTTGTCAGCACTTGGTATGTCAGTATTTTTTATTCTAGCTGTTCTCATAGGTGTGTAGTAGTAGTTCCAGGTGGTTTTAATTTGCATTTCCCTGGTGGCTAATGATGCTATCTTTTCATATGCTTATTTGCTGTTGTATATCCTCTTTGGGGAAATGTTTGTTTTAATCTTTTGCCATGAAGAAAACCTTATAATCTTATTATGAAAAGAGTGGGGGAAGCGACATGATCAGGTTTGTGTTTCAGAACCTCACTCTGGAGGCTTGGAAACCAATTTGCCGGTTGCTGCAGATGGTGATGAAACGACCTTGAGCAGGTGACAGTGGAGAAAAGAGTAAGGCTTCAAGAGAGATCCAGGAGTTAGAATTGGCAGGGGGCAAATGGTGGGTAGAAGACACAGGAAAAAGTCAACGATGCATGGGAAAAACACTCATCTGAGTGTCCCCAGATGTGTTTATAAAGATGTTTGCTGCACAGTTTATCATGGGGGAAAACATGATACAGGTACAGTGGCATAAAATGTATTCATGGAAAAGACAAAGTAGATCTACACGTGTGGACATGGAAAGACCTACAGAATGTTTTCAGTGTAAAACAATGGGTTATAGAACAGTACAGAGGGTGCCCAAAAAATGTATACACATTTTAAGAAAGGAAAAAACTATTAAAATTGTAATACTCAATATAAACCAATAACAAAAGATGACTTCTGCAATTACAAGACGTGCTCAAAGTGGTTACCATCAGCGTAATTTTGATACAGTTTTTTCCCTTCTTAAAATGTGTGTACGTTTTTTTGGCACCCTCTGTATTTAGGAGCACTTTTACTTTAAATACATGCTAGTTATGTGACACAGAAATGCACCATGGGGAGGTGTACACCCTCAAGAATTGGGTCCTAGCTCAGCAACTTAGTTGCGGTGTGACCTTGGGCACATTGTTGAACCTCTCAGCACTTGATTTTTCATCTGTGAGACTCATAATAAAATTTATCTTGAAAGCTTGTTAGAAGGATTATATGAACTAATGCATGAACACTCAACACGGGCTTGATGTGCAGTAAGCCTTTTGTGAGTTTTAGGTACTATTACTGTCAAGTTTATTTTTGAGTGTAAAAATACCTTTAAAGCTATATTCTTATCTCTTACCAGGGCGATCTCTTGTGTGCATATGGGATATTAGCATTGTTTAAATTTATAAAAGTGTGTATGTTAATAGTATTATACCATTTAAAGAAAGAGACACCGCCCTTCCCTCTGGAACCTTGAGAACCTGGAGTCTAGAGAGAGTCTTCCTCTTGCTGATTTCCCGCAGACCTGCCTTTGGGGTTGGGGGCGTCAGGTTTCAGCCTTACCTTGATAACTGCCCCTAAGGTTCTGGGAGAGCTGAACACCCGGCTTGTGACTTGAGTTGGGGTTGGGGCTGCTGATTCTGAAACAGCCTTCAAGGAGGCTGGGGGTGGGCTGTGGTACTTTGGGTGTTAGTGCCTTTTGAGAACTGAAGATCGTTCCTGGAGCCTGGAGAAAATCACCCAAGGGAGGTAACCTGCATCCCTAAGGATTCAGGATCGACCAACTTCGTGAGCTGACTTGGGCATGCAGCACTGCCTGAAAATTGTACGCTAATACTCATTCTCCCATTTGGAGTCAGCAGTTTTCATACCTTCTCCACTCTTTAAACTTACACCTTTTCCCCACCACTCTGCCTCTCGGGAACTGTCCCTCCCTGGTAGAGGATGTAGGAGCCACCAGTTAAGAACGTCTTCAAATTGCTACCATTTATTCTAGAAGCTTCCAGCACCTTGCAACAGAGGTGTCCCTCCTGCTATGAACGACTACTCCCTCCGCCTGTGCTCTGGTCACTGAAGTATAAGAGACACAGCTGCTAGATTGTTGGTGCCTAGAATAAAAACTGTCTGTCTGGCCCCAATATCCAGGCTGTTCCCTCCCACCCCCAGCTTCTTTGAGATATAGTTGACATACAACATTGTGTAAGTTTAAGGTATGCAACATGTTGATTTGATATTGTAAAATGATTAACCACCATAGCGTTAGCTAACATAACGTCACGTAATTACCATTCTTTTTTGTGGTAAGAACATTTAAGATCTTTTAGCAACTTTCAAGTACATAACATGTTTCCCCGAAAATAAGACCTAACCAGAAAAGAAGCCCTAGTATGAGTTTTCAGGATGCTCGTAATATAAAATAAGCCCTACCGTATTTCCCTCGAAATAAGACTGGGTCTTATATTAATTTTTGCTCCAAAAGACCTATTAGGGCTTATTTTATATTACGAGCATCCTGAAAAATCATGCTAGGGCATCTTTTCCGGGTAGGTCTTATTTTCGGGGAAATACGGTAATACAGTATTATAAACTGTAATCGCCATGTAGTACATTAGATCCCCGGAACTCATAACTGGAAGTTCCTACCTTTTGACCAACATTTCCCCATTTTCCTTACCCCCCCCACCCCAGTCCCTGGTAACCACCATTCTACTCTTTCTGAGTTCAACTTTTTTAGATTCCAAATATAAGTGATATCATACAGCATTTTTTCTGTCTGACTTTGCATAACGCCTTCAAGATCCATTCATGTTGTTGCAAATGATGGCAGAATTTCCTTCCTCACAGCGGAATAATGTTCCACTGCATATATTCCATTGTCTACATAAACCACGTCTTTATCTAATCTCTGTTGATGGACACGTGATTATTGTGAATAAGGCAATGAACATGTGAGTGCAGATAGCTCTTGGAGATCCTGTTTTTATGACCTTTGGGCATATACCCAGAAGTGAGATCGCTGGATCATTTGGTAGTTCTAATTTTAATTTTTTGGGCAATGAGTTAAGACTCTTAGTGCTATATCCACTGTTCATGAATTATGAAGTTTTCCAGTCTGGCTGTTTGGAACGGACACTTCCCAGCCATGTGTGGGCTCCGGGCGTTCTTCCCTCTAATCCTTTCAGGTCGTTTTCGCCCGTGCAGGCCTTGAGCTGTGCTCTTCTGAGTACTGGAGGGAGAGGGAGACCCTCTGCACGTTTCCAGGGTTTTCTCTGTGCAGCAATCTCCTCCAGCGCTCTGCCCTGCAAACTCTAGCTGCCTTGGCCTCCCCTGACTCTGCTGTCTCTCAACTCGTGGGGTGGCTTCGCTCTGCCTGGGACCCCTTTTTTCCCCCACTCTGTGGCAATCATAGGACACAGATCCTTTATTTCCTATTCCTCAGGGATCGCTGTCCTTTGTTGCCTGATGCCTATTTTCTTAGAAACCATTGTTTCCTATATTTGTCCTGTTTGTTGTTTCAGGCCGGAGGGTAAATTGGTCTTGGTGGGATTGAAAGTTCCTCCCAGGTGTCATTTACTTTTTTTTAACTGAGGTAAAATTCACAGAACATAAAATTCACCATTTTAACCATGTTAAAATGTACCGTTCAGTAGCTTTTAGTACATTCCCAATGTCGTGCCACCATCACCACTATCTAATCTCAGAACGTTTCGTCACCAGAAAAGAGAAACCCGTTATTAGGCAGTCATTCCCCGTTTCATTTAAGTTTTAATGATGCCCCACGGCCCTTGGGATAAAGTGGCTCCCGAGGCCACGTGGGAGATGAGGTGTGATTCCTCTCCCGGAAAGCTCTTCCCATTTGCGGGGCTTCTACCTATCCATCTTTCAGCTCTCCACTGAGACACTTCCCTTTCGGGAGCCTTTCCTGATAACCCAAGATTCGGCGAGGTATCCTCCTATTTGCCCAATTCATCCCAGACACGTAAACTTCTAGCACTTCGCACACTGAGCTGTGTCTGCCCGTTTGTCCCGCTGTCTCCTGGGCAGCCCTCATCCCCTCCCCTGCCACACAACTCCATCCTGTTTGTGTTTTCTCACAGCCCCGCCCACCTGTTGACTGAGAAGGTCCAGGTCCTCAGGGTGGAAATGTGAACTTGGTTTTCTTTCTTCAGTAACTACCAATGGTGTTTTGTTGACCTCTCTGCCCTGCTAGAGGTCAACTGCATCTTAACAGATTCCATAGCTTTCTAGTTATTTTGGTTAAAATTCAGTTTTGGCTTGGACTATGTCTCAGTCTTGTTCACTTTAAAACTTCAGTCTCAAACTCACTGTAAGCTCTCAGTCCCCAGACAGGCTTGAGATGGGACTGAAGACGTGTGGTACATGGTCTGCTCTCCACACACCTCCCCTCTCCCCTGAAGCCCAGTGCCAGGGAGGACAGCTGGAGGGAGGAGAGAATCTGCTGGTGGGACAGGCCACACGTTGGTCATGGGGAGTATCCAGGCTTCGTGCTGGGTGTTGGGCTCTACGTGATGCTGGTAGCCTCTGCTCTCTGTAGGGGCATGTGTGGCCACTCAGTTCTCTATGTCTGCGGACCCCATCCCTCCCGAGAATGGCAGCCACACCTCTTCCCATGCCTTTCCCAGGTGGGGTCTCCTGTTGCTTGGTCCAGGGGCCATCCACGGCCTCTGCCCATCCATTAATAGCCATTCGGTTCCTTTCCGTACACTTTTGAGGACCACAGAGAACGGGTTGGGGTCAAGGTTGCCAGGCATACCACATCAGAGGATCTTCAGGCAGTCTGCTACTCCAGCAGGGGAGACATCTCCGGACCAGGAGCAGGTACCAGTGTTGAAGTTCAAGTCCCCACACGCCAGTGATCCCCCTTCCTCCTCCTAGTGCTGTGAGAAGGTTGAAACAAACACACCACATTGACAGGCGCCCAGAATACTGCGCCAAGAGCCCTCTAACCCCACTTGGCTCCGTGGTGGCTCCAGGTAGGCCTACAGTTTCTAAGATGCCACTCTCCCCTTGCAGGTCTAAGTCCTCGTGTGTGGTTCATTTAGAGCTACTCTTGCCTACAGGAAGGGGAGGAAGCACTCCCTCCCACCATGGACGTGGCTTTTCCCTGCAGACATCCAAAGGCGAACCACCTCCTCTCTCAGACCCTTTCCTGTCCTGACGGTTCATGCTCACAGGGCTGCTTCTGGCAACTCTTGGCAAGCCCAAAGCTCACTTTAGAACGTGCTGCATTTAGTGGCTTTTGAGGACCAATTAGCCACGTTTGTGCTCCAGCAACAAATGGCAAATCTCCCACCCTGGCTGCAGCTAGAGTGAATGCCTGCAGAGGGGTTGTCTTTGAGTTTCCAAGTCCAAAGCCTCGCCTGGGGTAGACAAACAATGAGTTTATGGAATTAAACTATAGCAGGCAGTAGGACAGCAAAGTCGCTTGTCCATGTCCCTATGTGCACAGGCTCCCAGAAGGATTTGTGCCTACACTCCCTGTAAAGTGGCCTGTCTTTCCCATTAGAGGAGCCCGGATGACTAGCCACTTCTCGGAGCACACAGTGGAACAGGCTGCACAGGCCCTGCCTTCCTCCGGAGCCTGCAGAGTTGGAGGGGTTTCCATGGCGATGGCATGCACCGCACTGTTCCTCCCCACCGTCCCTCCCCTCCCTCGCGCAGCCCCACTGCAGAGGTAGGAGCTGACTGCCATTGGTACGCTGCTCAGAGCCCAGGCCACAGCTGGCTTCTGGCTTCCTGCACGCATACACTGGCACAGTAGAAGCGGCAGCCCATTGGGGGCACCATGGGAGACTAACCCAGGGGAGTAGTCATGGGCAGGGCTCAGAGTTAAGAGCATCTTCATCTCCCAGAAGGATCCTGAGCTAGTTAAGCACGCTGTTCTGCAATCCTAGGTTGAAAGCTGGCAGTTGTAACTAGGGCAGGAAAACAAACCGTCTTTCAGTCCTGACTTGTACATAGAGGCAGAGGGGTGAGGGTGGTGTGCAGGGATGCTGAAGGAGATAGTTGGCTGGAGGGAGATGGGGAAAGCAGGCATGAAAGGGAGACGGAAAGAACTGGGAACGAAGAAAGCAGCAGGCAACACCACAGGGCTTGGCACCTAGCAAGTACTCAAACAGGACTGTTGACTTTTATGGGAGGAATGTATTGCTTGCACGGTTAATAAATAATTGACAAAATCTAAGGCTCATCCTGACATGGCTGCCGTAACAGAATACCACACACTAGGGACTTGGACAAAACTTTATTTTCTGACAATTCTGGAGGCTAGAAGTACAAGACCAACGTGTGGGCAGGGTTGGTTGCTTCTGAGGCCTCTCTCCTTGGCTTGCTGATTGGCTACCTTCCCTCTGTGTTGTTTGTGTCTTCATCTCATAAGGACACCCGCACAGCCACCCTAAGGACCTCCTTTTAAATGAATTACCTCTGTTAAGGCTCTGTCTCCAAACAGTTACATTCTAAGCACTGCAGGTTAAGACTTCAACACATGAACTTCGGGGCTGTTAGGTGGCAGGAAACACTACTCAGCCCGTGAGAGATGTCACGTGTTTCCATTCAAGAGGTGAGGTGATGTGCTAGTGACAAAAACATAACGTACACTTCACTTTTAAACCTGTTAAAACTTTGAGAGAGATGATTCTTGACAAATTCTGAAAAAGTGGTAGGCACTTTGTTATTTAAAATTTTATCTAGAAGATGACTTAATAATCCTGTTTATTTGTATTGTTTCAAATCTGCATAGTCCAAGTCCCTTCATTTATGCAGAAAATATCTACTGAGTGGGCACTATGTGCCAGGCACTGTTCTAGGTAGTAAATACTGAACCAAACAGATAAAAATCTCTGCCCTTTACCCTAGCCAGAAGAAACAGACTGTCTACAAAATAATAGTAAGTTATACCATATTCTAGAAAGTGATAGGTGCCATGAAAAAAAAAAAGTAGGGACGAGGGTATGTCTAGTGGGTGAATGGGTAGATGAGTGGGTTGAAATTTTAAATAGAGAAGTTATAGAGGGCCTCTTGGGGAAAGTATTATTGAACAAAGATTGGAAGGAGGTGAAGGTAGAACCCTGCGGATATCCAGCGCTAGGATTATCCAGGCCGAGGGGAGAGCAAGTGTAAAGGCCCTGAGGCAGGAATGGACTTGGGTATGCTTGAGGGATTGCAGAAAGGGCAGCAGGGCTGGAAAGCAGTACATGATTAGGAGAGGGTTGGGAGTCAGCGCACCATAGAGGTAGGCAGGGGCCAAATCAGGTAGGATCTGGGGGGCCGTGGGAATGAGTTGGGCCTTATGTGTAGGTTCCTGGGGAGCCAAAAGGTTGTTGGAGACAGGGTGGTGTTGAGGTGGGAAGATAGAGAGTGGGGTACTTGAAGATCAGATTCCGGAGAGTTGGAAGGTCTGGGTAGTGATGTCTAGGAGATGACCACAGCACTGAATGACTGAGGTAGGTGGAAGATGGGCTCGTTGGAATTTCTAGAGCAGGGTCTTGGAAGGAATAGACAGCATGAAGGAGCAGTGTTAGAGAGCATGGCAGTGAGTTAGAAACCAAAATTCAAGGAGGGAAGGGAATGAATGACTCTGGTGTTCGCGGTAAGACAGGAAAAGGATGATGCAATCGGATGACCTGAGATTGCATAGGGGAAGGAGAGGGGTTTAGGATAGAGGGACCATGGCCTGGAGCAGCAGTGAGAATCCCTGTTGGGGGTAAGGGTGGACCAGGGGCCCCCTCTTCACTGATGCTTTTGGGAGGTCAGGGGAGGGTTGATGATTGGAGCAGGGATGGCAGTCAGGGAGCCTAGGTTTCCTGTAGGTGTGCAATATGACTGTCTTTTAGGGTACCGATATTAATGACTCAGATTTATTTATTTTAATGAAATATAAATGGGGGTGTCACTTCTTAATACTAGGTTTCTTAGCCTAGATGAAATCGAGTGAGGATTTTTTAGAAGTTCTTTTCCCGAGAAGTGGAATAGTAGTTAGGAATTAATAGTTTGTGCTCCTTGGTCTTTTCAGAGAGGCATCTAGGATTGAGACAGAGACTCTCTTATTGCTTGTAGGAGTCTTTCTTGAGGTTCATCATTGCCCTGATAGGTTGCATCCGGGGCATAGAGGAAGGAAAAAGTGACTTAGAAGACATGCAGTTGCCAGGAAAAAAAGGAGGAAGAAAAGGCATTCGTGAAGTTAATAGGAAAGTTTCAGGTGGCATTCACTGCCTGGAGAAGTGACTCTCATGGAGGCCAGGCCCCGGGTTCCGTGGCCCTGCAGACAGTGTATTACAGAGCAGTGGTTCTGCAAGGGTGTCCAGAGACCCCGGGCTCCCTCAGGACTGTTTCGGGGTGCATGAGGTCAAGACTATTTCAACAGTAGTACTCATCTGTTATTTGCTGTTTTCACACTCATTCTCTCACAAGTGTATCCTGGAGTTTTGCAGAAGCAATATGAAGTGTGCTATCACAGCAGACTGAATGCAAAAGTAGAGAGGAGAATCTAGCTGTCTTAAGCCAGATACTACAGAAAACTGCAAAAATGTAAAACAATATCAGTCTTCTCACTAAATATTGTTCTATTTTTAGGAAGATAGAGCTATTTTTCATGAAAATATGTTAATGAACAACCAGAAGGTTGTTACTGCAATGTTTAAACCAGTAAATATTTAAAAAATTCCCACTGGAGTTTCTAATAGTGTAAATGTTGATAAATACAATCTTTCTAAACAAAAACTTTTTGCGGTCCTTTAAGAGTGTAAAGGAATCCTGAGACCAAACAGTCTGAGAACTTGTGGTGAGTGGATAAGAGGCCAGGCTTTGGAGTTAGGGTATTTGGGCGCAGACCCAGGCTTTGTGATCTTGGGCAACTTACCGAACCTCTCTGAGATTTAACATCCTTATCTGTAAACTGGGCTATCTCATGCAGTTACTATGAACAACAAATGAAATAATATGTTACCAGCATTTTGCACAGTGCAGGGCACAGAGTGATCATTTCATAAATGATTGTTTCATCAAATAGTGGTTTGATTTCATAAAATAATTAATGCATATAACTATTATGTGTTCTAAGTGCTGTGAAGGATGTAAAATGCTCTTACACTGAAAGGGTTTGCTTTCTGCAGGGGAGAGATTTTTGGGTTTGTGGTTAGCACCTTTGGGTCAAATGCCCAGCTCTACGCTGGACCGACAACCTGACCTTGAGTGAGCCACTTCCTATGGGCTGAAGTTAGATACTAAAGCATCCATGATGGTGGTCCACTGAGGAGACAGTGAGTTCCCACTTGTATCTTTCAGGCATCACTGCCTCTTGCCTTCAGTGTAACACTTGATTTTGTCCTTCTCCTCGAAAATTATGCTAAGTCCTTGGCTTTCCATTTCCAGAATCCACTTTTCTTCTCAAGATAATGTTACCAGGCCACTAGAGGGCACCTCCGGCCTTCTTTTTCATTCTTTTGCTGCTTTCTCTAATTTGGAAATGTTCTTTCAGTTAAGATGGGTGGCAAGTCCAGATTTTTATGTCTTCAGGACACTCTCAGCTTGGTGAGTGTGGTCAGCTTTGTCTGAGAATCCTGATTCTGTTTTTATCATTCAATACACATCGACAGAGACCTCTTTAAAAACTGGGGTGCAGGGTTTGGTGGAAGGAAGCTTGTGGTTGTCACCACCATTGCTTGACATTTATCAACCATCTACTTCATGCCAGGATTGTGCTAACTGCTTTATGTGCACCATTGCATGAAGTTTCAGAGCAAATGCCACAGGTGTGGGTATGGGCACTCATTTTATTATCATTAGTTTCAGGTGTAAAAGCAACGTAGCGATTAGACATTTGCACACCTCACAAAATGATAACCCCAACAAGTCTACTACCCATCTGACACCATTCATAGATATTGCAATGCCATTGACTATATTCCCTATACTGTACTTTATATTCCGTGACTGTATATTTTTTTAAAATTATAGTTGACAGTCAGTATTATATTAGTTTCAGATGTACATGGGTACTCATTTTTAATAGTTGGAAACCTGGACTCTGATTGATTAAGTAACTAGTGCAAAGTTCAGCTAGAAGGTGATGGGGCTGGTTCAAATCCAGGAGAAGTGTGCTGATTGCAGAGGAGGGTGAGATGGCTGTGAGCTGGAGGGAAAGAGGCCTGGGCCTGGTGGGAGCAGGATTTGGACAGAAGGAGAAGACCAGAGAGAGTTTGGGCAGGCTGGGGAATTACACTTTGTACTATGAAATGGTCTCCCGAGGGGAATGTCCGGCCCTGGCTGTAAGCCCTTAAAGCAGGGAACAGCTCTTACTGTTCTAGCATAGTGGTTCTCAACCTTAGCAGACACAAAAAACCCTTTCTGTAGTAAGTTTTTACAATACTATACTCCCTTTACTATCCTGAAGTGAAATTCAAAAGCAGTATATATCTATGTTTATATATATGCTTACATATAATACAAAGGAAAATACTAAAATGGGTATCAGGGCTACATACCGGGGGTGCCAAAAAATGTATACAAGTAGACACTTTGGTCAGCGTTGCTCAAGCAGTAGTTCGTCATAATCAGAAGTGTCTGGATGCTGATGGGAACCACTTTGAGCACCTCTTGTAATTGCATAAGTCAAATGTGACTTGAATTCATCTTTTTTATTGGTATATATTGAGTATTACAATTTTAATACAGTTTTTTCCTTTCTTAAATTATGTATACATTTTTTTGGCACCGTCTGCATAGTAGGTAGTATATGTAAATCCGCCAGCACAAAAACCGCCTCCACAAATTTCCGAAGTGTCCACCAGGGGGCGGCATACCTCTTCTACTGTGAACACCTCACACAGTCCAACTGGGTGACATTGGGGTGTTTTCCTCCTGCTAGTAATCGCCTCATGTTAGACTCCTCCTAAGGAGGCATGATTGTCTCCCTGAGGTCCCTTGAATGGTAAGGGAGGGGGTGAGAGTGGGATATAAAGAGAGGAAGTCGCAGAATATGGAGCTGATCCTCAAGTCATGGTGATAGATTTCTGGTCACATAAACACCATGATTAGAGTCATGTGCTTTAGTCTTAGTTTTATTTATTTAGTCATTTGCTTAAAAAGTGATTATGAAGTAACATGTTGGTTTTATTTTCATTGAAATTATTTTTGCGGTTACTTTGTATTATAGTAAGTGTTAAGTATACATTTAATAATTTTCTTTAAATTGACTCAATTTTTATCTAACCTAAATACATATATTTAAATGGAAACTTTAAATTAATACATAAATGGCAAACTTGTATATCACTTGGCATAATTAGAAGGTAACCTAAAAAAATACCCAAAGAAAATAAAACAATGTTGTTACTTATACTGTTTCCCACCAAAGGTTCATTCTCTCTCCATAAAAACGGAGTTTAACAAGTGCTAAAGAGATGTTAGACATATTTGGGCTGAACCCAGGTTGTCCTTGAAGTAATCAGAAGGACCAAAAGAGAAATGAAAGGGACTATTTTTCTTATTATTTAAGAGAATCCACATTATTGAAAGCTTTCACTGTGTATGCCTGAAATCATCTCTCATACAACAGTAGACAAAACATTTCTTACGCTGGAGACATTGCTTCAGCGGATGCCTTCCTGGACTTAGAATCAAGGGACCACTTCCTAGCTGTGTGTCCTGTACCTGTCACTTGCCCTCTCTGGGCCTCTCTGTCCTCACCTGTAAAATGAGGGTGTTGGAAGAACTGATCTCTAACATTCTTCTGGCTCTAATAGGCTAAGACTCTCTGAAGCCCGGATACCCACTGGAAGGAGATCCAGGACTTTGTAGCATATCGTCCTGTTTTGTGCTCAGAACCATTGACGGGACTACAAAAAGCCAAGGATCCTCAAAATCCCAACCAGCACCCACTCTCCTGAAGGCAAGCAGTTAATAGCTGAGACCCCAGAGTCCAAGAGACCCAGATTTAAATCCTTGCTCTGCCTCCTCGTTTTGTGATTTTGAGCAAGTTACTCCATCTCGGTGGCCCCAGTTCCCTATCTGTAAAATAGGAGCAGGCATAGTGTTTATCATTACTGTGGACATGAAGTGGTAATTAATATGCATGTCAGGTGCTCGATACAATACCTGGCCCATATGTCAGCAGTTATTCCTGTTCTGGTAAGTCCTAACGTTTAATTTTTTTTTAAAATATTATTGGGGAATATTGGGGAACAGTGTGTTTCTCCAGAGCCCGTCAGCTCCAAGTCATTGTCCTTCAATCTAGTTGTGGAGGGCGCAGCTCAGCTCCAAGTCCAGTCACCATTTTCTTTTCTCTCTCTCTCTTTTTTTTTTTTTTAAATTTATTGGGGTGACAATTGTTAGTAAAATTACATAGGTTTCAGGTGTACAATTCTGAATTACATCATCTATAAATCCCATTGTGTGTTCACAACCCAGAGTCAGTTCTCCTTCCATCACCATATATTTGATCCCCCTTACCCTCATCTCCCACCCCCCACCCACCACCATTTTCAATCTTAGTTGCAGGGGGCGCAGCCCACCATCCCATGCGGGGATTGAACCGGCAACCTTGTTGTTGAGAGCTCGCGCTCTAACCACCTGAGCCATCCGGCCGCCCCCTAACATTTTTTTTAAAAACGAAATTGGGAGATCCTGGAAGTAAGCTATTGGGGGACACTGATTGGTGGCCTTGTCCCCAATAATATTTTTAAACTGATGAAATGAATATTATGGGCACCCAAGAAGGGGAGGCCTTGTCTGAGAAAGGTGAACGCAAGGCTGACTCATCCACACATGGCCTTGGTGGTAAAGTGAGGGCTGAGCATTTCTGTGTGGGTTTTAGGACTTTTTAAAAAAATTTAAAATTTTGTTTTAAAGCACTAGCTGAGTGACTTGTGGCTTTCTAGCCCACAGGTTTCCTGCGTCCTCTGTCTGGCCCCCAGGTGCAGGTGCCTGCAAATGTATGCGTGGGATAAGAGAGTGGGGGGAACAGTGGAGGGACAGAGTTAACCCCTGGTGACCCTTGAGCTGCTCCGTCACCAGGGCAGGTCTTCTAGCCCAGGTGGGGCTGGTCAGGGTGGCTGGGCAGTGGGGGGTCCATTCCGGTTTGGAAGTGCTGCATTGCTCACTTGGGGGGACATCTATCTATGACTGCCACTTCTAGGACATTCCCCACCAGGCAGAATTCTCTTGATGAAGATACCATGTTGGCACAATCACGTGCCTTAAGCACAGAGTTCTGTTATGGGAGCTGCAGGCCGGGACGTTCATCCTGACTGGACCACTAGTGATCTCTCTGAACATTTCCGTTCCTTCCTTTCCTAATTTGTAAAATGAAAAGATTGGATCATAGCGGCTTTGAAATGACAATTTATTGGTGTGTGTGTGAATGTGAGTGAAATGGTAGGCAGATCACAGGGCCGTTAGACAAACTGATGAGAGTTAGAGACCTTCTCTCCAGAAAATTTATATAAAATTTCAGGATGTTTCAAGACCCCCCCACCCTGCCCTGTGGAAGCCCATCCATGGATTAGAGATTACAAATCACCGACTCTGTGCTTCGTTCAGCTTATAAACTTCTATGAAGCTCATGCTTTCCAAGTTGACTTTCCTGCTGAACCCAAACCAAAAGAAGAATCTGTCCATTTGCAAAGGTGTGTTTAGTACCTTCCTCCTCATGCTCCAGCTCAGTCAACCTCAGCCCGGCAAGGCTGTGGAAGAGCCTTTGCACGTGGCTGTGCAGGTTATTCCCTGCGCAAGGTGTCCCCAGCTGATGGCCAGGTCTTTCCCTAACTCTCACAAAGGTGGGATGTGGGCCAGCAGCTGTGTTTGGCACGTGGGCACCAGAATATAAGGTCCAGCAGGAGATGCTCCATCCGAGCTCGCCCTCTGTAGGCTCAGTAGACAGACAGCATTAAACAGTGGCTGGGGAGAGCAGTCATCAAGAGGCTAGAAATACACTGAAAGAAGACTCCGGCAAGACTCAGCTCCTTGAATTCATTAGGACTCTTGTGGAAAGGAACTGGACCACTGGTGTTTTTACAGGCAACGAAACCAATTCAGCTGACTTAAGCAGAAAAGGAACTTATTGAAAGCATGTCAGATGGTTCATACAAATGTCCGGAAAAATGCAGAATAGTCACGAGATAAAAGGTAGTGATAAGGGCGGGGGGTCGGGGGGGGGTCGGCCTCAGCCAGAGCAGCACTGAGTGATGACGCAGCTCCAGGCATTGATGCCACTGCCATCAAACAAACCCAGGTGGTGTTGATAGAAGGTGTTGCTATCACCCCACAGGTAAAATGAACTTCCTAGGGCCTCATCTCATTGCATCTGCACATCTAATTGGTTGGACCTGGGTAGAGGGCTCAAATGTTCCCCCTGCAAGGGACACTGGGAAAGCCTGACATTTTTAACTTCTATCATGGGAGCTGCTCTCCGCTTCCTACCAAGACTCTTAAATGGGGTGGAGGCGAGTGGGAGGCGGTTTCCCCCAAACATTCAAAGGCAGCCCTGCAAACTCCACAGCCATTTTCAGGAGCAGAAACCAGCCACAGCCAACTTCAGTAAAGAAGACTCTTCCGTAGGGTGTTTCATGAAACCAAGGGCAGGAGGGAAACCAGACCACCAGAATGGCCTGGAAGCAGACACTTGACAGTCAGCAGAACTCTCTCTCTAGCTCTCATCTCTGCTTCTCCATGCTCCTCCTTCATTTTCTCTCTTTGCATTCTGGCAGTTTATTTTTTCAGCCTAGAGGGGTAGGAACATGTGGTAAAACTGCGGTCTTTGGAGGCCCTGTCCTGTAGCTGTGAGGGCCCCTCCCAGGAGGGAAAGCGAGGTGCTCAGTATAAGGGGTGACTCCTGCCCCCTTGCTGCCTTCGTTGTGGACACTCAGGAAGGGTACCCGCTGCTCTGTACTCTTTCCACTCACTGCGGAGTTCCCTTTTGATAACCTGGACGTTGCGCCCTGTGTCCCTCGCTCAGGCTGGGGTTCCCTGCTCAGACAATGTTCCTGCAATGTTAGGTCTTCCTCACTTGACTGATGGAGGACCTGGGCTCTCCGAAATGAAGTGACTTCCTCAAGATTCCGCCTGTCCCATGAATTAGCCGGCACACATACAGTGCTTAGCGTGTGGAAAACAACCCGTAGATGTTCGTTTTGTCACGGTAGTACCTTTCCTTCCAAAGTATTTCTTTTCCTCTTCTTGCTTTCTCTGTCTTGGCTCCCTCTGTCCCTTCTTCAAGCATTCTTTCCAAAAATAAGCACCGAAGGCCTTCTGTGTGCCCAGGGCCGTTCCAGGTGCTGGGTGCTCATCCGTGAACAAGATAGCAAGACTCCTGCCCACACCCCCAACCTCCAAGGCTTTTCTTTTAGTAGAAAGCAAGTAAACAAACAAGATCATTTCTGATGGTGAGCAGTGCTCTGGAGGAAATAAACAGAGAAGTGGCAGGCACTGGCTCTGGGGAAGGGCTGTTCGACATGGTGACTGGGGAAGACGCCTCTGAGACGTGCCTGGGAACTGAGATGTGAAGGATGTAAGCGGAGGGAAGAAGCCACAGTACGTGCAGCAGCCCAGCCCCGAGGTGAGAACAAGCTGGGAAGAAAAGGAAGAAAGGGAAGGAAAGAGAGAGTGAACTTTTGTGTCTAGAACTTGGTGGAGGTGAGAGTGATGGGAGATGAAGGTGGAGAGAAGGCAGAGGCCAGACCCGGAGGGGCTTTTTAACGGCATGGTTAATCTAAATGTAAGGGAATGTGGAACCCATGAGAACCGTTTAAATGGGACAGTGTCACGATCTGACTTAGAGTAAAAAAAAAGTATTTTTATCAGAG